>NC_133771.1:46949497-47012608 GCF_003597395.2 Chelonoidis abingdonii
GGGACATTCAGAGGTGCCCGTTCCTGCTGGGCTGTTTGCCTGTGGCTGAACAGAAATGTTCCCCGCTGTTAGCCATGCGGTGGGAGGAGGGGTGAAGCCACCAAAATGCAACCTTGTAATGAAAGCACATGTGCTATGCCAGGGGTCAGCAACCTTTCAGACGTGGTGTGCCGAGTCTTAATTTATTCACTGTAATTTAAGGTTTCGCGTGCCAACAATACATTTTAACGTTTTTAGAAGGTCTCTTTCTATAAGGCTATAATATATAACTAAACTATTGTTGCACGTGAAGTAAAAAAGGTTTTAAAAATATTTAAGAAGCTTCATTTAAAATTAAATTAAAATACAGAGCCCCCCGGACCTGTGGTCAGGACCCAGGCAGTGTGAGTGCCACTGAAAATCAGCTCGCGTGCCGCCTTCGGCACACATGCCATAGGTTGCCTACCCCTGTGCTATGTAATGTTAACAGCAAGGTTTACCTTGAAACCATTTTATAAAATGTGTCTTTTTAACTACCACTCTCCCTTTTTTTCCTCCACCAGCTGCATACCTTTCTCCTTCCCAGACACTAGTGAAGATTAGAAGACCAAAAAAAACACACTCAGGATGAAATGTTCTCTGAACTCATGCTGTCCTCCCACACTGACAAAGCACAGCAGAATGTGTGGAGACAGACAATGTCAGAGTGCAGGAAAGCACAATATGTACACAAGGAGAAGTGGCGGGCTGAAGATGATAGGTGACGTCAGCTTGCTGACAGAAGGCAGAAGTCAATGCTGAGGCTGCTGGAGCATCAAACTCATATGCTCCAGCGTGGCTGAGCTGCAGAAAAGGCAGCAGGAGCCCAGACCGCCGCTACAGCCCCTGTGTACACCCTCCTCCCCGGGTTCCATAGCCTCCTCACCCAGACGCCCAAGAAAGTGGTGGGGGTAACCTCTGGCCACCCAGCCACTCCACCCCAGAGGATTGCCCAAGCAACAGAAGGCTGGCATTCAATAAGTAAGTTTTCAAGTTTTAAAGTGAAGCCTCGTCCTTCCCTCCTCCCCTACCCCTCCCAGTCTACCTTGGCAGTTATCCCCCTATTTGTGTGATGAATTAATAAAGAATGCATGAATGTGACACAACAATGACTTTATTGCCTCTGCAAGCGGTGATCGAAGGGGGGAGGGTAGGGGAGGGAATCTAATTCAATCAATATTTTTGTTAGCATTTAGACCCACCCTTGCTGTGTTTTCAACCCAAATATGGCAACTTTGCATGAGAGAGAGAAGGAAGCAGCTGCTGGAGCTGGCAAAGGAAAGCTGTGGAAGGAAATGCAGTGTAAACACTAGGAACCTTTAATCTGAGCTGTCCCTGAGCACCACCATGTTAGCACAATGTTGGTGCTGGAGGCCTGAGAATACAAAAAAGCACACAGTAATTTGTAGGCCAGTAGGCACTCCTTGGGATGATCTAGCCCTGCAGGTATCTCAGGCCACAGCAAGCAATAACAACAATCAGAATATTGGTTTCACTGAGGGCTATCCGAGTCAGTAAACTGCACCAGCGTGCTTTTAAATGTCCAAATGCACATTCTACCACCATTCTGCACTTGCTCAGCCTATAGTTGAACAGCTCCTGACTATTGTCCAGGCTACCTGTGTCTGGTTTCATGACCCATGGCATTAAGGGGTAGGCTGGGTCCCCAAGGATAACTATAGGAATTTCAACATCTCCAACTGTTATTTTATGGTCTGGGAAGAAAGTCCTTTCCTGCAGCTTTTGAAACAGACCAGAGTTCCTGAAGATGCGAGCATCATGTACCTTTCCTGGCCATCTCATGTTGATGTTGGTGAAACATCCCTTGTGATCCACCAGTGCTTGCAGCACCATTGAAAAGTACCCTTTTCGGTTTATGTACTCGCTGGCTTGGTGCTCCAGTGCCAAGTTAGGGATATGGGTTCTGTCTATTGCCCCACCACAGTTAGGGAATCCCATTGCAGCAAAGCCATCTACTATGGCCTGCACATTTCCCAGAGTCACTGCCCTTGATAGCAGCAGCTCTTTGATTGCGTTGGATACTTGGATCACAGCAACTTCCAGAGTAGATTTGCCCACTCCAAATTAATGGCTGACTGACCGGTAGGTGTCTGGCATTGCAAGCTTCCACAAGGCTATCGCCACTCTCTTCTCAGCTGTGAGGACTGCTCTCACCTTGGTATTCTGGTGCTTCAGCGCAGGGAAAAGCAAGTTACAAAATTCCATGAAAGTGCCCTTATGCATGCGAAAGTTTCGCAGCCACTGGGAATTGTCCCTGACCTGCAACACTATGCGGTCCCACCAGTCTATGCTTGTTTCCCGGGCTCAGAATCGGCTTTCCATGGCATGAACCTGACCAATTAACACCATGATGTGCACATTGCCAGGGCCTGGACTTTGTGATAAGTCTATGTCCATGCCCTCATCACTCTTGCCACCGCACTGTCGTCGCCTCCTCGCCTGGTTTTGCTTTTGCAGGTTCCGGTTCTGCATATACTGCAGGATAATGTACATGGTGTTTACAGTGCTCATAATTGCCACGGTGATCTGAACAGGCTCCATGTTCCCAGTTCTATGGCATCTGTGCTGAAAAAAGATGCAAAACAATTGTCTGCCGTTGCTCTGACAGAGGGAGGGGCGAATGACAACATGGCTTACAGGGAATTAAAATTAACAAAGGGGAGTGGATTTGCATCAAGGAGAAACATACACAACTGTCACACAGAATGGCCCCTCAAGGATTGAACTCAAAACCCTGGGTTTAGTAGGCCGTTGATTTCATGGAGGGAGGGAGGAAGGGAGGAACAAATGAATAGAAAACAAATCTGGTCTATTTCTTGTTTTGATCCACTCCATCTATCTTATACATCTTAGGCTGGCAGCAGATAGTGCAGTATGACTACTAGCCATTGTCATCTCCTGGTGCTTGCCAGAAAACTGTGCAATAAAACGCCGGGAGGACTGAGTCTCCAGGAGACAAAACTTAAAAAGGGAATGACCTGCCTGAGTCACTCCCATATCTGCCCAGGCGCCCCTGACCGACCTCACCGAGGTCGGCTAAAAGAACACCCAGGAGTATGATGAGGATGGCTACCTATTGTAATGCACCGTCTGCTGCCAAAAGACAATGAGCTGCTGCTGTGTAGCAATGCAGTCCCACGTCTGCCAGCACCCAGGAGATGTACGGTGACGGTGAGCTGAGTGAGCTCCATGCTTGCCATGGTATGGCGTCTACACAGGTAACCCAGGAAAAAAGGCGCAAAACAATTGTCTGCCGTTGCTTTCACGGGGGGGGCCCTGACGACATGTACCCAGAACCACCCATGACACTGTTTTTGCCCCATCAGGCATTGGGATCTCAATCCTGAATTCCAATGGGTGGCGGAGACTGTGGGAACTGTGGGATAGCTACCCACAGCTACCCAGAGCGCAACACTCTGGAAGTCGACACTATCCTTGGTACTGTGAACACAGTCTGCCAACTTAATGCACTTCGAGCATTTTATGTGAGGAAAAACACAATTGACTGTATAAAAACAATTTCTAAAAAACCGACTTCTTTAAATTCAACCTAATTTCATAGTGTAGATATACCCTAGAGTTTCATACTGTATTCATCTGTGCTGGTGGGTGCTCTGTATGGGATGGGGACCTGGGTGCTGGTGCAGCAGGAGAAAAGCTAGGAGCTGCAGTGGGATATTGGAGCTGGACACTTAGAAGCAGCTCTTCAACAAATGCTGGAACGAGATGGCCTAATGACTGTTGATACAGGAGTCTGCTGCTCACCAGGCACAGTCAAGATGGGGAGCTTTTCTATTATTCTTCAGTGGGGTGCTCTCTGATAACAGTACCTAGAACCCATTTCCAAATTAAGGCCATGGGCAGCTAAGGGGGAATCATATCACTCGGGGGAACAGATGAATGACTCCCATCACTTTACTTTTGCTGTAGTTACAAATGGTAACAGAGGTGGGTTCCTTCAATGATCCAAAGAGCCCCCTCCATGATTTCAGGAGGTGCTGGATAAGTAGAGCAGAAGCTCAGTTGTAGAAGAATTCATTCCATTGCTCTGTCAGAGAGCTAACAGGGGCACAGCTCCTTGCTCAATCTTCAGTCTTCTTCATCAATTCAGGCAGAGGTTTCCAACACAAGTTTTTGACAAACAAACAAACAGTCACACTGCAATAGGCACCTTACAAATGCCACTGTAAGAGGGATGTGAAATTAGTTGTCACTATTGATTAGAAACTTTTGGTAGGTATGTGAATTCTGGTTAATACACACTCGCTGCCTCAGAATTCCTTTGATTCTCCTTTCTTTATGTTGGAAGCCAGCTAGCTTCTAAAATGGGAAATGCCATGCAGAATCACCCTCTATAAAAATTAAAATCTGACAATAACTCTCAAATGATTGTCAGTGGGACTTTTATCACCCTGAACTTTCTGCTTCAAATCTATAGTGTTAGTTCTTCACTAAATGACTTTGAAAGAGGATTAGGTATTGCAGATATTCACTGTTTGTATCAAATGCATTTATTTATTGAATTGTCTTGCTAATATTTCTTTATTATAGCTTGTTTCACATTACTTCATTACTTCATTTTTGAACTGTACAAAGGCATCCATTACTTACTGAACATCATTGTGAGCCAGCAGAAGAGTTCTACATCTCTGGGCAGAGTCCTGGCACCTGACACCCAATCAAGCACCTCTTTTCTCAAACAGAAACTTAGGGTTAGAACTACTGAACTTCCAACAATAAAAGTACTGCTTAAAACATGCGTATGAGTGTTGCAACAGCAGAAGCAGCACTGAAAAGAGGCTTTAAAAAGATAGCATTTGGGACACATCAGTAAATCAGTGACTGCAGAGGGAAAGGTAGTTGAAAACAACTACTGGCCTGAACCATGACCCCAGACCTGAATACACTTGAACATCAGGAGGATTGATTCTGTATCCAAAATGTGTCTCATGCCCATTTTGCCAAGGACTACCTATTCTGCCTGTTTTTCTCTGGAATTATAATGTGCTCTGCCTTGCAGTTAGGGTGTTCTAGGACTTCCCTGAACTGCATCATGCTACCTAAATGGCTCATGAGAACACAGTAGGCTACCAGAAAGAGACAGTGTAGGGAACCCTGATCTGTATAATCAAAGCCCAGCGGTCATAAAATAAATTGCATTCAGACAACAAGAGTAATGAGATGTTTTATTTCATTTTATTCTCTTAAAGCTAGTGGTTTAATGTCACCTCTTTTGCTCTGTGCATACTATAATTCAGTGAACCATTTCATGTGCTAGCACAATTATTTGGATTTACTGTGGAAACTTCTGCATACATAATTTCTAGCTTGTGTTAACTGATTTTGTAACTATAATTTTCACATTTTGAATTAACTTCACTTTTCAGTTTTAATAGCTAATATACATCTACAGTAAAACAGCTGCCATGATCTTAAGCCATCATTCATTGCCAATGTTGAAAATGCTCATCACTTTTGGAATTAATTTTTCATCTAGCGGTGGTTTCCTCTGGCTGCCAGGCTGCAGGAATTTCTTAATTGTGGGGATGTTGCTTATCTTTGCTTTAAAAGCCTGAAATGAGAAACAGTACAACATTTAACAGCAAAGAAAGAAATAACAGAGCAAAAGATACTTGGATTGGACATATGTTAATCATGTTTTAAAAAGACATCTTCTGGCATGACCCTGCAATGAATTGTAAGTGAGCTGTGCAACAAAGCCCCACTGACTACAGGGAGGCTCTATGCAGGTGCACGGCACTATCCACCTGAGACTTAATGTAGGATCATGGCCTCGGAGCTGGTTGAAATTTTCTTAAGAACTTATTCACTGAAAATTTAGCTTGTGACAGCAACTACAATTGTCCTGGAAACAATTCATCATCATCTAAAATTCTGTGACACTGACCAGAAAGGGTTAAGCAACTAGCAGGCTACATGACCCAAATTCAGCCTTTAGAGACATATTAGAAAAGTATGTGAATGGTAATTAGGGCCACTCCATGTTAGATTGACTAAAGCTTTGAAATGCAAACCTGTATTGTTAGAGAATTAGAAGTAATACTAATTGTATGTGTTTACTTATATCTTGTTAGATGCTAACCATATAAAGAGATGGTTCCTGTCTGTTACTATATTCTATTGATTCAGAGGTCAACAAGGTAATGGAACTTGGATGTCATAATATTGTCTATATTTCTCATTGAAGTTTGTAGAAAACTGTCTATGAACTGGTTAATCGATAATTACCTTTTGCTGATGAAGGCAACAAGTTACCTGTGTATACACAGGAAATTGGAGGTTTTACTTCAGTGCCACACGGCTTCACCCAAGGAATGCCTGCTATCAAGAGGCTGCCAGAGAACTATAAAAAGAACTCTAGGACCCTGATCCTGTATCTGAGCTCTGCTTAAGTTTCATCACGCGAAATTTGAGTCACAAGACTGAGGTCTTCAGCTCCAGTCTGTATCACCCTAATATTGACTGTAACCTATAGAACTAATTCTGGAAGAACTATTTGCATCTCTAAAGCTCACCATCTCTACTATGAAACTGACCTAAAAACTCTATTCATATCTCTATGTATAATGAACTTTTAACCTATAGTCCCTCTCTTTTCTAATAAATCTTAGCTTAGTTAATAAGAATTGGCTGTAAGCATGTATTTGGGTAAGATCTGGAATAGTTATTGACCTGATGGGTAATGTGTCCACTCCTTTGGGATTGGTAGAACTTTATGATGAACAAGATTTTCAGTAATCTTTATCATATTTGACTTGGTTGTCTGGGTTGGAGCCCAAGACTGGGTTGCTTTAAGAGAACTGGGTTTTGGCTTCTGGGTCACCAGTAAGATATTGTAGAAGCTGGCTGGTTTTTTTGCTGGCTTGGTGAATCAAAGTATTCAAATAAACCACCAGTTTGGGGGATCATCTGCCCCATTCTTTGCAGTTTGCCCTCATTGAGCAGACTCAGTGTGTTCCCCCTGGGGACAGCAATCACAGTTTCATTTTGACATTGTGGAGAAAACCTCACTTTTGCTTTCTTATTGTAACTTTTTTCCCCACTCTGGAAAAAGGATGGAGAAACGATTCTCTCCTCCCTCTTACCCCAACAAACACTAACTCTTTTTCTCTACCATTGTCTAGTACCACTTTTTAAAAAAATAAGTGGGATTTTCCCTAACCAAAACCAATTTTGCTTAGAAACTTCTCACTGAACATATTTTCTTTTTTGAAGGAAATTCCTTATCGTTTTGCAAACATTTCCCAACCAGCTTCAGTGGCCCCAGATAGGTAAGGCTCAAAACTTAGATTATTTTTTTTAACAAAATGAAGCGTTACAAATCCTAATATAAATGTCTTAATACATTTTAAAATCTAATTCAATCAATATTTTTGTTAGCATTTAGACCCACCCTTGCTGTGTTTTCAACCCAAATATGGCAACTTTGCATGAGAGAGAGAAGGAAGCAGCTGCTGGAGCTGGCAAAGGAAAGCTGTGGAAGGAAATGCAGTGTAAACACTAGGAACCTTTAATCTGAGCTGTCCCTGAGCACCACCATGTTAGCACAATGTTGGTGCTGGAGGCCTGAGAATACAAAAAAGCACACAGTAATTTGTAGGCCAGTAGGCACTCCTTGGGATGATCTAGCCCTGCAGGTATCTCAGGCCCATTTAAGGAACTCTCTGAATACCGTCTGGTTCCTTCAAAAGAGAATTACCATATTTCTAGCTATCTGTTCTGATTCTAAGAGAACCAGGTGAGGGATAGTTACGATATTGCAATCCACCAAGTTCAGACCTGATTGGAAATCTAATTTTTCTCTCACGTTTGAGCAGATTCAAAACCAATGTTGCTCTTCTTTTCAGATGAGAGCTTTGAAAGGTAGAGATGAATCCAAACTTCACAGCTTGGACCTAGATCCAATTTTTTCCAGAGCTCTCATAGGTTCAGATCTGCTTTTTCAGTTCAGGCTCATTTCTCATTGCAAGGCAAAGCACTGCTTGGGCTGTATTCTGCTTTTGTTTACACTAATCTAAATCAAGAGTAGCTCCACGGATGTTCATGTACCTATTCTGGTGTAAAACTGAGGGCAGAATCAGGCGCTCTGTATCTTTTATCTCAATGCTGTTTAAATCATTAAGCCAAATTCATCCCAACTTCATTGGATTCAAGGATTAATCAGACCCCATATTCTTATAACACATAACATGATTTGGTCAATAACAGTTTTTAATTTAGGCAATATCTGTAACACTTGTACATGTTTAAGAGCAGATTGTCAGCTAGTGTAAAGCAACATAGCTCCATTGACTTCAGTGAGGATCTGTCCCTATACATTTCATTGTCTGTTAGAGCTATTATTTCTTTTACCTGTAAGACAGGGAATTTGGAGAGCATATCAGGCTTGCACTCTTCTGCCATTAGAATAGTTTCAAGCAGCTGTACATCTGCCCTGCTGAATCGGTTGCCAACAAGAAAATCCTGTCCATGGTCTTTCAAAGCCTAGAGGAGACAATGAATTTATGGCTATAAATGAGACATTCTGTGCTCTGGATAAATACATAAAGCTAAACCTAATCTGACATTTCAAAAGTACATCTAGGTCTGTCTGCGAGTTACCCTTGAAAGGAAGCAATATAAAATACAGCATTGTTTGAACAATTAGAAAACTCAATTTCACCATTGCCTTAGGCCAAGGGTCGGCAACCTTTCAGAAGCGGTGTGCCAAGTCTTCATTTATTCACTCTAATTTAAGGTTTCGCGTGCCAGTAATACATTTTAACATTTTTAGAAGGTCTCTTTCTATAAGTCTATAATATATAACTAAACTATTGTTGTATGTAAAGTAAACAAGGTTTTTAAAATGTTTAAGAAGCTTCATTTAAAATTAAATTAAAATGCAGAGCCCCCGGACTGGTGGCCAGGACCCGGGCAACGTGAATGCCACTGAAAATCAGCTCACGTGCCGCCTTCAGCACATGTGCCAAAGGTTGCCTACCCCTGCCTTAGGCCTTATTCAAAATAATACAGCTTTGGGTGTGACAGGAAGGTTTGGTCCCTTTGATAGTAGGAGGTTTTTTAAACCTGTAGCTTTTATGATCACAGCTGAAATGGTTTGGGCATGGGGATTTACTAGTCCTGTTCCATGGTCCTCCACCTCAATGCAAGAGTGACCAGGCTCAGAAACCATTTGAAATAAATAAGTCACTTTCAGCAATTCCAGCTAATAGTTTTATTGCCAGTGCAGACAAAGCATAACCCTTTTTTAAAAAACCCACAAACGTTTTATAGACCAGGTGAAAAGACACATTATTTTAATAGTTGTTATTATAAATAATACTGTATAGTGTGCCATAAGTGTGTGCAGGTGCCAACTGAAAATTGATCTTAAAATGTTTGCACAAGGTTTCCAAACACTATCAATGGTGCGGTGCAGACAAGGCACATCTGATGGAGCCTCCTGACGCTCCGTGCAACATGATAGTTATTCCAAATAGCTATAGGGGGTTCACAAGAAACTTAGAGAATCCCAAGCCACTACAACTTTCTCAGTTCAGTGAACAATAGAATATATTGGGCCCCTTCACCTATTCCTGCACATTGTGCACCCTTCTCTCCTTTCTCCCCAGTAAGGGGTGAGTTTGGTGTTGGAAGCTTTACATAGTTATCCAATTCCAGGTCTGTTCTTGAAGCCCAGCTAGCGCTTGGCTCCCCACACTGGGTGTGCTACAAGCAGAACTGTAATGTACTTTATGTAGCACGTAGATTGTACAGACAGCACCATGTACTAAGAATACTTCAGGAAGACCCCTAGCACAGAAGAGATGCTGATGCTACCTTGGCATCAAACATAAAGTCTCTCTTAAAGGGACTTACTACAAGATGTCACTGGAAATTTGGAGTACAAAAATTATCCTGGCTCTTATGCAGCTTTTGCATTATGAGGCTAAGAAAATCCCATCAAACAAGCTCATAAATTTATACTTTCCTTAACTAGCTCTCCCATGGGCACTCCAGATATATCTGTTCTCCTACAATACAGGCTGAATGTGCATTTACTAGCATAGATCCAGGATATATTATCAAGTGACCAATACTCCAGTGGTTGTAAATTATTGCCTTACTGCCACATACCTTTTCATATACAGGGAAGTACCTGGTTGTGGCCTTCTCAATGATTGTGGCAAGATGCTTTGCTTTTGTCTCCGGTGGTTGGATAGGATAATGCATAATCATTTCATTCAGATCCATTGTTGCTTCCACATACATATCAATCCTGAAGGGCAAAGCGTGTTCACATTGTTTTGAACAACTAGTATTCATATAGATTCCTTCAGTAAAATAACGCCAGGGTTGGGAGGCTAAATGCCAGAAGATTTACCACTGACCAATTTGTACTTGCGGTTTAAAAAAAAGCAAAAAACAGCCCAGTAGATATATGACATCACCTCCTTTTTCAGAGATAGTTGGAATCATCTGTACTAAAGATGGGCAAATATTTTTATACTTAGCTTCTAAAAGTTAAACACAGCTATCTAAATTACCCAAATCTCTATTTAGGCACCTAAGTGAAATCAGTGAGAGGGCAAGACCTAATATTAGTGACACACAATGCTTCTCATTAAGAATTAAGTTGAGACATCACTTTAGGTATAAGTGATATTTGTATCTATAGTCACTAAACCATCATACAATAATACAATTTATTTGCACTTGCTAATTAAACTGAGGAATTTGGGGACACAAAGAGAGTTCTCTGTCTGCACAAGCATCCTTCCCCTAAATATGCAGTTCATGGGGACAAAGGGCAGGGATTCCCTTGGCTCTTAGCTTGCAAGAACTTGTTGTTGCTTGCTCCTGTGGGAGACAAGTAATGGAGTTGTGTAAACTGGAAATGGAGAGTGATATTAAGAGAAATACTGACCTCTGCAGCTACAGTATATATGTTATCTGACTGGCTGAGTTTTGAAATCTGCAATGACCTCTGATGAGCTAATCAAGATGAACTCACATGTACTTTTTTTTGCATATCTCTAATCTAATCTAGTTATTTAACATTGTTCCAGACCTTAGTACTGTTGACCTCGATTGGAAGTAAACAGAAATGTGCTGGCTCATCATATAATTTATCAGTAGTCAGGATTTTTTCCCCCTTATACTGCACACACAATAATTATTTTTTATTGCTATTAGGAAAAAGGTAGTGCTGTTATAGTACAGTGCTCGCTCCTTCAGGTCCTTCCCATAGAGGCTGTGTTTCCCTGCTATGTAGTTGAGAATGGCTCTGGTCTGCACCATCTTCATCCCATCAATTTCTACCATGGGCACTTGTTGAAACAGCAGGGATCCATCTTTTAAAAGAAAGATGAGAAGTATGACTCAAATAAATTACAGTCTTTTCCTCAAAACTATTATCATTGCAGTGGAGTTGAGAAAACCTCTAACTTGCTATTTTCTTTTTAATTTGAGGGTCTTTTATCTTATACTGTGAAGTGAGATAGCATGTGTGGTAAACGTCTGTCCCAAATCTGGACCTTAGCGTACAAAATTTGGGTGCTTACTGTGAACCTCCCCAAGCTTATACCCAGCTTGGACCTTATTTCGCTGCCACCAGATAGTATTGAGGCTACTATCAGCCTGAGGTTCCCCCAAATTCCTTGGGGGACCCCCTCTCTGGCCTCCCCAACTTTCCCTGGAGGACCCCCAAGACTCAGAAGTATGAGTCTACCGGCAAAGGAATTATCTCCCCTCCCTTCTCCCTCTCTCTCCGTTGTTCGCCTCTGAGCAACCTGAGGGGAATTGATGCAATCTCTTTACATCACAATACCAAGAAACTTGTCTCCGTCTCTCCAGGAGACAAGCCTTAAGCACCAGGGAACAGAGCTGATTCTCTCTCTCTTTCTTTCCCTGTAACTTTTTCCGCCCTGGGACAATAGGAAAGTAACCCACAGAGCATGGGCTTTTCCCTCCCCCCCTAGCCTGTCACAGATGTAACAGAGCTCCGGGCACAGAAATTTCTCTCCCCTTTGCCTCAATAGGAAAAGAAACTCCCCAAGTTTTAAAAGAAACTTTATATAAAAAAGAAAGAACTTATATATACTACACTCTGCATTAAGAAACTCAATACAGGGATATGGTTATAAGAAAATAAGAATAAACAGCCTGATTTAAAAGATAGCCCAATTAAACCAGTCCAGCAAATCAACACCCATGTAAATACAAATCAAAGCCACATCACAGACGATTACTTTGTTCCTTGTACTCACACTTGATAGTAGAATATTTGAGAGAGATGGAGTTAGAAGAAAGCTTGTTTACTCACAGCCGAGGAAAAACCCCCCCCCCCCGAGTTTCCAGTTCCCTCCCAGGACTTTTAAAAAAAATCCAGGTCTCTGATTGGTCCTCTGGTCAGGTGTTTGGTTCCCCTTTTGTTCACCCTTTACAGGTAAAAGAAAATTAACCCTTACCTATCTACTTATGACAGCATGTGAATGCTATTTCTTGTGGGAAAGAGTAAACACACTAATAGCTTGGATTATAACAATAAACTTCTTAGAATTGTTGCAAGTCCAATAAAGTCCCCAAAATAAAACCTTTAATGGTGATTTAAAGAAAGGGACAAACCATGCATTGTGTAGTTTACTCAGGTAAAGTTCCCACTGAGGTCAATAGGGGAAGACTGAAGGATTTGACCCCCTAAGAAAACTTTTATCATGCTCAATATGAACTTTCCAAAATAATAACTTTTTATACATCATCTTTAATCTGACCATATCGAATCACTATACCAAGCAAGCAATAGCATAACGTTACGGTTATAAAACTGGTATAACAGAGTGGAGGTTGGTGTCCAATATTTGAGTGAAACAAAATGGTCTTACTGCAATGTCCAATTATGATTCATCATGTTCATGAACCAGTCCAGATTTTCTTTTTAAAAGACAATTACATTTTCAAGAATTCCACATTAGGATCCACAAACAGTTCTAATAAAAAACTAATTAAAAAACTCACCCTGCTGTAACTTTAAAAGACCTTCCCTTGTTTCAAAGAATTGTTCTTCAAACTGGAAAACAAATGGGTAAAAAAAGTGAAAAGGGTCTCATTGTTACTGCAGAGGTTAGGTTAGGAATCACTTGAGAAAATAATGATTAATGAATATTTGCTTTTGGAATTTTTCATGTAAAAAGCAGTTGAAGACTTTAAAATATTCTGTATTTAGATAAAATCCTGCTTCTGTCATGTTCTCCCTTTACCTCACTATGCTTAATTAAAATGCCTTTTGTGCAGGAGCTTTGTTAGATTGTGGCTAGCCCTGCCAAGGTGTGCAAGGTGACCAGAGAGCAAAACAAATGTTCTTCTGTGCAAGAGGCAGCCACAATGTTCTTGCCTGTCATGAGTGCAAGGACTGAGGTGTCTACTTCCCCGTGGTGAGCTGAAAGCAGAGCCAAGCATGAGGGAGGAGGGAAAGCACACACAGTAGCTGTGGGACTATTCTATGATTTTTTTTTTGCCACAGCACATGGGTGGCAAGGGAAGAGAAAGGGTTGTGCAGCAGCAAGAATCCCCAGAGGCTTCCTGGCTGATTGCCAACAGGAACGTTAGAGCAGCCATGTACCACTCTGGCATGGCTTCCAGAGTTAATGTTGAAAGCAATTAGTTTCACAATATACTCACTAATATTAGTACTGTATAGGGCATAGTGACCCCAGCCCCACAATGATAGGCATATGGTCTCCATCTTAGCCAATATCAGGCACTGAAATGGGGACTTTCAGAGTTGGAAGCACGCATCTTTATGGCTTGAGGTAAAAAGCCAGGCTAACAGGTGAAACTGTGAAAGACTTATATCCTCTGTGGCCTGGGAACAGAGCGGGGAACATGTAAAACACTGACTACAATGGTCGTCAGTGAGTATAGAATCTGGGCCCTATTATTTGACCTAATGGAGCAGCTCCGTTAACTGTAAGTATGTCCATTGTCACCAGGGAAAGCCACTAAAGTGATCACACACCTAGTCATAAGTTTACATGCCGGCTGTATAGTCACTTGTATACGTCCAGTTCTGGGCACTGCATTTCAAGAGAGATGTGGACAAATTGGAGAAAGTCCAGACAAGCGCAACAAAAATGATTAAAGGTCTAGAAAATATGACCTATGAGGGAAGATTGAAAAAAATTGGGTTTGTTTAGTCTGGAAAACAGAAGACTGAGAGGAGACAGAATAACAGTTTTCAAGTACATAAAAGGTTGTTACAAGAGGAGAGAGAAAAATTGTTCTTCTTAACCTCTGAGGATAGGACAAGAAGCAATGGGCTTAAATTGCAGCAAGGGAGGTTTAGGTTGCACATTAAAAAAATATTCCTAACTGTAAGGTTGTTTAAGCACTGGAATAAATTGCCTAGGGAGGTTGTGGAATCTCTATCACTGAAGATTTTAAGAGCAGGTTAAACAAACACTTGTCAGGGATGGTCTAGATAATACTTAGTCCTGCCCTGAGTGCAGGAGACTGGACTAGATGATCTCTTGAGGTCCCTTCCAGTCCTATGATTCTATGTGCAGTGAGTTTTGAACTACTGACTTCCAGTCGGTCACATTTGCAATATGGAACAGTCATTTCCACCAAATTATGCATTGCCAACTTGGTTTTTTTATAAAACAGAAACAAACCTCGATTCCAGCTGCTGCCAACAACCACCGTATTGTTTCCATTCGGCCTCTTCCATTGAAATAGTACAGTTTGGGTTTCCCAGCCATGCTTCCAAGTGTCTGGCTTCCTGTTAAATTAAATAAAGGAAAAGATTTCAAAGGATCAACATGAGAGAGATCAGTGTCTGTGACTCAGGAAGTCAGCACTTCATTCTCAAGTCTCCCTGCTCACGGTATTTAATATAGCTGAATTTCTCAAGCACCTGGCACTAGGGTTCCTACTTGCTACAATTATACAAATAAAAAAAAAATAATAATGCTGGATGCTGGCTATAAAACAAACAAACAAACCAATATACCAAGAACAAGACAGGAGAAGTAGTTTTTCTCAGAATGCTGGAATTCTTCTCTCTCAACGCTGGAGCAAAAGGTTCAGAAAGGCACTCACTGATGGAGGGATTTGTAGCTCAATGCTAATGCGCCTGGTAATACTGTGGGGAAGGGGTTGCATTACCATAGATGCTGAAATAAAGGCCTAAAACATCTCAGGTTAGGGAACCCTTTCTTCTTCTTTCTTGCATTCCCTTCTCTCTTTCCTGTGTTGGTTGTCCCCTCCACCCACCCCAAAGGGAAGCTAGCTGGTTTCCATGCCCTATTGCTGCTCTCCTGTTGTCTCATGGAGAGAAACTCATGTAAATGGACTGAAATGCCATGAGATTGACTGCTTTTTGTGATTTTTGCCATTTGGGGCCAATATCAGGAACATAGCAAGTCTTGTACGATTTTTGTCCAATCCAAAATCAGAAGTGGATAAGGGCTCCACAGAGAGCACTGGATTCAGTTTTATTCATTCTCTAACAGCTGTGAGGAGTTCTGCTAAAAGATCCTAATCATGCAAAACACTTGTGCAATGAACTGAATGTCAACGCTGTTGTTTTAAAGTCAACAAAAGGAAGAGACTAAAACTCTGAAGTTCAGATTAAGTAATGAAACATGAAATATCTGTCTCAGGAGACTGGACTAAAAAGCAAATTGAATAAGTTGCGCAATGGTACTAGAAGCTGTTTCAATGCTGGACTCTGGGAGCACACCTATATGTTCTTTTTGCAAACTATAAAATCCACCTGCAGAAAGGATTTCCTATAGGTTGAGGTGAAATAAAGGTGATTCCAAAGAGTATAAATATAAACGTTAAAGGCCTGATGATCAGAAAAGCTTCTCTGAAAATGCCATTGTGGAACTTCCTTGACCTTCAATCTTCTTTTAGCTCCTAATCTCAAGGGACAAGTTACTATGTCATTAATCAGTTAGTGGGAGTTGCTTTGCTGCTCAGGGCCTGTGATAATCTTGCCTTCATTTAAAAAAACAGCTGAAGTGTTATCCATGATATGTGAAAGCCTCACTTTTTTATGAATTTGCCACCTATGCTGATAGTTATCTGTAATTCATTCAAACAGCTGCTCTCAAACTGCAGTCTCTGGTTACAGGATGTTAACTCTTTTTCTTGTTTAAACCTGCTAACCCATGTGATATGCTAAATACACATGAAATACCTTCCTAGTATTACTTTTTCATGCAAGCAATTGCTGTCCTTACACCTGGAATGTTATGCAATTACAAATGGGAAGGGTGTATATGTGTACGTGCAATACACCCCGGTAAAATATGGCGCACACTGAAAAGTTTGAGAACCCTTGCATTAAAATGACTAAAATGTAACTCACAGTGACAATTTTAAAGCCCAAAATATGTCATTCCTAATTAGTAGAGTGCTTTATAACTGAGAAACTCAAAATACTGTACAGATGAGACCAAATATCATTATGATCCTTTTACATAGAAGGGAACTGAGGTATGTATGGGCCTTTCCCAAGACCACCCTGCAAATCAATGGTATAGGCAGATAAGAATGATCATAATGGATCTGACCAATGGTCCGTCTAACCGCATATCCTATCTTCCAACAGTGGTCAATGCCAGATGCTTCAGAGGGAATGAACAGAACAGGCAATCAGGGAATGATCCATCCTCTGTTGCCCAGTCCCTGCTTCTGGCAGTCAGAGGCTAGGGATATCCAGAGCATGAGGCTGCATCCCTGACCATCTTGGATTAGCAGGTGGAAGCAGGGACCTGTCCTCCATAAATTTATCTAAAAAAAACAACAGTCTCCTGATTCCTAATCCAGGGTCCAACCACTGAACCACATTATCTCCCAGTAAATGTCATTTAAAAATAGAACATGCATGTAACAGCATGCTAGTGCATAGTAATAGAATTAATTAGTCATTTCTAGTGCTCATTAAGCTATTATGATATCTGTCATCACTTCTATTGTTAACACATTTCTGTCAATAATTATGAAGTGTAAAACTCTTAAATGTAACAAAAATCAGAATAGTGGGACCGATCCTCAGCCAGTGAGGTCAAGAGAACGATAATAATTTGTACCAACTGACCCTGTGTCTTCATGAGGAGGAAATTAAAATACTATAAATATAACACTGTTCCTTCAGCATTTTCTCTAATAATTTTGCCTTCACCTCAAGAAGTGTGATACTTGCAGCGTGTTATATAAATATAGTGTGCTTTAGCATGTTGCCACATGTCAGAGAATGACCAGAATAAATTAAGATTCAGAGTCCATTTACAGAAAAACTCCCCCTAGAAAGCTGTGGTGTGTTCTGTATGCTTTGGCAAACCTTCAGCTATTCATGAAGCTAGACTTCCCTGTTTTATAAATAAAGGAACTCAGATAGTAAAGACTCAGAAGGGACCCTCCTTAGATACATTTTCTCTAGTAGCCTTTTGTTGTAGTTGCAGAAAAGAAAGTCTAAAGCAAAATGATATTGTCCTACCTTCTGCATTCAATGAAAAGATCTTTTTCACCAGCCCTAACTGCCTCCTGTGTACTCAGGAAGGTGTTACGGTATTTGTTATGGAGGAGTTCAGTTCTTTTTTATTTGATCATTTTAGATTATCTCCTTCCCCCCTACAGCCAGCTTGTGCAGCAGCAAGGAGAGTCCAGTGAAAATACTTTCTTCATTCCAAGTTTACATTCCTGTTGTTGCTGCCTCTCTCCCTCACTTCTTCTCCTCTCTCAGCTTGTGCTCCCAAACTGTATCCATGCTAGCCTCTCTTATCAGAAAAATGTCACAGCACTGAAGAAGTAAACAATTTAATTTGCAGCAAAGGCAATTTAGATTACATGTAGAAAGTTTTTCCTAATATCTAAGGATATTTAAGCACTGGAACAGGTTACAGAGGAAGGTGAGGAATCCCTGGCCTTGGAGGTTTTTAAGAACAGGTTAGACAAACACCTGTCAGGGATGGCCTAGGAATTCTTAATCTTGCCTCACGGCAAGGTGGAGGATGGACTAGATGACCTCTTGAGGTCCCTTCTAGCCCTATGTTTCTATCATGGCTAACTCCAGTTCAGGCTCCACCGGCAGGAGCAACAGTGTGAGCACTAGTGTAGATAGAGCTGTAGGCAATCACCAGCATTTTTAGCACTGTGTCATCTCACTCTGCTCAGAGCAAGTCTACCTGATTTAGTGGAAATAATTCTGGCAGCACCTAGTTTATGCTAGCTCACCCATAGTAGCTAATGCCATGGCAACAACGGAGCTGAAATGGTGTTAGCAACAAATGCCCAGTGTTCACTTTGCCCTCAGAAATGCCATATCTTGATGGTCCCTGAAATCATTATTTTTTAACTTTCTCCTCTTAACACTTCTGATGTCTGGATTCCCCTTTTCTCCCTGTGCTACAGCACCTGAACTATTTTAATGCACATCAACCCCACCATACAGAAAGTTAGCACAACAATTCTATTAATATTTAATCCATTAGACCCATTCTCCAACAGTTTGGTCAATTCCCTGTACATTTCTAAAGATCAGTACTAACCTCTATGACTCCTGATCCAGTCCAAACTCTTCTTAATAAGAAATTGTGCCTTTGAGTTATAAGGTTTTGTAGCTCCACCTACTGGGAGGAGAGTCCAATTTTGTCCAACAGTTAAAGGAAACACCCACTATTTAAACAAATGAAATCAGTTGGTTCTGGCTGCTTTCTGACTTGTCACCTGCATCAGAGCCTTCCTAATATACACTGGGCTAATCCACAAACCTAAAAATCCACAAAAAACTCATGATGGATTGAGACAGCTGTTTCTGGAAAGCATCACTCATTGTGTTTTCAGTATTACCCCTTCTAGGCGGGAGGCAGCATCTCCCATCTAGCGGTTAAGGCCCACGGTGACGGCTACACTCAATGGTTAGTCTCTGGCAGCAACCCCAGGTAGTGGTCACAGTCCTTCCATGGAGTAGGAGAACCTTAGCCCTGCCACACCACCGGGTTCTGACTCAGGGTTCTTGGCTCATCCACTCTTTTAGCTCCTGGAAGGCCTCCTTGGAGGCACCGACCACAGGATTGTCCTTTATCTAGTGTTCTTTACCAGGTCTGTCAAGGGCACCACAATGGTAGCCAAGTTGGGTATGAAGTACTGGTAGTACCCCATGAGTACTGGCATTTTGTCATGGGAATGGTACATTGTGCCAGGGCCTGCACTTTGCCGATGAGCAGTCTCAACTTCCCCCATTCTACTCAGTAACCCAAGCAGGTCACCTCTTGCAGAGCCAGCTGGCATTTGGTTGGTTTGGCTGTTAGTCCTGCCTCCTGAAGGGCTTGTAATGTAGCTGATACATACCTCAGGTGGTCTTCTCACCTCTGGGTGTAGATGACAATATTGTCAATGCATGTCATGGCGTACAACATGTGTGGGCGGAGCACCCAGTCCATTAGATGCTGAAAGGTGGTCATGGCCAAAGGCATGATTTGAACTAAGGTACAGAAGGCTGTATTTTCCCTGGACTCAGCAGTCAAACCAGTGACACTTTCTGAGATCCAGGGTTGAAATATACTGGGCAGTCCTGTCTGTCAAGCAGCTTGTTGACCTGGGGAATCAGATAGGCATCCAATTTGGAAATAGCGTTTACCTTCCAAAAGTCAATACAAAAGTGGGTCAATCTGTTGTCCTTTGGCACCAATATGATGGGGCTCCACCATTCACTCTGGGATTACCCCTATATCTCCATCATCATCTGTAGCTCCTGCCAACATTTCCCACAGCTTTTACAGCAGGGGTTGAGGGTTTTCACAAACTTTCTTCCCTGGCTCAGTGTCTATATGGTGCTGTGCCAGGTGTGTATATTCTGGTTGTGCTGAGATGACCACACGGAAGGCTTCTATCAGCCATTGTAGCTGGTGTTCTCGCTCTGGCAAGAGTTCTCCTCCCAATGGTACAAGTCCAGAGACAGAATCAGTAATCCCCTGGAGATATAGCTCCGGTTCTGGTGGGTCTGGCACTATTAAGAGGGCCTCTTGCTCCCACCAGGCTTTAAGCAGTTTGATGTGATAGATTTGTGTTTCCTTACATCTCCTGGGCTGGTCTATCTTGTAGTTAATGGCCCCCACTTTCCTCACCACTGTGCCATCAGCTTTGACTCCGACACTGGGAGTAGTAGGACCCTATCCCCGGCTGCGAACTCTTTCAACCGGGCCCCTTTGTTGTAGGTGTGTTCTTGCTCGGCTCTCACCAAGTTCTCCTGGGTGAATGCACCTAGTCTCTCCAAGTCTTCCCACAGGTGAAACATGTACTAGACAATGCAAGAACTCCTTCCAGGTCTCTTGGGGGAGGTCCAGCACCCCTAGGAGTTGATATCCATTCAGGTGTTCAAGCAGGGAAAATTCTGTTGAGGCTTGCACATGCAATATTTTCTGAACTGCTTCCTAATTCCTATTTTTTGGTACTCATATCACAACTCATGGATGGCGAATAGAAGGGGCAGAAGCAACTAGTTCCAATGTTGTGGGTCTCTGGCTATGAATTTCAGCAGTAACTCCTTCAGGTTTCATTGAATCCTTCCACCAGTCCATCCATTTGGGGGTGGTAGATGGACTTCTTCAAAACTTGATCTTTAAAGGGACACACAGTTCTTTCATTAACTGGAATGTCTTATTAGTCCCTTGGTCCATTAGGGCCTCCTTGGGTTCTCCTACTCATGCATACACCTTCATCAGTTCAGGTGCCATATGGCTGGCAGTGGTTGATTGGAAAGGTATGACTTTGGGTTTTGGCTTCCTAGCCTACAGGCATGTGGAATATTTGGCACTTCCCATATTTACCTTCTTGGGCCAGCATTAGAGACCAGCATCAACCAATTCCCATTTGAGTGGAGGGTGGCAAGTAGTGTGAAGAATGTGTTCAGAACCCTGTAGAACCTGGTCCCCATTTCACACAAGACTTGCATCAAGACTAGACAGTGAAAAATAAACAGCAAGAGTAAGAAGTTTACTTCACAAGAAGACATTGATTTCACCTGAAGACATTCTCTTCACAGATTACTACCTTTTGATTGAATGCCATACTTCAGTGCACATGCAATATTTCCTGAACTGCTTCCTAATTCCTATTTTTTGGTATTCATATCATAACCAAAATACTTGATTTCTCTGAGCATTACATCTGTGTCTGCTAATGCTGAATGAAAATTTTTATTGCTATGATTTTAACTCTTTTTATAATTGCAAAACTTTATTCACAGTCTCTACAATTCTATCATCGGGTTCGGTCCTCCTTTGGCTTCCAGGTTGCAGAAATTTCTTAATTGTAGGGAGGTTACTTATTCTTGCTTTAAAAGCCTAAAATAAAGAGAACAGAGAAACAAAGAGTGAGGAGTCCTCCTGTCTTTATATCTGGCCTGTTGCCTTCTCCCTTTTTTGAGTAAACAAAGATAGGAATACATCAGGACTAGAGGAGCCTCCTTTGGACCCCAAAGATCATGTACCAATGTAGGCATCACTCCTGCAACTGCATCCATACAGAGGGATCCTTATAGTCCACTGTAGCTACATTTACTTCAATGGGTTCCATGACGTGCAAAGGTCCACCCAGGTGGATTCTGTTGCTCTACTGGGCACATGTTCATATATTTCAGCTTTGAAGCCAATCATCTTATATAAAGTATTGTCAGCCCAGCAGAAAAACTTTGACCATCAAGCCATCTATGCAAAAGTAAAAAAATTTTGAAACATAGTAGGCCCTGAATATAGATTTATATTTGTTTTCAGGTTAATTCTGCTTAAATCCATTTCCTCTGCACTGTAGATCTGCATTTTATTGGGGCAACCTTATTGACATCATTTATCATAAATGTTAATGGATTGTGAAATTACACTGCTGGGTGGAGTCACTCTGGTTTTCAATATGCCATTTTCTAAAATATGCAATTAGATATAATAAAATACCACTATTGCTTAGCACTACACAGCTTTTCAAACCATTGATCTCCAAGCATGTTACAAAGATGAGTAAGTATTTTACAGATGGAGAAACTGAATGTGACAATTTGGAGATAGTGTGACACGCTGTACCTCTAAATAGCATCCTGTAACCTCCCATATTTATCATTTGTATAGCGCTCTGATATTTCATAAAAAGCATGCCTGTAAGATATCATATGAAAGGTCATGATCTACTGAAACACGCTGTTCTGTCCAAATATGTTTATCATTAGTGTGTATAAAGTTATGACATTGTGCTGTATGGTTGTTACTGAAATCTGCTGTGAATTTGCTAGTGACATACAAAGAATCCCTGTGCAGGTAGATACTGACCTCCCACTAATCAACTGTATGACTCAACTACGCAAGCACCACACAATGGGAACTGCTTGATCTCTGTGACTCAGCAAAACCCACATGCCTGAGCTAGTGTCTGCTAGGCACACGGGCCAAGGGTATTGCAGCACACTCTGGCTCAAAACAGCAACCTGGAACTCCCATATTCACCACTATCATATAATTATGATATGTTTTAAACAAAATATGCCTGGTAAGGTATCATTTTAAAAGTCTTCATCTGTTGAACATTAATATCTTGTTGGATTATAGGTGTTATCATTGCATGTGAAGTGATGAAGTTTTGCTATGTGTGTGTCACTGAAATACACCTCTACCTCGATATAACGCTGTCCTCGGGAGCCAAAAAATCTTACTGCGTTATAGATGAAACTTATATCAAAGGTGCTTTGATCTGCCGGAGTGCACAGCCCCGCCCCCCCGGAGCACTGCTTTACTGCGTTACATCCGAATTCATGTTATATCAGGTCGCATTATGTTGGTGTAGAGGTGTATGTTGAGAAGTTGGGAACACCCACAACTAGCCTTTCATGTACAACAGTGGAGGAGCCAGACATGCTGATGGCCCAATAAAGGGAATCCACACTCTGAAGGGTCATCCCAGGAACTTATACAATGGAGACTTCTCAAAGACAGCACATAGACAATGGAGAATGCTTGACCCATGGAGGTGGACGGACCCCTATGTCACAAGCAAAGGCTCTTTCTAGCAAGATGCAAGAAACTATAAAAGGAAGTGACATAATCACCTAGCCTCATTCCCCCCACAACTCCACACCTGGAAACATGTCTGGAGGACAAAGACTGAAAGGGGGAAGGTTGTCCCGGGCTGGAGCAGAATTCCAGCCTGTGTATTGACAATCTGTAACCGGCTTGTACTATATATTAAAGGGACACTCTGCTTGATTCAAATCCTGTTTAGTTTAGAGAACTCAGATTGTGCGCTTATTTTTATTTTCTTTGGTAACCATCTCTATCTGTCATGCCTACCACTTATAATCACTTAAAATCCATCTTTCTGTAGGTTAATAAACCTGATTTATGTTTTACCTAAAACAGTGTATTTTGCCTGAAGCGCTTGGGAAACCTCAGCTCAAGAACAAAAACTGCTGCCTGTCCTCTCCACACTGAGTAGGGGCAGACTGGGTTATAAATGTATACTGGTCAGGCTCTTTGTTTCTCGCCTGGGTTTCTGGCTGGAACTCGGGCTCAGCCAAGGCAGGGCAGGAACCAGGGTGTGTTGCAGCATGGCAGGACTGGACTGGCTTTCTAGTCTTGAGTCACAAAAAGATCCTGGCTCTCAGGGGGAAGGCAGCTCCTCTCCAGCATCCTGGTCATCCCCTGCTGGGTTAAGCTAGTCATCTCTGGTGTGGGGCAACAGGTTCCAAATAGTGCCTGGGATGGGCTGTACTATAGTTGTGTCGAAGCCTGCCCAGTTCATCACAAAATGGACAGGTCACGTGTCTCCTACTGGATTATCTCCTTCTATCCCTTGTTTCAATGTACTTTCTCCTGAGCTGCTTTCTCTTTATCCAGCACTGATCGGTGTCTCATTTGTGATAGTTCACGGACATCTGTTTGGCAATGTCCACAAAAGACCCTTATTCTTGCGGCTGGCCACAAGAGCTTCTTGAACCAACACTTCTCCCCAGATGGTGATGAGATTCAGGTCTTAGAACAGCTCCAAGCAGTTGTATGAGACATGTTGTGGAACTTCTGGAGTGCTATCACACTTGTATCACATCAGAATAATGATACACTGGAATCCAAGAGCCAATGGTCAAAATCTGGCTCTATGCCACCTTTTAAAGGTGGGGAAGGGTCATCTTGGAAACTTGACACAAGGGCAGGAAAGGCACACTAGTAAACAGACAGGTCAATAATGGACAGCCTACAAAGAACTGTGAGATAGCTGTTGGAAGTGTATAAACAGTAGTGCTCAGCAATTGTGAACACACAAATCGAAACCTGAACTAATTCAATTTGAAGCAAACCTAGTCCATTTTGCAAAAGGTCTCCAGAATTCCTGATAAATAGAGAGTTAATGTACAGTGATGGGTTTCATTATGTGTACGCAAGTGTTTTCAAACCGGATTACCTTAATTTGATCTGGTTTTATTCCCCATGTAGACAAGCTCTATGTTAAGAAGTTGTGACATAATAATTAAGGGCCATCACTGTGGAATGACTCTTCCTTACTGAGTCTTCTACCAGCAGGCTTTGAATGTCTATCAACATAGAAACCTGCAACACATG
This sequence comes from Chelonoidis abingdonii, assembly GCF_003597395.2. NCBI lineage: Eukaryota > Metazoa > Chordata > Testudines > Testudinidae > Chelonoidis > Chelonoidis abingdonii. Next base: position 46,974,145 of record NC_133771.1, read on the forward strand.
GAGAACCAGGGAACAGAACTGATTTTAAAAGGGAGGATTCCCTAAGCAAGGGCTGGGGGAGGCAGGAAGGAGCATTCCAACCCCAGAAGCAAGACAGCCAGGCCAATAAGATGTGAAGATCTGCCTGGCCTAAGGACCAAAGTCAGGAGTCTCAGGGTGGTGAGATCAGGAGTACTGTGTTTGCTATTTTCCATAGATCTGTAACTGTCTTGTGCATCAGCAAGTCCTCTGCTAAGCTTATGTTCATTGCTTTACTGCCACATGGTCCATCAAGGGATCAACTAACATTCCTGAATCTCAGGGCCAGGGATGCCCCCTTCAGCTGCATCGGGGAACCAGTACTCACACCTGGTTAGTCTATCAGGCTTCCTGTCTTATGACTGAGCAACTGAGCAAGCAGTAGCTCAGACTTCCTGCCTGAGTGCTGAGCAAATCAACAGTCTGTTGCTCAGGCCTCCTGGCCTAAGGGCTAGCGCTCATCCACCCCCGAGTGTGGGGCTAGGGGCAGCGGGACCTGGGCATACCCTGCTTGACCAAGTCCCAGCCCAGGGCCCTAGAAGCGATGGGTGATGTGACACAGGATTGACAGGGAAAATGAGGTTGCTGTCTTGCCTCCCAGCAACACAACAGGATCAATGTCTCTTATTCCTGGGCTACTTCCTACCACATCTGGTGGGGCTGCTTCATGGCTGCTGGGCCCTAGTTCCCAGTCTCCTTGCCAGGTGCTTTGCTCTCCTCTCCCTCATTGGGTTTCTCCATCTCCTGGGGCAGTGGTTTGCCTTCTCTCCAACTGGCTCCAGAAGGTCATTGCCCACCACAGCCAGGCATGGACGCTGCAGGCTATTCGGCTCCCTCAGAAGGATGTCTGGCTCCTTCCCTGGTCTGGCCCCAACTGAGCTGCAAGGGGGATGGGGTGGGGTTAGCTGAACCCAACAGGGTGAGCTAACCCCCTCTGCACTGGAAAGAAGCCACACCGCTTAAAGTCGTCATGGTTAACGTTGTTTCATTATGTTGCTGATCAATTAGAGAACATACTCATTTAAACTTGCGCAATGCTCCCTTATAACGTTGTTTGGCAGCTGCCTGCTTTGTTCACAGCTTGCAGGAAGAGCAGCCTGTTGGAGCTAGCTGGTGGGGGCTTGGAGCCAAGGTGGGTCGGCAGCCCCTCATCAGCTCCCCTAAGTTCCCTGTGTGGCAGACACCGAGCAGGCTATCAATTGCCAGGCAATTCAGCAGTCACTCCCCTCACTGCCATCTGCTGCTCCTGCCCTCTGTCTTGGAGCTGCTCCTGGGAGCCTCCTGCTTGCTGTGCAAGGGGTGGGAGAGAAAGAGGGGTGCTAATGTTAAGGTGTCCCCCTTCCCTGCCTCCCCACTCCTGCCCCCCATCTCCACAGGGGGAGAGGGGAGGATGACATGACAGGGCTCAGGACAGAAGAAGCTTGCTGGCAGCAGCTGCTGTCTCAACTTGCTCATTTACTTAAAAAGGCAGTGTACTTAGAGTGGGGTCAGGGTACTTAAAGAGGTAATGTGTGTGTCTCTGTCTCTCTCTGCCATGCTATCTCCCCTCCATCCATTCGTGCTGCCTTGTAGAGTGTGAGGCTACATTAACAACATGTTAAACCTCGAGGGCTCAGCCGAGTACTAGTTCATCATTTAGCAGTAAGGCATTCCCTGGGAAATAACCCACCCTCTTCCACTCACTGACTTCACCACCTCAACCAAGCTTCACAATCATCACTGGTATGCACAGTATTAAACTGTTTAAAACTTATACTGTGTATATGTGTGTGAATATATAAATATAAAATATTGTCTTTTGTCTGACAAAAAAAAATTCCCTGGAACCTAACTCCCGCATTTACATTAATTTTTATGGGGAAATTGGATTCGCTAAACATCATTTCATTTAAAGTATCATTTTTCAGGAACATAACTACATTAAATGAGGAGTTACTGTATCAAACCGGCTCCCACAGACACATGGATTCTGGAGGGAATGTGTCTAAGCAACTGGGGGGCTTGGAAGAGCTGTGGCACTGATTCTAGGATCTAGGTGGCCAAACTGTGGTGGTCCCACTGTCCAAGAAGGGTTTCAGACATGGGGTGTGCCCCCGAGAGACTGAAAGCTAGGATCAGTGCTCAATCACTACTCAGACCTAGAGGTCTTGAAAGCATATTGGATTCATCAGTCAGATCCAATCACAACAGACTGTTGTCCATCCAAAGAGTGGGTCTCACCCAGGTTGTGATGCTGATGCTCAAAGAGATGAACATATGACTTACCCAAGGACACAGTGAGTCAGTGGTAGATTTGGGAATAGACACAAGGTCTTCTGAATCTGATGCCCATGCATCTTTGTAAGGAGATAGAAGGGGCTTAGGATAGTATATTGTGTACTTGGGTGCACACTGTAATCTGTGAGGGGACTGCTATCTGGGGTGAGGGCAGGTATACTGCTCAAAGCATAGGTAACTGCATTCTTAGTTATGGTGGAGGTAAGTTACTAGGGTGCAATTCAGAATTGCCAAGTCAGGGATCCGACCTCATTGCCTCTTACAAGCACCACTGCTGAGTTTAATATTGCATTACAATTTGTGAAATGTGTGTAAATTATTGTGCTAAATAAATAGCCATATTAAAACTGAAAGCATTGCATATCACTGCTCAACGGGCATATTGGAAGTCTGTGTGTGTGTGTCATATTACTTGTTGATCTGCCCACCTAAAATTACCTGTAATAGAGGAAATTCTGAGAGAACAGTGGGCTCATACTCTTCAATCATTAAAATGGATTCAAGCACTTGTACATCTGCCCTGCTGAGCTGGTTGCCAACAAGAAAATCTTGTCCATGATCTTTTAAAACCTATATATGAGAAAAATATATATTTTTGGGCACAAATAGACGACATATTGGATAAATAAAACCACTAAACAGTCTGACATTTTTCACAGCAAATTCATTTAACATCTGTTTCATTTGCAAAAATTATATATATAAACCAGGACAGCAAAACTACCATACTAGTGGCATTGAGAAAATCCATCAGTCTTTATATGGGTCCCTTTTCCACAAGAAGATCCATATGCATGACCTAATGCATTCGTGCAGAGCCCCACTGAAACCAACATCTGACTGAAGCCAGTGGGACTATGTGCAGGAATAGGGGTCCATCCGTACAGACCCAGTTTCAGGACTGGGGCCCAAGTCATCATGCAGAAGAAAAGGCACTTCACTCTCTCATGAGACAGAGAACAGTCATATGAACATACATGGCTGACGACAGGTGGAAGACATCAAGGCCATTGCAACTGCTTTTCGTCCTCCTTTCCTCCTCTTTATTCAATAGTTTATGGCCCCATTTTACAGATGGGGGAACAGCAGCAGAGAGAGTTGCCTAAGAGAACACTTGATGTTTTTTAAAAAAATAGGATCTAATGTAAAAAACAAAAACTCACATTCTCCCCCTCCCCCATTTCCCACCCTCTGTCCAACTATTGCAATGTTCTGTAGCTGCCATATACCTTCTCATACACTGGGAAGTATCTGTTGGTTGCTCTCTGAATCATTAAGGCAAAATTCTTCTCCTTTTCCTCAGGAGATGAGAAAGGGTAAAGCATGATCATTTCATTCAGGTCCATTGTTCCTTCAACATACATATCAATCCTGCCATAAAAATGGTAAGTGAAGAAATTTCAATGATTAATTTACTAAGTCATTCTGCTGCATGATGCTACAATGCCTTTATATGAAGGCCACACCCAAGCAGCAGAGCATCTGTCACCTGGGGAGTGAATCTCTGCCTGCAAGGGAGTGAGGGCATGGCGGAGGAATGGCAAAGCTCAGATTTTTGAATGAGCTTTCCCAAACTAAATAGTTTTTTAAAAATTGTGTGGAAAGGGAAAGAGAGATTCTGAAGGTCGAATATCCTTGTTTAAAAGAATAATTACAAAACCTGCCCCAATACAGTAGTAATGAGCTCAAAAAAATAAACAAAAACTGGTGGATAGAGGCTACAGCCCTCGGTCTGCCACTCATTGTGTGCGAGTGCACTGGCTCATCTTCTTCGAGCTCATGAAGTAAACGGAGCCCTGCCTGGGCTCAGAAGTCTGCCCACAGGTCCTGATCCTGCAATCAGAAAATCACTTCAGTTTAGCTGCTCTAACTTTTCTATCATCATTTTGGAAACGGCTCGAAGGAGATGTGACAGGCCTCCTCTGAACAGGCACATAATAACAGAAATGGTTCACTTCAGAGGAGGGAGTAAAAGTTATTTGTATATTGACAGAATTTCCAGAGGAACGGCAAGTTAGATGGTCCAGTTCAGAAAAGATCCTATCAGAAATCATCCTGCATCTAAAGACTAAATCAAATATATAAAAAAGATAATTGGAAGGATGATTTCATTTCCACAGAAATGAGAGAGTCCTCATTTTTGTTAATTTGAATACACAGTTTTCTTTTCATTTTCAAATAAGTATTTTTCATTTTATCTAAAGCAGCTTTTAAAAAATACTATGATACAGTCTGTTATGGTACAGTACAGTGCTCTCTCCTTTATGTCCTTCCCATAGAGGTTGTGTTTCCCTGCTATGTAGTTGAGAATGGCTCTGGTCTGCACCAACTTCATCTCATCGATTTCTACCATGGGCACTTGTTGAAACAGCAGGGCTCCATCTTTGGAAAGGAAAAGAAATTGAGTCATTTAGTTCCTGTAAATTGTCTGATCATTGCCCTCGGATTGAGATAAATGACATTTCTTCAGCTGCCACTTAGACCATTGTCTTGGAGTGTATTGATTCCTGAACCTAAAATTCTACAGAATTTTTCACAGACATATAAAATGCATGCCAGTGCTAGCTTTTGCATTTGACTCTATCAGAAAAGCATCAGTAAGGGATATAAACACCTGTGTAGCCACACAGCTACCAACCAGCAGCATGTCTGGAAATTGAGATATTTAACTTATTTTTTCTGAAGTCAACTTCCACATACTCTGACTAAACTGCTTCCAAATCAAAGCTTCGTTTTTGTGACAGAAGAATAGGAATGTCACGTTGTAAAATGCACATTTTTCAACCTAATCACTCCCTTGCAGAGCTTAACCTATAACTATCCCCTAATTCTCCTTTTAGAGATTCACCATAAGAGATGCAGATGTGATTCGGTTAACTGTGGGGCCCCCATCAAGTTATAAGGAGACCTATATATTTATATATACATTTAATATAAGACAGATGTGTCCTACAAAACATAGAACATTATGTTGTGAGAGTGCCACTAAATAATGACACTTTGCAATGTGATAGTGCTATACTATTGTGTCTATAGCAGTGGTGGGCAACCTGCGGCCTGCAGGCTGCACGCAGCCTGTCAGGGTAATCCGCTGGCAGACCGCCAGACAGTTTGTTTACATTTGCATGGCCGCCTGCAGCTCCCAGTGGCTGCAGTTTGCCATTCCCGGCCAATGGGAGCTGCGGGAAGCGGCCCGGGCCACAGGGACGTGCTAGCCGCAGCTTCCCGCAGCTCCCATTGGCCAGGAACGGCGAATCGCGGCCACTGGGAGTTGCAGGTGGCCGTGCAAATGTAAACAAACTTTCTGATGGCCTGCCAGTGGATTACCCTGACAGGCCATGTGAGGTCTGCGGGCCACAGGTTACCCACCACTGATCTACAGTATATCTGTGCTGCTTATTTGAGCCCTTAAAACCAGCTCCGGTTTTGGATATGTAGATCCACACTTTTGCAAGAGAGCAAAATAGTAGTGGATCAAATGTGTGACACAGAAGCTGCTTGTCTATGTCCAACGATATGACTCCAGAAAGCAGAACCTAAGAGGATAATTTAGCTGTTATTCTGCAGGCTTACCCTGAAGTAACTTTTCATATTGTTCTCTCGTTTCCAAATATTCAGCTTCTTCAAACTGGAAAACAAAGGGACAAGAGGAACTAAATAGCTATATCTCAGAAATCATAAGTGAAGATTTTAGGGGATGTTTGCTTAATAGCTTCTCATAAAGGGATTAATATAGGAAACGCATCCCAAAATATCCAACGTGAGACGAGAAGGATCTAATGAGGCAGGGAATGACATAAATAAAAGTTCTTGCTGCTATTACTCTGTACCCCACTTGATCTCATCAGGTTCATTACCTCAAACTCAAATATGGTTAAGATCCCCTTGGAAACACAGAACAATTCTTGGGAGTCAGGGATCATCAGAATGTTTAACATTGTACAATCCCTGCAGTTATACTGTGCAGCTAAACACTTCAGGGATCTGTTAGCATAAAAACTGATGGCAAGTGGTATCAGTGTTTCAGCAGCAGCCATCTAAGCTTCTTTTCTGTTATCATGTTTAACAGATAGACAAACATAATTCTGTGTAAGAATTCTTCACAAGCTTACTTGGAAACTAAATCCGCTAACATCCAGTTATGTAAGCCTTGCTGGGTGCTGTTAGCACAGTGACTAAGAGGAAAGTGTGGAAAGCAGAATGTACACTAAACTACTCCTAGGGGAATTCTGCACAAAAAAATAAAAATTCTGTGCACAATATTTTAAAATTCAGCATATTTTGCCAAAATAATGCAATATAATCACTCTGGTTTCAATTATTTTGGTAATTTATTTAAACTACAATACAATGGATGGAGAATGGGAGTAGAGAGCATTGGAGGAAATCCCCAACCCCGCTTTCCTACTAGTAATATAGCTAGGTTTGACCCTTTATTCTAGTTATTAGTCAACTAATATATGCAGCCATATGCTCAGTGTTACATCATCGGCAACTGAAGAGCAAGTGAGGACTGGGGAATCAAACTCACAATTTATATTGGCTACTGACCATCTCCAGAAAGATCTGATAGGAATTTTTTTCAATCCAAAAATTTAGACCAGTTTTAATCACTAAAGCACCATAAGCATTTATAAGGCCATACTGTTCTTTACACTGCTTTGGCAATGTAAAGGAGCCTTAAAACTTTAACACCTGTTTTATACTTGTGGGGGAATTCACAAAGACAGTGGGAACAATTCACTAGGCAGGCAGGCTGCTACATTCTGCTCTGCCTGAGGGGACAGAGCCTGCCCCATGCCTACCTCCTCAGAAACACTCCGAAGCCCTGCCTCTCCAAGCCAAGTGTGCTGCAATAGCGTGCGGGAGGGCCAGAGGGTCTCTCTCACACACACCTGGCAGGCCAGTGGTGATTTACATCTAAACCGGCTGTTCTGGGCACCCAAACCAACCTGTGTGCGCAGCTGGGGAGGGGCACATGACCACTCTTGTGGCTTCCCTTTGCTTCCCCATCAGAAGTCATTTTTCTGCTGGGAAGCAAAGAAATCTGTGAGAGACATGAATTCTGCGCACGTGCAGTGACACAAAATTCCCCCAGGAGTACTAAGTCCCGGGTTTTTCCTGCCTTATGGGACAAAGATGACCTTGTAGCTAGGACTCAGGAATCAGAGTTGGGAGATCTGTATTCTACTGGCTCTGGCAGAAACGTCCTGTATGATCTCAGGCAAGCGTTTAGGAAACGGTGAAACAGGGTACATCTAAACTGCGAAAAATCCCTCTGTCAGTGAGTCTCAGAGCTCAGGTCAACTTTCTCAGGCTCGTGGGGCTCACGCTGCAAGGCTTAATATAGCAGTGTAGACATTTCTGCTTGGGCTATAACCTTGGGCTCTGAAACTTGGTGAGGGGGGAGGGTCTTGGAGCCCAGACTTCACTCTAAGCCTGAATGTCTACACTGCTATTTTCAGTCCCCTAGCAGGAGCCCTTCAAGCCTGAGTCATTTACCTGGGCTCTGAGACTTCGTGCCATGGGTTTCCTTTTTGTTGTGTATACATACCCAATGATGCCTGCCTACCAACCTGACTGTTCTGGGAGTCTGGATTTGCTGATGTTTGTGAAGCACTTTGAGATCCTTGGGTGGAGGGTGCTCTAGAACAGGGGTTCCCAAACTTTTTCCCTGAGGCCCACTTGTACAGCTGCAATATGTACTATGGCCTACTATTAACATGCAACTGTCAGGGAGAGAGGCTCCGTGAGAGGTGTGTGCCTTCTTCAGCTGCCTTCCAAGTGCCTTGAGCTGGTCACCTGGTACCCGCTGCCCAGGAACAAGGGAAGGGCTCGCAGGCTGCCAGCGCTGGGCAGAGCCAGGCCCTTGGGTCGGGCTCAGCCATTACCTTCATGGTCTCAATCACAGCATTGTCCAGGCAGAAACAGAGCGGCATAGCTGAGCCCCAGATTGCGGGAATGGTCACAAACCCTCCAGCCTCCTCCACTCACCCTGGAAGCTGCTGCCTCTTGGGGCCAACCCCTTCTTCTCAACCTCCACTCACCAGCTCCGCTTTGCCCTCTGCCACCTGCCAGGGGCGCTGGGATTCTCCAGCCCTAGGAGGGGGTAATCGCCAGCTGCCACTCCACCAATGTATACAGTTTGGGGGGCAACACCCTCCCCCCCAAACCCTTCCAACTCCAGCCACGGCAGACCACCTGAGACAGTGTCACAGCCCACCTCTGGGCTGCAGCCCACAGTTTGGGAACCTCTGTTATAGAAGTCTTATTCTGTTTACCTAGGGGCACATGATCACTCATGTCCTGCTGGGTTCAGAACTGCGGATCCAGCTTCAGTGAGTTAAAACTTGGAAAAATCTTTTCAATCAAACAGTCTCTATAAGATATCTTAATACGTTATGAACAAACCTCAACCCCAGCTGTTGCCAACAGCCATCTTATCGTTTCCATTCGGCCTCTTCCATTAAAGTAGTAAAGCCTGGGTTTTGTAGTCATGATTTGGATTTCCTGACAAGGAAAGCAAGGAAAAACCATTTTGCACAGTTCTAAAATTTTTTTTCAGTTGTCCATAGATCAAAACAGAACTTTTTTATGTGAATTTGTTTTGGGAGAATGTTAGAGGTTGTGAGCTTATATTTAAAATATACCAACACTACCTTATAAAGCATACCCAAAAATCACCTCCGTGGCTTAATGAATATTATGGCAAGGGCAGAAAAAATGATGTGCAGAAGGGAGCCTGATTCTGGCTTAATATGCATTGCTTGGAAGATGCCAAATTAGTCCTACCTGATTGCAGAAGTAAAGCCTAATGCCAATGTTTTCAAACTTACCTGCCTAACAGTAAATACCCAAATAAACATCCCGTTGTTTTTTCAACTAGAGCTGCCAGTGCTCAGAAACTTTGAACTATCAGCTAGCATATTATTGCCCCTACATTCCAATGCTTCACATCATTTCTGACACACACTGTAACAAACCATGTAGATAAGAGTAGCATAATATTCTTCCAGTAACTATGCAATATAAAAATCATATCACTGACTATAAACCAAGGCACGTATTTATTAATTGCAGCTGGGAGTATGGAAGAGGAGGGGTAGCAAAAGCAAACACCCCCCCCCTTTCCTTTTAAGATACTCTCTAGCGGTTCATTTAGTTTAGGCATTGAAGGGTTATTAGTTCCTGTCTCTTTAAAGTTTTCCAAATGCTGAAAGTGGGTTACGTAGAAATGGGCCAGACTAGTTTTAAACAGAGCTGCGCTCTAATATGGCCGCCTCACTGTATCTTTGCCAGCAGCTGTTTTCTTTGCCAAGATTTCAGTGACAAAAACGAAGGCTTACTAAAGCAGGTCTGCAGCATTCGGGGAAAATGGCAAGGGCGTTTCCTCTGACGCACACCCAGGAGTCAGGGAGCAGAGAGGGAGGGGATTTTTATTTTTGTGCATCTGATCGCTGTAGCTTTTACTGCTGTCTCAGGGCCGCCCCGGGGGGAGGGGAAGTGGGGCAATTTGCCTCAGGCCCCCACGAGAGTTTTTCGGGGTCCAGGCTCCGGGGGCCCTGAAAAACTCTCGCGGGGCCCGGGCCCCCGGAGCGTCTTTGGCTGCAGTTGGGCGGCCCCGCTGTCTGTCCCACACGTTCTGCCTGGTGCACGCAGAGAAAACAGACCCTCTGTACCTGGCTTCCCTTCCAGCTCGCTCCCACTTGCTCACCTCTTGTCTTCCCCTTCCCGCGTGCTCTCTTCTCACTCAGCAAACTAAACGCTGCCTCCCTCCTCTGAGATTCCTTCCTGCTTGCCCCTCCCCACTGCCGACCCTGGACTTTCACTGCCTCCGGGGGAAGGGAAGAGCAATTGGACTGCCTTTGCTGTAAGTAGAGCCTGCTGCTCCATTCAAGCCCAACAGGTTAGAATTTAAGGAAACTGCCTGCATGTACACCTCAGTACAAGCCTGTTCCAGTTTGTGGCTGTCTCAGCTGTTTTCCTTCTCAAACGAAATATGCTTTCAAGTTATGAGATTGTAGCTCCACCTCCTGACTCCTCAGTCAGACAGGGGCTTGATCCACCTTCCCTTGAAATCTGTGAGAAGTCTGGCATTGAGAGTTACACTGGGGCAGGAAGGAAAGGAAATGGACCCGTCTTTTAACAAAGAAACCTAGCTAACCCTTATCTGACTCTCACAAGCCAAGGACATAAGAATGGCCACAATGGGTCAGACCACAAGTCCATCTGGCCCACTATCCTGTCCTCGGACAGCAGCCAGTGTCAGGTGCTTCAGAGGGAATGACCAGAACAGGGCAATCATTGAGCGATCCATCTCCAGGGCCGGTTCTAGGCACCAGAGTTCCAAGCATGTGCTTGGGGCAGCCCTTTTCAAGGGGCAGGATTCTGGCTCTTTGGGAGCAGCACTTTTCAAGAAGGTGGCACTCTGGCTTTTTTTTTCCCCCTTGGGGCAGCAAAAAACCTGGAGCCAGCCTTGTCCATCCCGTCATCCACTGCCTGCTTCTGGTAATCAGAGGTTTAGGGACACCCAGAGCATGGGTTCCCTCTCTGACCCTAACCCTCCTCCAGTCCACACAATGAAACCTCTGACCTGAGGTTAGAGGTCCTTTCATCCCAGGCTAGATGGGAGTGTAGTTTAGAGGCAGAAGGACAGACAAGTTGTCCCCCAATTCAGTGGGAAAAAGTCATAGAGTGGCTCATATATGCCTCCCAGAAGTCCTAGTGATGCCTGAAGGGGAGTGCAGCAGCAGTGAGGACACTGGAATTTGACTGTGGTTTTGCAGTGTGGCTGCTCACACCTGGGCTAGGCTAATCTGGGTGCTCAGACACCCAGGCTAACTCTGCATACCCCAGCTCTGTCTTTCCATTCATATAAGACACAGAGAACTATACTGAGCAGCACTGCATTTTAAAAAAGATAATCTTTTGCAACATCTTGATATGTGAATCCTGTCCTAGGGCCTGATCATTCACCCATAATAGACTAATGCAGAGATCCTCTATGTGGACCTTCCCAAACTGCATAGAGCAAAGGGGTCACCTGCCTCTATCATATAATCCTCCAGGGGCTTGTAAGGAGATGACACTTCTCCTTCCCAGACAGACTAGTAGAAAATTAATGGAGCCTCTGAGCAGTGGCATAGCCACGTTTTCAGTGTAGGGGGAGCAAAACCCATAAAAAAGGCAGCCCCCCGTAGCTCCTCTTCTGGCCACACCCCCTTGACTCCTCTGGCCATGCCCCCAGACCGGATTTCCCCCCCTGCTCACCTTCCCTCCTGCGCTGCCACCTGTCCTTGGCTCCTGTTCCAGTGCTCGGCTGCACGGGCCGGCAGGCACTGCTTCCACAAACAGTCAGGCATGGTCCAGCCACCTCCCCCTATCGGACCCCCCCAAACACTTCTTGCCCCCTAATAACCCCCCTGGGACTCCTGCCCCATCCAATGCCCCCGTTCCCTGTCCTCTGACGGCCCCTGCCCCATCCACTCCTCCCTGTCCCCTGGCTGCCCCTTGACCCCCCTGCCCCTGATTGCCCCCCAGCCACCGCATCCAACCCCTCCTTTCATTCCAGACTGCCTCCTCAGGACCCCTGCCCCATCCAATCACCCCTTCTCCCTGACTGCCCCCAGAACCCATTCCCCTGACTGCCCCCTCCCACCCCATCCAATCCCTCCTCTCATTCCACCCATTCCCCCCGGGACTCCTGCCCCCCTTCAACCCCCCCGTTCCCCACCCTCTGACTGCCCTGACACCTATTGTGACGAACTGGGATTGTTCTTAATGTTTTCTCTGAATACTGTGTTGGTGCCTCAGGGTATGGCTACACTTCGAATTTCAAAGCACTGCCGCAACAGCGCAACAAAGTGTGAGCGTGGTCAGAGCGGCAGCGCTGGGAGAGAGCTCTCCCAGTGCTGCATGTAAACCACATCCTTTACGGGTGTAGCGTGCAGCCGCTCTCCCAGCGCTGCCACCCTGATTACACTGACGCTTTATAGCGCTGTATCTTGCAGCGCTCAGGGGGGTGTTTTTTCACACCCCTGAGCGCGAAACTTGCAGCGCTGTAAAGTGTGAGTGTAGCCCAGACCTCAGTGTGCCCTGTGCAGTTCTTAAGTATCTAGGTGGTGGAATAAGGGTGTGTGATTGCGCAAAGGGCCAGTGCACCTAAATGCCTGGCACTCTGTCTCCTGGCAACTGATGGCCTGGGCCCCCCTCTGCAAAGGTGTCAACTGAAGGTGTTGGAGACAAAGAGGTCAGGTGACCTCCTGGCCCGGGAAAGGGCTGGAGCGAGAGAAGAGGGCGGAGGGGGTTTGGAAGTCTGGATGCTGCCTGGACGAGGAGTGAAGTGCAGACGTGGGGGGTCTGGTCAGCTGACCCCCGAATACCCCAGCGAGGGGTCCCGTTCGCTGCTACTCAAACTCTGTTTAGACCCTGTTCCGTCATCAAAGAAACCTCTGTGATGCTGGTAGTCACGTCTGACTGCAAAGTGGGGGTGCAGGACCCTGTTGGCTTCCCCAGGACCACCGCTGGGCGGACTGCTGGGGAAGCGCACGGAGGGGCAGAGGATGCTGAATGCTCCAAGGAGAGACCCAGGAGGTGAAGCTGTGTGAGCTTCTTGCCCTGAACAAGTCTTCTCCAAGGGAGAGGAGGCTCCCCAAACTCCCCTGCCCTGTATCCAACCCCCCCTGCTCCCTGTCCCCTTACCACGCTGCCTGGAGCACCAGTGGCTGGTGGCGCTATAGCTGCACCATCCAGAGTACCAGGACAGGCAGCTGTGCCACCCAACTGGAGCCAGCCATGGCACGGCGCAGCACAGAGCACTGGGTCAGGCCACGACTCTGCAGCTGCACTGCCTGGCAAGAGCTCACAGCCCTGCTGCCCAGAGCATTGTGCTGGTAGTGCACTGAGCTGAGGCTGCGGGGGAGGGAGAACAGCAGGGGAGCGGCTGGAGGCTAGCCTCCCCTGCCAGGAACTTAGGGGCCAGGTAGGAGCGTCCTACAGGCTGGATGTGGCTGACGGGCCATAGTTTGCCCACCCCTGATCTAAGATGATACTCTTTTGTTCTACTTTCTGCTTTTTTTAATTCCCCTTTTAATTTTTTCCTCATTTTCTCTCTCCTTCTCTTGTTCTCTAAATTCTTTTGTAATATTAACATTAAGTACTAACTCTTGTAACTGATTATGTAAAAAAGAAAACCTTTTTGTGGAATAGTGTGCCAGACTTCTTTGTGATGACAAAGCTTTTTGAATTGTATTTTAAAATGAGGCTGTTTGAATCTGCACATCACACGATTCTACAGCGATAAAGCTATATTTTTTAAATGTACAAATGAAATACTGCTAAGATCTTGTGCAAGAATGGGAAAAACAGGCTCACAAAATAAAAATGAGATTTTGCACAGAAAACTTGGAAAATCAAATTCACTCATGGGCCATAATTTAAAGAGAGATAATATTAGCAATTACATTTTGATCTATTTCTGAACATGTCACACAGTCTGTGAATCCAAAGATAGTCAAAGTAATTCCACCTGCATATTAAAAAATCCATCACTTTTGATATTTTCCCTGAAAATCTCTTTTCTCCCTTCTATATTCCACTTAATTTCTCTCTCTCCTTTTGCAATTATTCTGCGTTTCCAACTGTGTTGTTTCACTCCTAAAGCACTTTAGGATACAGCTTGTATAAGATGTGCTCTACCAAGCAGGGGCTCAGTGCTGCAAACACTTTAATGCACATAATCTTATTACAAGGCTCAGAACCCTCTGCCCAACCCCTTTTCCCACCTGTCCACACACAACGTTCCAGGCTCAGAAACCTCCTTCATGATGACTCTTTGTTGCTTGTTAGTGGGCCTGGAGAAGCAGGGGCAGAAAGCTGAGAGCATGACATAGAGGTTTAAATAGGTCAGTATGTAGTATTCCCTGTTTTGTGCTTTACCCTTCTCAGCAGTCCGTGCACTGCAAAACCAGGAGACCCCGGTGGCAGCTGGGTATTCTGCAAGCCTGCGGGGGCTGGAACAGTTTCAGTCCCATTGGGAATCCTCCAGTGGTAGTAGGAGAAACTGCACTCTGAGGTGCATCAGCACCAGCGCAGCTCACTTACCGTATTGCCAGCTCAGGTGATTTTATAATGAGTCTCATGATATTCGGTATTTGTCTTAAAGTCCCAGCTCTGCAGTCAGGTAATTATGTAAGAGTCTCAGCTTTCATTTACAAAATCCAAGAAAACAGAAAATAAAACAAGCCCCTCCCCCCTCAGTTGAACCAACAAAACAATGGTAAGTTTTCTCATGGGTGTAGAAAAAAGCTTGAGAAGATGAACCCATGCCAGAATGGCCTGCTGTGCTGTAGAGGCATTCACCCGGAGTGGGGCTCTCCCTCTGCTGCCCTCCCTCAGAAGTTCTGCCGGTTAAGAAAAGCTTTAATTCCACTGATGGCTCCACAGAAGTGTCAGGAGACATTTGGGGCTACCCTGACCCCGTCTGCCCTGGGTGAAGGCCGCTGCTTTGCACTGCCACTACCTCTTCCCCCCTCCTTGGCTTGTCCCCACTACAGCCTGGTCAGTGCTTTCAGAAGCTGCTTGTCACAGCGTGAACTGGCCCTTCAAGGAGACTGGGGCTCAGCTGCACCTGTGCCAGACTTTGCTCCCTTCCCCAGAGGGAGGAGATGAATGAGGTTATGTCACAAACGGCCAGGTGACCAGGAGCAGACCTGCTTGGAAAATTAGACCAGCCTCTTAGTTGTTAGTTCAGAAACGAGGAGCCTGGAGTCAGGAGAGCCCTGCAGGAAGAAGCATCCCCTTGGGTAGAACAGAGCTGTGGTGGCCAGAGGAGGCCAGCCAGCACTGAAGCACAGCCCCAGGAAGTGGGCGGAGGCTGTGGGTACCTTGTTTCAAGAGAGAAGAAGTTTGAGCCAGGCTAGGAAATACCAGAGGGAAAGCACTTCATGTAGATACCACCTATGCTGACAGGAGATTTTCCCATCCGCGCGTAGGTAATTTACCTCCCCGAGAGACAATCGCTAGAGCAGTGGAAGAATTCTTGTATTAACCTAGTGCTGCTACACGGGAACTTAAGTTGGCTTAACTATCCTGCTCAGGGTGTGGGTTTTTCATATCCTTGACTGAAGTAGTTAAAGAAATATAATTTTCTAGTGGAGACCAAGCCCAAGACTAAGGTGGAACACTTTTGTTTTGTGTGTGTTTGGACTTTGATACTCCAGAAGGGCTGTACTTTTGTGAACAGGCCTGGTCTACACTAGAAAATTAAGTCAACTTAACTATGTTGCTCAGGGGTATGAAAAATCCACATCTCTGAGCAGTGTAGTTAAGACAGCTTTACCCCCAGTCTAGACAGCACTGATGGAAGAATCCTTCCCTGGACTTAGCTACCATCTTGCGGGAAGGTGGGGTGCGGGGTGCAGAACCCCTCCTGTTGATGTATGTAGTGTGTCTACACCAAAACACTACGGTGGCGCAGCTGTTCTGCTGTAGCATTTTAAGTGTAGACAACCCCTTCCTTCAGCAATGGGACTATGCTGAAGGCCATAAGAATCTTTGAGGATCAGAAGAAACTGAGGCAGGGTGACTGCAGTGCCACACAATGCCAGAGGTGTCATACTCTGAGACTGTACCTTGCAACCACTCTAAAGCAAAGACGTTTCTGGCCCATTATTGGTTAATAGGTTCAGAACAGTGTGTGTAGTATATACCATACTAGAAAGTTACAAGTCAATGTCTTTAAGGAGTCATGACTCCTGCTCCAGAGTTGAGGTTTTAACACCTATTTGCATCTAGAGATAATATTATTAATTATCATTATTATTATTATTTATATTCTGATAGTGGCAACAGTGTGACAGCTTCCTTCCAAATGCAGAGGAAGAGCAGACACTATCCCAAATAATCTTTTGTTTTCGTATTTTATCAAGGACTTGACACTCTTTAAAACAAACCACTCAAACAGCAAGAGTAATTAGATACTATTTTCTGTCACTGGAATGTCATTGCTTTTAATGATGGTGGCGCTGATCATCTAAACTGGCCTGTTCTTTTTAGATTTTGATGACCTCTCTGAATGGAACCTGGCATTTAATCTTTTTTGAAAACTTCAATCACTGTCGCCACATATTGGTCATCAGGTGGGGGCTTCCTCTGGCTGCCAGGCTGTAGGAATT
This sequence comes from Chelonoidis abingdonii, assembly GCF_003597395.2. Taxonomy (NCBI): domain Eukaryota; kingdom Metazoa; phylum Chordata; order Testudines; family Testudinidae; genus Chelonoidis; species Chelonoidis abingdonii. Next base: position 46,990,614 of record NC_133771.1, read on the forward strand.
TCTTAATTGTGGGTATGTTGCTTATTCTTGCTTTAAAAGCCTGAAATGAGAAACAACAGAAGCCCTAAGAGTAAGGAAACAACACTCAACTACTTCATAAATAAAAACTACACACATTGGTTTTGAAGAAACAGAGCTCATTAGCAGAGCTCGAATCACCTTAATTCCACAGACTTCTATTGTTATTATTACTTAACATTTATATAATGGTAGCACTTAGAGGCCAACCACATCAAACACCCCATTGTGCTTGGTGCTGTACAAACATACAGAAAATTACTGCTCATGCTCCAAAGAGCTTACTGTTAATTTACACAGTTTTAATGAGATCAGAATCAGCCCAGGAACTCATGTTAAATGAGCAACTTGAAGTCTTTGTTCTGCACAATTCTATAGTTGCTGGTTGAGCTTTAGTAACAGAATTACCTGTAACACAGGGAACTTGGAAAGCACAGTGGGCTCTTTCTCCTCTACTATTAAAATGGCTTCAAGCAGCTGTACATCTGCCCAGCTGAATCGGTTGCCAACAAGAAACTCTTGCCCGTGTTGTTTCAGAACCTACAGAATACCAGGGAACACAAATGTTATGGGTATGAAAGAGACATATACACTGGATAAATACTGGCAACTGAGCTCAGTGTGATACTTTCGAAGTATAGCAAGGTCATGGTCTGTGTAACAATTTTGTATGAAGCATCTGGATGGGATTTTCAAAAGCCCTTACGTGATTCATTAGCACCTGTGCTCCGCAATCGCTCAAGTGCTTTGGCAAATCCCTCTCACTGAATACAACACTAGTATTAATAGCTGCAATAGAAAAAGTCTGAATTCTTGTACCTAAGTACAAGAGGTACATAGACGAGTCTTTCCAGGTCACAGTAGAATGGTCCCACCCCTAGTCCAACAGCCTCTGTGCTTTTGAGGATGACGAAAGTTTTGAGGAAGGAGAACATCAAGCTGCAGCGAGGGAAAATGATCCCATAGTTGAGATCTTTCTTCCAGATGATGTCATGGTGTTCTCTCACACTGAGGATACCCCTCTGGGGGAGGGGACCCCAGTTATTAGGAAGAAACAGATATTAGTAATGTGAGACTTGACTATCATAAATACAGATATTTGGGGTTATGGTGACCAGGAGAACTGCATGGTGAATTGCAAAGGTTGCAGACATCTCAAGACATCTAGACAGATTTATGTGCAGTGCTGGGGAGGAGATGGTGGTTGTGGTACATGTAGGCACCATTGACATAGAGAAAGGTAGAAGAGAGGTCCTGAAGGCCAAACTTAGGCTGCTATATAAAAGATTAAAGTCTAGGACGTCCATGGTAGCATTATCTGAAATGCTCCAGTTCTACACACAGGGTCAGTTAAACAGGCAGAACTGCAGTGCCTCAATCATGGATGAGACAATGGTGTTCAGATGAGGGATTTGGGTTTATTAGGACCTGGGGGACCTTTTGGGAAAGGAGGAGCCTATACAGGAAGGATGGGCTCCACCTAAACCAAAATGAAAACAGCTTGCTGGCATATAACATTAAAAAAGTTATTGAGGAGCTTTTAAACTAAGGGCTGAGGGAAAGCCGACAGGTGTTGAGGAACAATAGTTCAGACAGAGACATACCTTAAGGAAGGATTTATTAAAGGAGTTATTCTATAGCCTAGTAAAGAGGAGAGGACAGAAACTGATAAAGTGCAGGTAGGAACTGAAGAGAAACAGTCAAATGAAAAAGGAGTCCCATTCAACTACATTGCATGAAGACAGGCAACTAAATATTGACAAATGTTATAAATGCTCATGTGCAAATGCTGAAATCTAAATATTAAGATGGGTGAACTTTAGAGTACAAATGTGGGGACCTGCATGTACCCTTCTAAGCTTAATTACTAACTTAGATCTGATAGCACTGCCACCAACCAGAAATTCCAGTGTCTGGTACACTCCCTGTCCCCCAAAACCTTCCCTGGGACACCGAAGTCCCAAACCCCTTGGGTCTTAAAACAAGGATAAATAATCCATTCCCCCTCCTTTCCCCCTCCCAGACTTTCCCCTCCCTGGGTTACCCTGAGAAACTACTATGAAATCCAAACTCCTTGATCTTAAACCACAAGAGAGGAAATTAACAACTTCTTCCCCCTCGTTTCCCTCCACCACTCTCTGTAGTTCAGACCCAATCCTCCTTGGGTTCTTAAACAAGGAAAAAAAAATCAATCAGATTCTTAAAAAAAAGACGCTTTAATAAGAAGAAAAAGTAAACAATTGATCTCTGTAAAACTTAGGGAACGGAAAATGTTTAGCAGGATCTTCAGCTTATATAGACTAAAGGGACCCTCCCCCTAAGCCTAAGATACAAGTTAAGCAAAAACAGAGATAAACATATTCTTCCAGCAAATACACATTTGCAAGTGAAGAAAACAAACATAAGACTAATCCGCCTTTTCTAGCTAGTACTTATATTTGAACATTGAGAGAGTGTTTCAGAAAGATTGGAGAAAGACCTGGTTGCACGTCTGGCCCCCTCTTACCCCAAGAGCGAACAACGAACAAAACAAACAGCACAAACAAAGACTTCCCTCCACTGAGATTTGAAAGTATCTTGTCCCCCGATTGGTCCTCTGGTCAGGTATCAGCCAGGTTTACTGAGCTTCTTAACCCTTTACAGGCAAAAGAGACATTAACCCTTAACTATCTGTTTATGACAGCATCACAGAAACTTCGTGGAATGATGATAATCAATGGCATTTGGTAATACCAGGGAATGACAGAATACGTCATGCTGATGGGGGAGTGGCACCGTATGTGAAAGAAAGTATAAAAGTAAAAATCTTAAATGACTCACACTGTACCATAGAATCTCTATAGGTAAAAATGCCATGTTTGAATAATAGGACTATAGCAGTAGGAATATACTACTACAAGAGAGGCTACAAAAACAGAAAATTCAACAATAAGGGGAGATTTCAACTATCCCCATATTGACTGAATACATGTCACCTCAAGACGGGATGCAGAGATAAAATTTCTAGACACCATTAATGACTGCTTCTTGGAGCAGCTACTCCTGCGACCCACAAGGGGAAAGGCAATTACTGATTTAGTCCTAAATGGCACACAGAATCTGGTTAAAGAGGTGAATATAGCTGAACCACTAGGTAATAGTGACCATAAAGTACCGGTAATTACATTTCTGAACACTGACCACTTATAATGACAGATCTACTCCCTTTTCAGACATCTAAAATGGGGGGTGTGATCATTCGATTCCTTTTGTTCAGTTTGGCAACAGAATATTGTTCATTGCAATCAGAAGCATGTATGTCTTCATTCAATGATATGTAATGAAATGACTATAAGTTGTTGCCTCACTATCACTTACTTTTTCATAGACTGGGAAGTATCTGGTTGTGGCCCTCTCAATGATTAAGGCAAGATTCCTCTCCTTAAGTGGAGTGAAAGGAAAGGGAATGATCATTCCCATGAGATCAGCTGTTCCTTCCACATACATGTCAATTCTGGAGGGAGGGGAGAGAAGAAAGCATGTTCAAATTATTTCAAGTTTTCCTTGCAAATTAGTAAAAGCAATTTTTTATGATCCGTTAATATTTGTATAATCAGCTTTTGCGTTATATAATAGCGCTGTTAAAATTTCACTGTTGCATTCATGCCTTGCTACCTTTTTAATGACAATGCAGACATGCAAGCATATGTTCAACAGCTTGTACTGTTTTTATTGTTTAGTGTTTTATAGGTCTCTTCATGTTTGGATTTAGTCTCTTTGGGGAGCAAGCAATGTTCTTCTGGTGAGTGGTTCTACTTATTCATTTATTTTTGCTGTTAAAGTAAACCTATTGCTAATCAAAGATTCTGGGTTAACAGCCCTGGAAGCTCAAGTCCTTTTCATCCACAGAACCAGTTGTCGTCAGGTAATGGCAGTGTAAGGAGGCACCCTGGCTCCCCGCCGCACCTGAGGGGGAAGAGCCAGAGCAGGCACCTCCGTGGGCGGAGCCAGTACCACCTGTTCCCGGAAGTCAAGGGGCGGGACAGGAAGTATAAAAGCCAGGGCCCAGAGGTCAGTTGAGCCCAGGATGCTGAAGAGTACAGACGTGGAGGCCTGAGCTCCCGCTCGGCCCAGCTTTCCTTGTGCTCACTATCCCGAGGAGCGCTGGCCGGACCTACCTCGGGCCAAGTATCCAGAGGAGCGCTGGCTGGACCTGCCCCGTGCCGGGTATCCTGAGGACCCTCAGCCTGAACTACCCTGCGCCCGCTGGCCGGAGGAGCCGCCAGAGCCTGCCATCCCCCGGTCCTCCGAGGAACCTATGGTCCCTGGGACCCCCGCCAGACATGCCGACGGAGGACAGGTACCAAGGGAAGGGAAGTTTTGGAAGTAGCCCGGGGGCGGCTGACTACAGTCAGCTGCAGAAGGCCCCGAGCCTATGGCCATGTGTATCGCCAGGATCCCTACTAGATCACCCTGTCAGTGTGTTTCGGTGGGAGCCCCTACTGATCATCCTGTCAGTGTGTTTCGGTCCGGATCCCCCACTGACGCGCCTAGCGGCGACTTCGCCACTACCGAAGGGGGCCCCGGGCTGGAACGCAGAGGAGTGGGTGGGCCTGCGTTCCCCCTGCCACCCGTAAGCGGGTGGCAGAATTCCCCCTTCACCCAGAACCCCTGAGCTGTGCTACGGTTTGTTTGTTGCCCCGCCCTGCCCAAGGGCCAGGGCTCCTAGACTTTGTTACTGCTCTGCCCTGCCCCAAAGGGTCAGAGCCTGAATTGTTCGGTGCCCGCCCTGCCTAAGGGCCAGGGCTTCTAGACTTTGTTACCGCTCTGCCCTGCCTCAACGGGCCCGAGCCTGAACTGTTTGTAGCCCCGCCCTGCCTAAGGGCCAGGGCCCATAGACCTTATTTGCTTGACCCTCAGGTACAGGACCGGCGTGGAACCCGTCCCGCTGCCTAGAAGGAGGCGCCCTGGCTCCCCGCCGCACCTGAGGGAGACGTATCACAGAACAAGTTATGACTGCTCTGCCTGTATTAAAGAAGTTTCATCCACAGCAAAACTGCAAATACTTGGAATTCTTTACTATTGGTTTTGCAATCCCAATTTACTCAGCAAAACACAATACAAAACAAAAACAAAAAACTATAACACTACGGGCCTGATCCTCTTCAGCATAATTTCAGAAACAATGGTTAAAACTCAAGGGCCAAAGAATTTTCCCCTTAGTGCATAACAGCTTTTTCTCTCCCTTTCATACTCAACTTACAGTATTACATAAGTGTTAACTGGTAATAATATAGCTATTCATTGTAGTTTATTAAGAAAAAGGGGGTGTTACAGTACAATGCTCTCTCTTTCAGATCCTTCCCATAGAGGTTGTACTTGGCAGCTATGTAGCGGAGAATGGCTCTGGTCTGCACCATCTTCATCCCATCAATTTCCACCAATGGTACTTGGTCAAACAGCAGGGCTCCATCTTTGGAAAGGAAAATACAAGAAGTATAATGTTACTTAGGCCGGATCTATACTTAAAAGTTAGGTCAGCATGGCTATAGCACTCAGAGGTGTGAAAACATCACACCCCTGAGCCCCTATGCTAATCTAACCCCTGGGCACATGGGGTCAGGGTAGCCCCAAATGTAGACAGCATGGGATGTTCTGATTTAGCCGATCTCCTGATGTTTCCATCATCCTAGCGACTGAGATGAAGTTCCTACGGTGACAGAAAAAATCCCTTCCATCAGCGTAGGAGGCACCTATACTACGGCGCTACAGCAGCATAATTACAGCACTGTAGCTGTGCCACTGTAGCATCTGTAGTGGCCTCAATCCCCGTCCCCTCCCAACTGTGTTATCGTTATAGTGCAGCTGAGAAAAATATCTAAATCGTTAGTACACTTCCGATTATATCAGGGCCACCCGGGGGTGGGGGGAGGGCAAGTGGGGCAATTTGCCCCAGGCCCAAAGGGGCCCCCACAAGAGTTTTTCAGGGTCCCTGGAGCGAGGTCCTTCACTTGCTCCGGGGGCTCTAGAAAACTCTTGTGGGGCCCGGGCCCCTGGAGCTTCTTCTGCTCCAGGTCTTCGGCAGCAATTCGGTGGCTGGAGGTCCTTCCGCTCTGGGACCTGCCACCGAAGTGCCCCAACGACTAATGGCAGGGGGTCCTTCCGCCCCGGAATCCGCAGCCGAAGAGCCGGGTCTTCGGCGGCAATTCGGCAGCAAAGACCCCCAGGCCCCCTGAATCCTCTGGGTGGCCCTGGACTGTATATTAGGAGATCTTCAACTTCTGCCATTATATTAAAACTTCCTGCACTAAAATAATGATGTGAGAAAGAATAAACATACACTAGTCTAAATATTTGCTCTGTAGCTAAGACCTAGCATAATCAATTGACACATTGCTTTACAAACCTATAGTCAGATGTTCCCTCCCAAAGGGCTTCCAATTTAAATTTTAATTAAACTATATATGTAGACTGTGCTCCAAGGGCTTAGTTCTGCCCCCTCTGAAGTCAATGGCAAAGTTCCCATTGAATTAAAAGATACAGGATTAAGCCCCAAATAGGCATGTGTGCTACTGTACCTACTAACAGACATCATTTGCTCTAAATCCCTTTTGTTTGCTTTAGTTGCCTGATCTTAATCCATTAACTTCATTCTTCTTCTAGGTAGAAAAGATTATTTTGACAGGAGTTTGTCTGCTCTGTTTTGCACAAAACCATCAAACTACGTCAGTAGCCTAAAATAAAAAAAGTCCTTCCGTTGTTGCAAAGTGTTTAATTTCATAGTGCAATAAAATTGTGTAGAACTGGTTGTCCACATCATCATTTTTTGGTAAACATTTATATAAAGATTGTGTGTCCTCATGACTTTCTGAGAGCAAATGTGACCAGATTAAGGGATAAATACACATTAGCAAAAATGTCCTTTTCTAACAGAAGCCTTTTCACTGATAAAAAACAAAAACCATTAACAAGTATGCAAGGGCCGGGGGGCGGGTTGTGGTTACCATCAGAAACATGTACTACAATAAAAGCTTATTAATGGCTGGATTTTCTAGCCACTCCTTGCAAAGAATTCCCTGGCAGGGTAGTGCACTGAGCATTAGTAAACTGAAAGAGCAATTAGTTTCCAAGGACTTGTCTACACTTGAAATGCTGCTGCAGCTGCACTGTTGTAGCGCTACCTACGCCTATGGAAGGGGTTCTGTAGGTAATCCACCTCCCTAAGAAGTAGCTAAATCAACAGCACAAGTTTTCCATTGACCTAATGCTGTCCAACCCAGGAATTAGGTCAGTTTAACTGCTCTGATCAAGGGCGTAGATTTTGCACACTCCTGAGCAATGAAGCTGGGTCAATCTAACGGTCGACCAGGCCTTAATAGCAAAAGTAGTACGGCCATGTCTGCACTACCACATATTTCGGCAAAATTTATGTCGCTCAGGGGTGTAAAAAAACCACACACACCCTCTGCAACTTAAGTTTTGCTAGCGTAAGTGGTAGTGTGCAGTGCATTATGTCTGGAGGAGAGCCTCTCCTGCTGACATAGCTACTGCCACTCGTAGAGGTGGTTTTATTATGTCAATGGGAGAGCTCTCTCCCATTGGCACAGAGTGGCTACACAAGCAATCTTACAGCTGCATCAGTATAGCTGTGCTGCTGTAAGATCGCTGGTGTTGACATGGCCTAATTTATCCTGAATAACAAGCTATTAGCTCAAGTGAGATTTGTAATAGACAGACAATTGTTGGCCCTCCTAGCTTTTACTAGGGAAAGCAATCACTGTCCTTTAAATAACTAGAAGCTACATGTAGGCAAACAGGTTTGGTTAAGAATTAGTCTAAATGTTTGCCCAAAATATGAACCAAATGTGCTGCATTAAAAACTGTTAAAATTGTAACACTATCACTTTAAGAGTAAAGTTTTCCTGCTCTGACCTGCAGGCTACAGGGATCTGTAGGGAAGCCTGAGATTAGAGTCGGTTTTGCAGACAGTTAGCTTAGCCCTAGAGTAAGGTGGGGTGAGTTGTGCTTCTTTGTTTTAGGGAGTAGCCTGCTTTGCGGTTCTTATGTGTTGTTATTCTGAATTCTAAGAAATAAAGTTACATTGCAACTTAGCAGGAAGAGTATATTTTTTATCAGACTTCTCTGTGTGTTTGCTGTGAACATACCAAACCCAAACCACTTTAAGGTTCAATAAAGTTAATTTAAAAAATAAATGACACAGGGTACATCTACACAGTAAAAGAAAACCTAGGACAGCAAGTCTTAGAGCCCAGGCAACTGATTTGAGTTCACAGGGCTCATGTTGCAGGGCTAAAAAATACCAGTGTAGATGTTCGGGTTTGGGCTGGAGCCCATGCCCCAAGACTCTCCCCCATCACTACGTTTCAGAGCTTGGGCTCGAGCCTGAGAACAAGTATCTACACTGCTATGTTGAGCCTGGCAGTGCAGGCTCTGAGACTTGCTCTACAGAGTATATTTGCTATATAGGAGTACCCTCAGGTGCCTAATCTGTAACTGACAAACTTATTTAAACATACCTTCCTACCTGGACAAATCCCTACATACCCAAGCCACTGAAACAATAGCCTGCAGTTGACTGCCATATCACTCAACACTGAACAGCTATACCAAGAAAATAGAATATGCTTAAATGTAAACTGTTACCACAAGGTAAATATATGCCTGCTTTCAGGGAGTATAGCAGTTGAGCTCAGTGCATTAAGACAAGAATCATTCTTGCATCGTGGGAAGTTACTGAGACATTGCTTTATGAGCATTCATTTATATTCCAAGTCTTAAATAATACCTACTGTATCAGCCCTCTTTTAATACCAAAGAATACCTCTGTGTTAGTCCTCAGTATAACAAATACATGAGTGATAGGTGAGATCAGAACACTAAACAAGAGGGGACAAATTCAATCCTGTTCTTACTTCCTACAATGTACAAGATAAAAGCCAAACACACATCCAAGGTTGCAGGAAGGTGAGGAAAAAATCTTAAGGGGGGAGAAAAGAGCAGCTTTTACCAGTCAGGGCACACTTGCAGCTGTACAGCGCTGGGAGTTAAACCTGTCTTCATACAGCTGAGTAGGGAAAGCGCTGCAGTCTGTCCATACAGACAGCTGCCAGTGCACTGTCATGACCACATTTGCAGCATCTGCAGCGGCATTGGGAGCAACGATTATGGGCAGCTATCCCAGCGTTCAAGTGGCTGCAACGTGCTTTTCAAAAGGTGGGGGAGTGTGACAGGGAGCATGGGGGAGAGAGAGTGTGGATTTCTGGAGCCGACACTGTGTCAGCAGCTGCCTTGCAAGTTCCGACCCTCTCCCCCACCCCTCTCTCACTCACTAAAAGCAAACAGCAGCTGGCTTTTTCCTCACAGACCAGATAAGCAACCGCTCCCTGAAATGGACCCCCCGCTCCCTCCCACCCGCCGCGCTGCTTCTCTCTTCAAGCAAACAGTAGCTGTGGGCATTCCAAAGGAATCCCCCTGCCTGCCTCTGCTCATTCACAGCAAACAGGAGCTGTGTTTGTTTTTTTGATAAGCAGCTCCTGGAGCCCGGAGTTCACAACAAAACAAAGAGCAGAACTTTCTTTTAAAAGGATTATGGGAAGCTTCCGGAGGTCAGTCACTGCGTACTAAGGTTATTCCCTGTTTACACTGGCGCCCCAGTGCTGCAGGAGCAGCACTACACTCTTTATTCCTCTTGGGGAGGTGGAGTACAAGCAGCACTGTAGCCACAGAGATACAGCGCTTTATGTGCCTTGCCAGTGTGGACGGGTAGTGAGTTACAGCGCTGTAAAGCCACTAACAGCGCTGTAACTCTTAAGTGTAGCCAAGCCCTCAGTCCATAACCTGTAAGGAAAGCTCTACACCACCAGGCTCCACTTCTTGATTCTGATGACCTACAAATCTCTGTCTCATGATGAGCTATCTCCCTTCAACCAATCTAGTAGTGTAGCCTGTCTTTCTGGATTTTTAGTCATCATCCTTAACTCACTGTTTAACAATAGTTAAGCGTTAGCAAAATGTTAAACTCAGCTGAGCTCTTGATCTTCCTCCACAAGCCCTCCCCATCTCACCATGAACATTGTTACCATTCTCTCAGTCACTTGGGCCACAATATGAATTATAATGTGGCCCTCTCACTGGATCCCCATACTCAGGCCATTTCTAATTCTTGCCACTCCTTCTTACACAACATCTCCAAACTCAGTCTTCCCTCTCTGACTATACAACCAAAACTCTTGTCCAAGCTCTCATCTCACATGTTGACTATGGCAACCTTGCTTCCCTTAAGTCTATTCAAAGGCCTTCTGCTCCAATCATCTGCTTGGCTTATTGCTCTGACCACACCAACCCCCTCTGAATCCCTCCATTGGGTCCCCCTTTTCAGATAAGATAAGCTTCTTGTCTTTAAGGCCTTTCATAACTTAGTCTCACCTTATTTAACTAATGCAGCAGCTTACTGTGATGTCAACTCCCATCTAGACTCCACCAGCAATCGAACCATTAACTCCCACTTATGCAGCTTTGTGTTTTCTCGGGCACTGACCCTTATGCATGGGGAAAATTCCCTGAAAAAATCCGAATAGCAACTACCTTATCTTCCTTCAAATCCTTCATTAAGACTCCCCTCTACCATGGTGTCTGTGAAGCCCAGCCTGCTGATCATAACTAGGCAGGTTACAAATGGACTCCTCCTCTTCTCTGTCTTTCCTTTTCCTACTCCCTTCCTTTCTCCCTGCCCCTAATCCTCAATAAAAGAGCTGCAGTACACGTTCTTTGCATCACAGTTTAGGATGTGGACAAATTGAAGAGTCCAGAGGAGAGCAACAAAAAATGATCAAAGGTTTAGAAAACTTGATTTATAAGGAAAGTTTAAAAAAAAATGGTATGTTAAGTCTTGTGAAAAGAAGACTGAGCGGGGAGCTGATAACAACCTTCCAATGTGTTATAAATAGGACTGTGATCAATTGTTCTGCACGTTCAGTGAAGGTACGACAAGAAGTAATGGGCTTTAATCTGCAACAAGGGAAATTTAGGTTAAATGTTAGGAAAAAGTTCTAATTATAAAGGTCTTTATGCTCTGAAATAGGCTTCCAAGGGAGGCTGTGGAATCTTTGTCACTGGACGTTTTTAAGAACAGGTTAGACAAGCACCTGTCAAGGACAAGTCTAGGTTTACGTGGTCCTGTCTCAGCACAGCACCTGGGCTAAATGACCTCTTGAGGTCCCTTCCAGCCCTACATTTCTATGATTCTATATACCTAACAAAGCTGGGCCAACTCTTCCTCAGATTCATCTGCATGTATGTTGTCTCTCCAATCCCCTACTCTTCATTTGTTTGTGTATTTAGACTCTAAGCCTCTGAAGGCAGGGATGGCAACACCCAGCACAATGGGCTCCCTACCTGAATTAAGGACTTTGGATGCCCCCATAATATAGATATTTAATAAAAATAATCAGGGGCATGAGCTTGGGAAGTGCTGAGCTCCCTCAAAATCGACTGGCTCCAGTGGAAGTGAAGGATGATTAGCACTTTGAAGGTGTTACTTGGCACGAGCCAGGATTGGGCGGTCAAGGTTACTGATTTATGAACTGATACATGATGTAAACTGAATTAAATGTGTCCACACAGGGGTTTACACTGGTTTAAGTAAACTGATATAAAACCCAATTTTACCTAAACTCGTGCCACTTTGGGTGTAGAAAATCCCCGGTCTACAGTCTTACCTTTTATTAACTTTTGATACTGTTCCCTTGTTTCCAAAAATTCTTCTTCAAACTGCAAAAGGAAAGATTAAATAGATCAATTACATTGTTATATTTCAGGCAGCCTCTTTTAGGAAGCAACCCAGTCACAAGGAGCCAAAAGGCAGAGTAATACACCAGCATAACAAAATATATCATGGCTAATCCTGAATGAGTCCATACAAGAACACCCCTTCATAAATTATGGACTAACCTCCACCCCAGCTGCTGCCAACAGCCATCGTATTGATTCCATGCATCCTCTTCCATTGAAGTAGGTAAGTTTGGGTTTCCCAGACATGCTTCCTTGCTTCTGCTTCCCTGACAAATATCAAGCAAAGGAAAATGTTTCTCAACAAAAATGAGGTTTTGCTACAATGGAATGTTTACAGCACAATGAGGTTTCAGGCCTCTGCTGCTGTCACTGTACACTTTACTCAAGGTATGTTTATACTACAAGCGCTACAGCTGCAGTACTACAGCTATGCTAAAGTGACAATTACTGTAGTAAATCCACCCCTCAAGAGGTGATAACTAGGTTGACTGAAGAATTCTCAGTTTTTATGCCTTCTGGAATGGTTCCTCCAGGCCAGGTGGGCTTTCTGGTGAGTTTCTGTTTGGAAACCTCTGCTCTTAAAAGCATAGTGCACTCTAGGACACAAACAGGGAGGGAGAAAGTGGGGCCTGAGCATGTTTGGTGGTGTTCCTCTCAGGCCCATCCACTCACTCCTGTGGGATAGACCCTCATAAACACCAGCGAGGAAACAAAAAAGCCTCATATATTTTTCCTCCCTGAGGATGTACATACTGTTTAAAGGGCACTCAATCCAAAACTTGACTTAGAAATCATTCAGATTGACAATTACCCATTAAACAGTTCTAAGAATCAAATCATGTAAGTTTTCTGTCTTGGCACTAAGACTATATTCACAGTAAACATAATGCAGAAATAATCACCTCCTTTTTATTAAAGCAAATAACTAATTGCAGCAGCTCATGGCATTTTATCCATAAGAAAGATATTGTACAAATTTGTAGTTATTTGCATGTAAATAACGTTTAGTGCATGCTGGCAGTGTTTACTGTCTGTACAGCTTGCAACACCCAATACTCCCTGATATGTTATCACAATTAATACTTTTTACCCTTTGTATCATGTCAATACACATTGCGACAACATACAGTGTGCAAAAACTTATAGTAACTAAAGCTCTTCCATTAACTGTGAAAGCCAAAGTGCTTTTAAACCAAAATTATGGAATAAAGACTCTTCTTTTCAGATCCCCTGTTGTAATCTTGTATCTACATCAAGTATGTGAAGTGCAACCCTCATGAAGGATTGTGCATTGTACTGTATACGTAAACAGAACAAATGGACTAGAAAGCTTAAGGTATTATTTAACATGGCCAACTAATAAGGAACAGTATGGCACGGAATGTGACCAGAGTAAAATCAAACCCAGACATCCAAATTCTGCTCTCGGTTACACCTTTGTAGATCCAGAATAACTCCATCAACTTTAATCAACTGCATTTACACCAGTGATACAGAAAGCAAAATGTACAGTCCACATTTTGGGTGGAAAGTTGTATGTATGTTTTATTGTCAACCAAGATGAGAATGATGCACGTGTCAGAACACAACACCCAGGAGGTGTGTGGATTACACACGGCTATGTACAAAATGATAGAAAATGTTTTAAATGCTTTTGTCTAATCTCCACATTTCCCCTAAAGCAGTCTGTTTTCTATAATGAGTTCTAGGGCTGCGTCCTCGCTGGATTTGCTAGAGCAGACACTTCACTATACAAGAATCAGGGAACAAAGTTAAGTCTTTCAAAAGCAACATTGCCTACATTCAGTATAAAGCAGCAGACGGTTTTACTTTCATCCACCCCTCAGGAAGGAGATAAGTTTTCACTATTCTTTGATCAGCCACCATAGTTCAGAGCAGGGCAGGGCATGCTATATCACCCAGCTTTCATGCTCAGATTCAAAGGAAATCAGCTCTAAGTTCCAGGCTTTCATTGCAAGTCTGAACTTTACTCTTTCTCTTGCTTTCTTCCTCCTCTCTCCTTTGGCTTTTTGCTCTCACTGTTTGCCCTCACTTTACAACATGCCTTATTCAAGTCTGAGTTAACTTTCTGGATTAATTTCCTATTTAAAAGATCCCTTTTCCCTTCTTTTATCCTCCTGTATAGCAACCAAACACCACTTGAACTGCCTTTGATGCAGGCAGCTAAATATAGTAAAGATTTTAGATTACCATTACCAACAGTTATGCTAAAGTGTTTGAAAGTAGCTTTATTGAAACCAGGAGGTCAAATTCTTTAAGTTAAACTAATTTCTTTTTATGTGGGAGTCAGTACTAACCTTCACGTTTTGACCCAGGCCAAGTTCTTCTTCTCCTTAACGAGAACAGAATTTGTTTCTTCAGATTCTAAGAGTATGGAGCTCCTCCAAACTCCTCCCCTCATGGGGAGTCGCATGCATACCTCATAGGAAAGAAAAGTTCCTCACTTCCTGAAGAGACCCCCACAAAATTAAAAGTTACACTGCCATTTTAAAAGGTGGTTGTACCTACTACTGTTATAAAATTACTATGAGCGAGAGAGAAAAATATCTTTCTCTATGCTTTTCAGTTTGTTTATTTGACTATACACAGAGTGCTCAGCTTCCTGGTTACATAGTCTGCTTCATGGTTACATAACTATTCAGTTATCTTCTGTTGTTCCAGTGGGTTTTTCACACAGCAACAGAAGAAAAACATTCAGAAAAGCAGAGAAAATATTAGATTTGAATTGACTATATTTCAGGTTGATGGTGATACTATTTAACAAATTAAACCAATATGTTCTGCCCCTTACCTGACTTTTCAGCAGTAATTCTGGCTTGTCCTCTGGCTGCAATGTACAAGACAGACACCTAAAATGAGGGACAACATGGGTCTGATTTTTAAAATCAGATTGCTAGAGCCTGTCATTCACACATGCAGTTATCTGATTTGTGTATGCATTCATGTTAGTGGGACATGAAAAATGGATATGCAATTTCTGCCACAATTGGGCTCCATGTTTTTAATTAATAATGCCTATTTTACAACTTTTAAGATGAGCCAGAGATGAGAAGAAAATCAATTTGCCTGGGGTCCTACCCCCAGTTTCCATGCAATACAATTTTTTTGGCTTTGTTCCTTGCATTTAAGATGAAATGGTCGAATCTGGACATCAAACCGGATGGGTAGATAGGTGATCTAGCTTTTAGCAGATCGAGAACCGAACTGGGACATGGTAAACCAAGCTCCAATTCCCATTTTTGCCACAGACTCTCTGCATGACCTTGGGGAAGTCACTTAATCTCTGCTCTTGTGTCAGGTACTAACACAACTGCCCGCAGAAGCAGTTTACATATACTAGCCCTATGTCTACAGTAGAAGTGCTTTGCTGTTATACGTATACTGGGATACTACACTGGCTCTGAGTCCTAATGTGCACACAGCAATACTGGCAAAACTGTGCTTTATACCAGTACAGTAAAGCTACCCCCACAAGTGAGACAAGTTATACTGGTAAAAGCACAGTTTTGCCAGGATAACTTTGTCTATACTAAGGACTCCTGCCTCCATGGCTGTATCGATCAGGACTCACACTTTTTCACACCCCTGACTGACATAGCTATGATGGCAGTGGTTTGTGGTCTAGATGTGGCTTTAGAGAGCCACCGATGGATGTCCTCTCCCAGCATAGATAGCCAGACTGGGGCACCAGAACTGGGAGGGCCAGGGGACCATGCCCCCCCTCCCCCCTGCTTTTTACCAAGCCGTAAGGGTGAGTGATGGGGGGAGAGAGTGGAGAGGTGTGAGTGGAGTGGGGCAGGGTCTTGGGAGGGGAAGAGGCAGCACTGGAGTGGGGCCTTGGGGGAAGAGGCATGCAGGGGCAGTGCAAGGGCAGGGGAGAGGGGAGGGGCCTTGGGGAGAAGGGGTGGTGCAGGACCAGGGGCTTGAGAGGCAGTGAAGCATAGGGCTACAGTTTGGGCACTACAGGCCCCCACCCTCACCCCACTTTTAGGGCACTTCTGCTGGTCCTGTACCCAGAGCGGTTGTGGTGGAAATAAGGAAAGAGAACCTCAAAAAGTGAATAAAAGTACACAGAGCGGAAAGTGGAAACTGCATGGGTGGGAAATAAGTTAAAGGAAAAGTCAATGGAAGAAATGGGTGAAAGAAAGAAATAGAGAAAACAGAGACATGATAACTGTGGCAGGTTATGGCATTAACGGAATGGGGAGAGATAGAAACTTTTTAATTCATGGCAGAGGGCAGCACCCCCTGCTGTATAGATTTGACACTGCAGTCAGCAGAAATCTTCAGTAATTCCGTTCCCATTTCTTCTTTGTAGTTATTAACTATTTTAACTAGCAGTTGACTCACTGGCAGTGTCTGAGACAGACCCCAGTTATCTCCTCTGCACCTTGGAAGCAGCTGCTCACTATTCCTCTTTTTTGATTCCTCCTGCTTAGTCATTTTTCATTCTAAAACAAGACTTTGCCATCTGCTCTGTAGTTATTTAGGTTCCATCACAGCCTAGTATGAGAGAGCCTGCAAAGTTTTACAAATAGCCAAATATGCAATGTCCCCCTGGTCACTGTTATCTATTAGTTTACTATTGTTTTCCACAAATCTCTACAGCAGAGAAAGAAATAAGTTTTTCTTATCTAATGTGAATTAAGGTGTAGCTCCTCAGATACCATAGAGGGCTGGTATGAGGCCCATGTTCCTCTTAAGTGCTCAGACAAAGGGCAAAACTCGGATTTAAGTGGTGCATAGCCTTGTTCTAGCCTTTTTGACCAGGGGAAATTTCATCCACCCTTGCACCACTAGAAGCCAGCAAGCCCTTGGCCACCATGTGTACTGAGGGCCAAATCCTGTTCCCAGTAAAGTCAATGGAAAAGTTCCCATTGATTTTCACAAGAGCAGGATTTGGCCCTAAGTACAGGAAGCAACATTGTCCAAATGCCTGCTAAACACATGCTGTCGAGAATGAGGTGGTTATCTATTATTTTTAAATAATATTATCTGTACCACAGTTTACGTGTTTGATGTTGTCTGGCTTCAGTGCCTGGAATTCACATGAACCTGCTAGGGGGAAATAAACAGGAAACAAAACAATGACAAAGAAAAGGTACCACTAGAGAGAATCTGTAGGGTCCTTTAGGCAACAATGGGGGAGCTATTAACTGGGAAATGCCCCCATCCGGCTCCAGGCTAGCAGGTAAATTTTTCTCAGGTTGGAGCCAAGGATCCAAGGGGCACTAAACCATTAACAACCCCAGTTTATAGTGGAAGAGGTGTGAGCAGCAGGAGTGGAAGTAGGGAGCTGTGAGAGAAAACACCGCAAGGGGAAAGTCTATCTTTCCCAGTCCAAAGGTGGAGGCACTTGAGCGAAGTGGAAATGACCAAAACTTGCAAGGAAAGGGTAGGAGTGAGGCCAGATGCACAGTGACTATTGTTTATACCCTTCTCTCTGCTTGCTGTGTAACTCTGGTCAAAAATTCATTTGTTTTAAACATACTGGTTTTGAGTCACTTTAACTGCAGACAGGCTTCCAGAGGGAAATTTCTTCAGAATGCCAAATACAGCCAGGCCTGTCCTTTTAACAGTTCTAAACAGGGGGGGCTGATGCCCTGGGACCAGTCTGAGTGTAGGTGAAGAAAGAAGGAAATGAAACCTGTCACCTGAGGTGTGCTCTCCTGAGGGGCTGCAAAGGGATGGAAGGCACTGCTCACACAGTGACAGGATGGCAGGAACAGGGTGTGCTGTAGCCTGCTGATCCAGCCTTAAGTGGGATGAACTGCAGGGTCCAGCTCTGGGAGGAGTGCAAGTAAAGACCTGTCACATGGAAAAGATGCCCACAGAGAGACCGGGGGAGCAACTCACCCCTGAACCAGAGCACAAGCATTTCAAACCAGTGCTGCACCCAAACTTGTTGCTTGAGGCCCAATTCTGTTACTCCCTTACTTATGCTAAGTAGTACTTACTACTGAGTGCTTGTGATGAAGCTGAAGCGGCTAGTTAGCAGGACAAAGGGTTGCAGGCATCTGTACATCCCAAGAGACCATCTAAATATCTCAGTGCTTCTAGATATTAAGGCGTGAGCTTAATTCCAGAGTTATAAGAGTGTCTTACCTGAAATTCAGTCACTGAACAAGGTGTTGGAAAACATGGTGATCCAATAGAGAGAAGGCTGGAGACACTGGGATGCTCAGCCGGAGCAGCATGCCATTAAAAACCACTCTTCTCTGCCTCCCCCCACGGGGGCAGAAGCATAGCTGTGCGCATGGGGTGTGCCCAGGCACACCCTGCCAAATGGCCCCACTCTCCCAGCATGGCAAGCTGAGGGGTCCACGCTCCCGGGCCAGAGCGCACGGCCGAGCGCAGCAAGCCGCTGGTGTCTACCGCACCCTCCCCCCCACCCCTTGAGCCCTGCCACCGCGCACGCAGCACTCTGGGGCAGGGGCTGTGCACTCCCTCAGGGCAGTGTTTGGCTCCATGGGGGGCAGACACGCTCCCCCCTCCCCTGGAGCCCTGCCACTGTGCATGCAGCACTCTGAGGGGCAGGGAAGCCTGCTTCCATGGGGCAGCGTGTCTGGCTCTGCAAAGAGCAGAACGTGCTGCTAGGAGCCTCATGGTAAGGGATGTGGGGCGGGGTGGTGGTGGATAAGCGCCGGGGCAGTCATGGGCGACCAGGATTCTGGGGGGGTTGGATGGGGTGGGATCCGGGCGGGGGTTCTCTGGAGGGGACAGTCAGGATTAGGGGGATGAATGGGGATGGGGTCCTTGGGGTCAATGCAGAGAAGAAGTGGCAGGCAGGGCCTTGGGACAAGGGGTGTGACTGCGGTGATAGGGGCACACATCCCAGCCCCCTGCCCTGACCCCCCTCACACACACCCAGTCCTATTCCCTGAGCTTTGCCCCCCCTCACACACAACCAGTCCTCTGCTCCTGAACCCCACACCCCCACAATACCCCCCAGCCCTCCTGAGCCTGTACCCGCCTCATACACCACCCAGCCCTCTGCTTGACTCCGGTGGACCCCGCCACCCACGACTTCACCCCTGCTCTGGCCCACACATACCCAGCCCCCTGCGTCCTACTACCTGCCCCCCTCAACATGCCCCACCCATATCTTGCCTCTTGCACCCCCCATATCCCCACCCCCACCCTAAGCACCAAACGGGAGCTCCTGCACACCCACACCCACATTCCCACCTGCACCCCTCACACCAAATGGGAGCTGCCCAGGTAAGTGCCCCACAGCCAAACCCCCTGCCCCAACCCTGAGCCCCCTCCCTCATTCTAGCTCCTGGCCAGATCCTTAACCCTCAGCCCTGTGCTCAGTGCACTCCCACCCTCAGCTCAGTGCAGAGAGAGGAAGAGAATGGGCCAGAACCGGGGAGAAGGTATGTGGGCAGGGCTGGGACCCCAGACCGGCAGTGGGCTGAGCCGCTCAGCCCACAGCCGGTCTGGGGTCCCGGCCACTAGCCCTGTACAGCCCGCTGCCGGTCTGGCTGCAAACTCTTGCCAGCCAGGGTCCCAGCCACGGGCCCCACTCAGCCCGCTGCTGGCCTAGGTGAACAGAACCTCAGACCAGCAGTGGGCTGAGTGGGCCGGCAGCATAAGATCAACATTTTAATTTCATTTTAAATGAAGTTTCTTAAACATTTTGAAAACCTTGTTTATTTTACAATACAACACTAGTTTAGTTATATAATATATAGACTTATAGCGAGAGACCTTCTAAAAAACATTAAAATGTATTACCGGCACACGAAACCTTAAATTAGAGTGAATAAATGAAGACTCAGCACACCACTTCTGAAAAGTTGCAGACCCCTGGTCTAGATATACTTGGTCCTCTCTCAGGGTAAGAGGCTGGACTAGATAATCTCCAGATCCCTTCTAGCTCAAATTTCTCAGATTAATCCAAGAATTAAACTGGAGCTGCAATTAACATTAGGCAGGTGTCAACAGACATGAGCCAAGGCAGACAGATCAGCCCAAAACTTCTCTTGAATGAAGGAAATACAGCCCTAATGCTGAAATGTCTGGTCAGTTTCAGGCTGGGGAGCTCCCAGAAGAGTAGGGAATCCACTAGGGTGCTGGCAAGCATACTGTATTATAATGTGTACGCTTCCCATTACACCACAATTGCCCCATAAATTGATTATTCTTACTGAGCAGCATCTCCCTTCCTACCCTGCAACTAATGCAGAAGCTGAACAGTGCCAATAGGAGAATGGGGAAAAATCTTTTTACCTGTAAAATGAGCTCACTGGACAAAATATAGAATGTGATAGCATTTTACACTGCGTAACTGTACTTCACCTGGCTCAAGAGTTGATAAACACACATGAAATCCTTCTGAAGATTCATTTTCCATGAAACTGTACTAAGAGCCAAACACGGATTGGGGTAAGAGATACATGCCAATTTTCTCTCCTGTCCCCCTGTATGCCTTGTCTGTCAACAATAGCGGGAGCATTAGATTAGGAATTTTATTAACCCATGTGCAATGGATAAGTTTTAGGAGATGTGTATAGTTTGTATTTTGAAACTGGGAGAGAAAAAAGTTGTATCAGGTTATTAAAATGAGAGGAATGTCTAAGCTCTGATGTCCACTTAACTTAAAACATGTTTCAATTATTAGATCAACAAATAAAAAAAATAAAAAAAAACAATACTACCCACATATGAATGAAATTATTTTATTAGGTTAGAAAAGGTCTTCCATATTATTGTTGAGTGAATATTTATGGAACAAGTTAGATACAAGATGGCTACACTCACCTGATATAACAGCCTAATATGGTTATTATTGGAGGGGGGAAAGGGATGCGCAGCAGGAGATAAAAGTTTGATACAAATACAGGATGTGGACATTTTAGAGCTCTGAGGTTTGTGTCTCACAAACTTGACTCACTAGAGAGATCTAGTAACATCCTCCTGGCTATTTAAAAAAAATTACTTGTTTTCCAGGGGTAAGTTCACTATCAAAAAGCTAAGTGCAAGCAAAACAGAACCCTTCATCCCGCTGAAATCTTATCTGGATTTTAGCACAAACCCTTGGAGTTGGCAGAAAACGCTTATATTAGTGAAAAGTGATCATGCTGGAGGTTTCACTTTCCCCCAGAAAATCAAAATTTTCTAGCTAGACAATGTGTGTATTCATTTCATTAACTCAGAACAGCAAGAGAAATTTAATAAAAATACATCTTACTAAATGCAAACAAGTAGCTTAGTAATTAATACTTGTATATTGTGTTTTCTATTTGTTATCCACCTCTTTAGCGTCACATATCGTTCAGTTAGCTATTCCATTCAAGTGTCAGGTACATTTATCTGTAGTTTACCAGCACATGTACATTCTAAGCAGTTTAAATGTGAGTATTTAAAATAGCAGTGATGAGCTCAATGCTAGCAACCAGCCACGCTAATTTGCTTACACATTAAAAGTTCATTTGGAGAACTCTCTTCACAGTCTCAATGTATTTATCACCAGCGACAGGTTTCCTCTGGCTGCCAGGCTCCAGAAATTTCTTAACTGTGGGGATGTTGCTTATTCTTACTTTAAAAGCCTAAAACCAGGATACATCACAAGAATATTTAAAGGCCAGAAAGTGAGAGAAAAAAATTACATCAATTTGTGTAAAAGCAGAGGACCTGACTGAAGAGGGCAGTGTTTGGTTGCCATTTAACCCTAAGAATGCCAAAGTTTAAGGTAGACAAGGTGGGTGAGGTAATATCTTTTACCGGACCAACTTCTGTTGGTGAGACAGAAGCTTTCAAGTCACAGAGTTCTTCTTCAAACCTGGAAGAGTATGTAGTTCTCAGCAGCCAGCTCAGGAGTCTCAACACATTGATGTGCGTCTCTTATGCTTGTCACCTTCTGCAGCTCTATGGTTCGCCAACTGAGAAACCTAGATGCCTCTCTAAGAAGGCTTTTCACGTTCCCGTCTGGTGTCATCTGGACCAGTGATCTGCTAGGTCACCCCAATCCTTAAAAGCAGCAGAGAATCCTGTGGCACCTTATAGACTAACAGACGTTTTGGAGCATGAGCTTTCGTGGGTGATTACCCACTTTGTCGGATGCAACCGACGAAGTGGGTAATCACCCACGAAAGCTCATGCTCCAAAACGTCTGTTAGTCTATAAGGTGCCACAGGATTCTCTGCTGCTTTTACAGATCC
>NC_133771.1:47014075-47017688 GCF_003597395.2 Chelonoidis abingdonii
AACTGGAGAAAAAGCTTTCTCCATCAGAAATACAATTTAACACACTTACAGCAAATACACATGGAAATAAAGAAAAATCAATTAAAAAGACTATACTCGCCTTTCTACCTTTGTACTTACAAAATTGGAATAGAAGATTAGAGAGCCTGTAGGTACGTGTGGTCACTCTCAGAAACCAGAGAGAACAACGCAAAACCCAAAAACCACAAACAAAGGCTTCCCTCCCTTGAGATTTGAAAGTATCTTGTTTCCTGATTGGTTCTCTGGTCAGGTGTTGTTTGTTAACCCTTTCCAGGTGAAAGAGACATTAACCCTTAGCTATCTGTTTATGATATATCCGCATTCCTGCAGTGATTACAAAACAATGGCAAGAGTGGCCACTTGACTTAAGGGGATTATGGGACATTTACAGAGGGTGATCAGAGTGCAGTAATGCAACACCTCATTCACACTGGTGCCGTGGCACTCCAATGGGGTCACAGCAAACATTATTCCACTTGCTGAGGTGGAGTACCAGCAGCGGTGTAGCCAAGGAGTCAGAGCACTCTATGTGCCTTGCCAGTGTGGACAGGTAGTGAACAAGGGCACCCGGGGCTCCTTCATTGCACTGTAACTCACAAGTGTAGCCAAATCCTCAGATGCATCTTACCCTTCAGCCTGGCTCTCCCCTTTGATCAGCACTTCAGTTGCTTGGTGTGGTGTCTGTAGACGTAGGTGGAAGAGAGAGAGAGTGCACAAATGTCTCTCCCTTTTATTATGTCCTTTCTTTCCTCTTGGTTTTGCCCCTCCCCTTCCTCTCCCCCACCGTTCAGAGTCAGGTGAGCATTATCTCATTGCAGTTCCAAACTGACCAAAGGAAGGGGGGTGACTCACTCGAGAGTCTTACAGATTCTTTTGTTGCTAACTAGGCAAGCATCTTTTGTTCCTATAGGGCTGGGCTGGTCCCATAAATACCCTGATGAGGTGTGAACTGTCTCTCAGCTCTTGGAGTGTTTTTGTCTGGGCTTATTTTTAAACCATGAGGATACATTTTCAGCCTCATAACTACATACATGAAATTACAACCTTGCTATAACATTACTGTAACAACCAGGCTCAGTGCATGATGAGCCTTCCGAAGACACTCAACATGACAAACTTTCCATTGGATACCATGCAATCATTTTATAAAGATGAACATGGGGGTATAGGGTGCTCCTCCAAGACATAGAGCATCACATCATCCCAGAAAAGGGTATTGTCACCTTGAAATGTATAAAGAATTTGCATTTGAATTATGAACCTCCAATTCTGCACTGTTCAGGCAAGTGAGGGAAATGCTGTCCAGAAGACAGCACCAGATATCCTGTGAGTTTCCTGTAAATGCATGGCCTCCTGTCAGGTGCCCCTTGTGATAGCCCTCTCAGGTCCCCAGTAACTCCATGAAAACTTGTCTTCTAGTCCATCAACAGTTTATTGACAAAACATAGTGCAAATAGCCCATAGCAGAATCCCTAAAACACAGTCAATATCACCCAGTTCTTGTTCTGACCATACCCCAGTGCCTTCCATCACAGGCAGGCTCATCAGTCCTCATCCATCCCTCTGCCAGGACCACCAACCCAGCCCTTCCTTCTAGGGTGCAACCCCACTATTCCCAGGGGAGACATCCACAGCCTTTCGGTTGGGAGCATTCTTCACTCTCCCTGGCCTTCTCACTGTTCCTCAGGATCCAGTTCTCCATCTCCTGGAGATGTCAGTGGGTAAGCTCCTCTGCTGCTCCTTCTTTCAGCCCTGTCTCTTTGGCTTGCAGACACCAGCCAGAAAATGCCTCTTTCTGCTCTCCTGACTTCAACCGTCTCCCAGGAACCACCTTCTGTCTCTAGCAGCTCTCACCTCCTGCCCTTTTCCTGTCTCAGTCTGCTCAGTCTCTTTCTTACCAGGCTTCTTACAGCCCGAGGTGCTCTCCCAGCCTGCTAACCAGGGACAGCTCTATTTTGCCGCCCCAAGCATGGCAGGCAGGCTGCCCTCGGCAGCTTGCCTGCGGGAAGTCCCCGGTCCTGCGAATTCGGCGACAGCCTGAGGGAGGTCTGCCTAAGCAGCGTGACCAGCGGCCCCTCCGCAAGGCACGCTGCTAAAGGCAACCTGCCTGCCGCCCTCACGGCGACCAGCAGAGCGCCCCTCGTGGCTTGCCGCTCCAAGCATGCGCTTGGCGTGCTGGTGCCTGGAACCGCCCCTGATGCTAACTGACCAAATGGAGACACCTGCACTGGAAAAGCAGAGCTGGACCAGTAAATTAAACTGGGTTCAGCTACCCTGTTACACTTGCCTTAAAGAACCTACACTAATCTTACTGTAAGTGAACAATGGAGGTGAATAGAAGTGGTAACAAAATATGCCCATCTTTGTCCCCATTTCTGGGAGAATAAATAAAGAAGTGTACAAATAATAAACAGAAAAATGAGAAACGTTCTCACCTTGCTATGTTGAAATTGCAGGGGCTGTCTGTACCTTAAGGTACATGAGTGAAGTTGTATGGAGACTAATGTTTTAGGGCTTCTCCACATAGGCCACTTTAAGGAACTCTCCACCATCATTTTAGCACCAGTCCAGCTCCAGCAGGGAGGGCTAGAATAGACCAGCTGCTAGTGTTGTCAACACCTGCTCTGAATATCTACACCACATACTCTCACCATTGTTAGTATGGTGGAGCTCAACTGCTGCTAGTGCAACAAAGAAAGGGCTCCCAAAAATTGAGAGTGTCAACGCAGTTCTACAGAAGTGCTTGGACCTCAGTATTGGAGACACATCCTGCATCAGTGCTGTGACTCAGAATAGTTAGCGTTAGTACTCTCCTGTATGTGGTTCCTCTAATTGTTTATTTAAATTGTGCTCCTATATTCAGCTCTGTCCCTTAGACCAAGTCATTAGGGTAATTTACCATGTTTCTTCTTATTTTATCCTAATTATGCAATTTAAGCTTTTAGTCATCAGAGACTAGAGAATGGCACAAAAGGGACACTTAGCCTAGCAACCAGCCTTCCCTGTTTCCTGCCCAATTCCATCACATTATTCTCACTAGTGGTAAAGGGATCACAAGGGATACACATACCTCAGAAGTGCTACAAAATGCAGAACCAGTATATTAGGTCCCCGTAATAATATTTGCAGTAAAATCTCATATCCAGAGATAGCTTTTTATGACTAGCAAAAAAAGCATTCCTTGGCATGCACAGACAAAAAGCCTAGTTTGGAAGGCAGCAAGAAAAGGAAACTAAAGCTAAAAACTGTGAACAAAAGCAATAACTGCCACTGCTGTTTCAAATACACCAAACACCATAAAAATATCGACACTAACACCCAGGGCCGGTGAAACCTATTAGGTGACTGCACGTTAGGATTACCAAACACCATAAAAATATCGACACTAACACCCAGGGCCGGTGAAACCTATTAGGTGACTGCACGTTAGGATTTGGGAGGCGGCATTTTCTTCAGCAGCAACTGCGGTGCTGGATCTTCAGCCGCCCCAGTCACCGCTGGCATTTAGGCGGAAGGAGCTGGGGCAGGGGGGTGCGGGAAGGGCCGCCGGCAGCAAGTAGGGGTGGGAGGGCAGCATGCAGGGGAACTCCCC
>NC_133771.1:47018118-47034087 GCF_003597395.2 Chelonoidis abingdonii
GGGGCGGCAGGGATCTGCCGCAGGGCTCGGGGACGGTGGGGCATGCAAGGTGGAAGTTTTGCCTATAGTGCGAAACATCCTTGCACTGGCCCTGTTAACACCATAAAATGAGAGAGGGGATGTGATGTTATGAATGTAATATAATATCTCACTGAAAGGTGACAGAGCTAGAAAGAGTTAATTAACTCACAGACTGACCTGACCCATGGCCGAACTTTAGAGACTGGTTAGGAAGATATGTAAATGAGTAGAGTTTTGAAATGCAAGTCTGCATTGTTAGAGATAGAAGGGTAGCTGTTTGCTCAGGTCTTGTGATGTAGGCAAACAAGTCTTGTCTATTGCGATAACTTTGATTCAAAGATCAAAAAAGGAGTATTAGTATTTAGGAAGACACTTGAGTGAAATAAAATTATTGTCTATATGTCTCTTTGAAGGTTGTGTTAACCTGTATCTGAACAGTTTAATGGATAAATTATCCTGTGCTAATTGCCATGGTATTTAGGAGAAGAAAATTAAGCCTATTTGTTTTCTCAAGCCAAAAGGCTGCAGGAAATGTATAAGAACCTTGCGATACGATCCTTCTTGATCTCAGATCTGCTTTGGGTTTCAAGAGGGGGAACCTTAAGCCATAAGGATTGAGATTCCCCAGTCACTGACTGGAGTCACCCTGAATATGGACATTGGACTATAACCTATGGACTAGATCTAAAAGGACTTTTGGCAACTACAACCTCATCTCTGCTATGTATCTGAACCTCAAGAACTGAATTCAAGTCTGTATGTATATTGATCTTTTAACCAACAATCTCTTTTTAAATAAATTTTAGTTTAGTTAATCAGAATTAGCTATAAGCATGTATTTTGGGTAATATCTAAGTTATAACTGGACCTGGGTGTGTGGCTGACCCTTTGGGGTTGGAAGAACTTTTTCTTTTATATGAGATAAGATTTTCAGTAATTATCATCATCTGACTTGTGTGTCTGGATGGAGGCCTGAGGCTGGGCATTTTAAGGGAACTGCATTGTTTGGACTTCTGAGTAACTAGTGAGGTGATACTGGAGTTGTTTTGTGCTGGCTTGATAAATCTAAGTATTGAACTATCCACCAGTTTTGGGGGTTTGTCTGCCCCATTTTGTTTGCAGTTCACCCTAATTGAGTGACCTCAGCTGGCTTCCAGGGCAGCATCATCACAGGGGAACTTTAAAATGCCCATCGCTGACGTACAACAAAAGGAAATATTTCCAAGTAACATTTCAGTATCATTCTTTGTAAGATGGCTGCACCTCTGATCTTCTACTCCTACCTGCCATTTTTCTGATTTTATTCTTTCCCTTTGTGATGCTATATGATTGAATAATGCTATTTATATAATTGATATTACCACCACTGTTATATACAATTGCAACAAATCTTGTACAAAGTATGTCATAAGGTGTCAATGAAAAAGTAATGATTTGGTAAGTATGATTATCCTGTTTGTATGCACATATCATCTTTGTATCTAAAGTTATGAACATTAGCCACAGACTTCTATCTTATACATACATTGAATTACTGGGTAACACCCACCAGGTAAGATTTCCATCAAGGCCAGATGGCTGTATGTTAATGGCCCATTAAGGGCACTTCACTCTAACAATGGGCCATAGAGGAAACTCATCTCACTCAGTAAGCCTTCCTGTGGATGCCTCATCAAGAATGGGCAATGCAATGGTTGCACCTGTAAATCAAAGCACATAAGGACATGTGATATGCTCACATGACCTGGACTCCATCTTGGGTCAGTAACTTTCCACAAACAAAGGTTGTGAGCTTTGAGACAGTACATTTTCAGACACTCAGAGTAGGCCAAAAGCCTAATGTGAAGAAATTGTCTCAAGTAAAATTGTAATCCATTTTGCTAGCTTTGAAATTAGTACAATAAAAACAGCATATTGCCTTATCCCCTTTTAAAAGATTCCATGTGCTTCTTATAAGCATAACAATGGCAAAGGATATCAAAGACCCCTGAGATACCTCCATTTTGCCTCTTTCCTGTCCTGATTCACATCAAAAAGGAGCATTTTGAACTATCGACTTTAGCCCTTCCAATCTTTTGGAAGTTACTAGAGACTTCATAATCCTGAGGTCTATTCCATCACTGCTACAAACCTGATATAAAGACTTTGCAATTATTTGTATGTGTATGATCTAATAACCACTGTTAACTCATTCTTTTATTATTAAACCTTAAGTTATTAAAGGATTGGTACCAGTGTAATTATTAGGTCAATATATAACCCCAATTTTACCCAAGTGGCTGATCTCTTGAGATTAGAAGGACCCTTTTTGATTAAATAGGGTTTCAGTAACCATTCAGACAGTCTAGAATCTGGGTGGTGAGCTAAGAGCTGGAATGACTAAAGAAATGGCGTTTTTGTCTTCTTGTTAACAGGGGTGCTTGAACAATTTGTATGGGGGTTGGTGGTGCTGAGAGCCACTGAACCAAAATGTAACCCCTGTACATAATGGAAACTACTTCAAGCCAGGGGGTGCAGCAGCACCCCCAACTCTTCTAGTTCCAGCATCTATGCTTGTTAACCAGTGCCATGAGTCAGAAGTTCACATTTGTTACTGGTATAATCTAACGATAGAATAACCACTAGTTTAGGCAGAATCTGCCCTACTTCTCAGCAGTTTGTCCTGCATTTGGCACTCTCAGCTGTGACCCACTTAAGGCACTGTGCCACCCCTCCAGGGAGTCACAATAGTGTTGCTCTGTGTCGTCCTCATCCCCCCGTTGCCTCATAAAACAAGGATCAAACTACATTTTACAGAACACAAAAATAGTTCGCCCAGCCTCAAACCTAGAGCCGGAGACTGATTTGCTTTTATGCATAGAAAGCTCAAACTGCATTTAAACACCCCCTTTCCCCGACAAGGAGAGTTGCATTAATACAAGCTCACTAAAACGAAAGGGATGCAACGCAGTCCTAACAGCGTGTATGCCCCAGCACCAGCTGCACAAAGCAATCGACCTGCACCTAACGAAAGGCTCATGCACGGCGCCCCACTCCCCCCAAATACTGCAGCAAGCAGAAGCGACCCAGACTTGCTCGCAACCAGTGCCCCGAACCAAACCCACCCTCACACAAGCTACAGGGGGTTACACATAAAAGCAGCACTAGCTCCCCCGCCCTCCTGAGGGGAGGGGCGCAAAATCTTTCACCAAGAGCAGCGGCACGATAGCTGCACGTCCTGACCTTCGGCGCGCGCCGGGGAGTGCAGCCACCAGCCCGGATCCCACGCACTAACCCCGCCCGCCTCACGGTTTGCAACACCAGTAGGTGGGGGCAAGCGGGGAGAACAGCCAGTAGAGAGGATGGTAATTTGCAAATGTTGCAAAGGGTTTTGGGAGACAAATTTAGTGCAAACATTTGGGTCTCTCTTTGGATAGGGTCGCTTTTCACCAGTTCTGGTGTCTGTTACACACTCAAATGCACTGCCTATACTTGATTGGTCCCATAAACGCCAGCTAGCTGGTTCACCCTAACCGGAAAATAATCTTTTTAATCAAGCTTTATATACCGAGCTAGCCCTAGCTAACTTTGGATGTGAGGGCGATCTGGCTGCGACATCTGTCACCCCATTGATCGCCAGGGTTGATTCGGCTGATCTGGCTGGCTAGGCGGGTGTCCCCTTCCTCCCTCACCGCTCCATGTGCGTCCCTCCCGAAGCTGCGCGCTCGGTCGAAGAGGACGACCTCCCAGATAGAGGAGTACCGTTCTTCGGTCAAGGGTTTACGGTAGCTGCGCTCCCCTGCTAGAACCTCCAAACAAGCTCAAGGTCCATTTGTAGGAGAACGTAGGGTAGTCAAGCTTCCAAGACTCCAGACACATCCAAGTGAGGCGCTGCATGTGGCAGTCTGCCTTTCTTTTTCTTTCGTTTCCAAGCCACAAAATAATGCTGCCCATTTCTCAATAGCACTTTACTTGGAAAGTACAACGGTTAATGAATTTGATCAGAATTGGCTTTTAGTTGATGCTGTATGTGCAAGAAAAAAGCAAGTGTTTTCTATAGTAATTTTACCATGGGAAGCTGAGGCAGAAAATGTGATTTGCCCCATGTCACACAATAAGCATGAAGTACTACAAATGGAATAATAGAGAAATAGTGAAAGTCTGCTGACGTGGCTTACCTACATTTGCCTTGTAGTTCTATAGATAGCTGTTTAAAATGAAGATTTTATGAAGATAGACGTTGTTAAAGGTACATGGCCAACTTCACATCTCACTTCCTGACTTGAGTGTTTAATCAGGACACCTTAACATTCTGCTGATGTATTTTTTTCCCCAGATGGAACAGTTATAATCTCTATTAGTAAAATATTTCTAGGATGTTTTATTTCATCATACTGCAAAACAAGATTTTGCATTACTAAAAATGTTGCATTAGACAATTTTAGATGTAAACATTAAAAACAAAAACAAAAAAAGCAGAGGAGCCAAACAGCTCTAGGTGTCCTAAAAAGTAACCAAACTTGCAGTAACAATGACCACCAGCAGCATTGAATACTCAGCATTAACATTGAGCAGATGAGCAACTCAAAAACAGAAAAGCCCTTTTTCCTCTCTCCCAGAAACAAGCCTTTCAATCCTCCTCACAATCTCTCTCAGCTATATGGCTTTAGCACCATACCTAGAAGGAAATTAGATTCCAGCTGTGAACCAAAGGGTGGAAGGAGGTGGGAAGTAAGTTCCAGCAACCTCCGGCTCTTAGAGTGTCCCCCATCAACAGTCTCCTTTGCTTTTATAAGGCAGATCCAATTGGAGCATCTCCATTGACCACAGCTGTAGCAGTGCATCACAGGTAATCTCATATATGCAGGTCTCAGGCCATTTAGAGCTTTGTAAATCATAATGAACATCTTAGAAACTATCTAGGCAGGAACACTGGTACCATATACTGCCAATGGTATACCTTGTTTAATAAGGATTCTGTACCAGCTTCAGTCTTTGAATGGTTTTAAGGCCAAGTCTCATGCTACATGCTTAAGGAGGCCATGGGGTGAGAGAGCAAGCTCATCCCATATACAAGACACAGCAGTGGCTCCTGAGACCAGCTCCATACTTTGGGCATTGCTGCTGGGTGGTTGGGGTTGCAGAGCCACTGAGGTTTGGCCCAGCCATCAGTCTCTAACTTTCCAACACCTGTCACCTCTTGGCTTTAATGGAGAGGATCTCTGTGTTTAACTGTAAGGGACAGCTTACAAAATGTCACATATTTGGATGAAGATCATAACCTGGAACTTGCAGGCAAGATCTTTGGTAGAAGCAAAATTTGTAATGCAAAATTCAAAAGGGATTAAATGCAAGGGTTAGTTAATTATTTAAAAACATAATTAACAATCCCTAGATATTAGCAACTGAATGAAAAACATAACACTTAAGTCAACATCTCTTCAAGAGTAACTTTATTCTGGGCAGTAGGATCTTTACACAGAAGGAATTAATCAGTTTAAACATCCACCCTTTAAACACACACACCACCACCACTCATACCTAGAAAAACAAAACAAAAAAAACAAAGAAAATCATCTGGGTTTTCATTTCTTTCAATAAATATTTTTCTCCCCATTTTAATGGCATGTACTTCCACTAAAGCATTTTTAATGAATCTGTAAAGAGGGTGGGGAGGGTTTCAATACTAATTTCATTTTATTTCTCTGTATATAACTTAAGAAAAATCAAGATAATACAGATTAATATGCCA
Source organism: Chelonoidis abingdonii (assembly GCF_003597395.2). Classification (NCBI taxonomy): domain Eukaryota; kingdom Metazoa; phylum Chordata; order Testudines; family Testudinidae; genus Chelonoidis; species Chelonoidis abingdonii. The sequence goes on from NC_133771.1 coordinate 47,023,871, forward strand.
ACCCATGGTCTGATTCCTTCATATTAAGGTCATATTATTACACAGGGATATGAGAAACTGTAAATTGTAAAATAATTCTAAAAATCAAAATCATATACTTAGCATAAAAACGCTGCAGAACCTGCTAAGAGATAGGTAATATTTTGCATGAGATATGTTTTCTTACAAATATATTGCTTTTTGTCAGGTTTTCAATGTAATGTACAGCCTCTACTTTTTTCCATCTAAATTGCACAAATCAGAGAAAACATTAAACAAACAAACGAACAAAGATATAGCCCAACCTGCAGTCCTTATTCAAGCAAAAAACTCTCATTGAACTCAGTGTGAGTTTGCTTGAGTAAAGACTGCAGGATTGTGCCCAGGATACATTTGCTAATGAGTGAATCTATACATTGTATCTGTTCAATTTAAAACTAGAGTAGACAATTTTTGAATGTGAGCTGTTTAGGTTTGACAAATAAAGGCCCCACATTTGCAAAGGGGTTTGAATGCAGATCCTTATTCCTGCACCGAGTAACCTTACTTACTTAATCTTGTGGATCCCTTTGCAGGACTAGCCATGATTCTGAACCTTTTACTCAGGCAAATTACTTGCTTGCCTGAGTAAGGGTTGCAGGATTGGGCCCTCTGTTCTGACAATGATAGGAACTACAGCCATTAGTGAGAATTAGGGGCATATAGTCACAGCAGAATAGACTATTTACAAACAGCTAGCTAGGATTTGTATAGGTCCAAACATCTCCCTTGTTAGTGTCAGTTCATTCATTGTAAATAAATTAAAAATCTCTAAATATAAATGCAGATTTTGATTTCCAGAGAGGAAACAGTCAGTTCTTATTCTGTATGATTTTAAGAAATGTAAATACACAGTTTTGTCCTTTTCCACTTGGCAAACACTTCTCCTCCCACCCCACCTTTTCTCCCAAGTACATGCATCTAGTGCTGCATAATTCAAAATGGCTCTGTTTTACTTCTTTGTGTGTATACCAACATCACAGCTCTGTTAGCAAGTATCTATAGGTTTGAAATGAGTGTTTGTTAGTTAACTGGTAACAAAGCCTGGGTGGTGAAGGTTAGAGAGCCATGATGCGGTTCTGTGAAGGTCCTACGTACATATTAATTTTTAAATAATGCAGATCATTTTGTTCCTTCATTGCATCATGTGGAGAGCAGCATATGCTGCCCATGTGGTCACAGTGCACAAAACAAAGGCACTGGACACTATCCATCATGCTCTCTCCGACAGCTGAGTGGGCAGCTGCTCTCTCTCTCTCCCTCCACATGAGTAAATCATATTTGATGCTCTGATTTCAAAAGGGGACCGGCAGAGAAATTGCTCGAGAGTATACTCTCCCAAAATTAAGTGGTTTTTGTAGGGAAGTCTAGCAGAAATTAGTCCACAGAATTACCTTCCAATCCAGCGGCTGCCCTTTGGAAGAGGAGGCAGTGTGTAGGTAGACTGGGGAATCCCAAGAGCAATGCAGCTCCTAGGATAGCTCAAGGGAAAAGGGTCTTGGAAAGAGTGCAAAGAAAGAGGCACTCTGCATGGATATGCTGGGGTTGGGCCCAGGCCTGCCTGTAGATTATCAGGCTCCATATGAATGCGAGGCCATTCCTAAACCCTTATCCAGGAGAGATCACGGAGGGTTTTCTGTGTGGTGAAATACACAGATGAATTTTTTTCTTGTGCACATTTTTGCTAGAAAGTGGAGGTGGCCTTTTCCAGTGCACTTTGATTAGCTAAGCATTTAGAATGGAGAGAACAATCCCCACTCAGTTTTGTATCTGTGCTATTTGGCTGCTTTCCTCTGTCAGTAACCCTTGTAACTTCTCTACTATGTAACTTTTTCCCACCTCCACAAGTCAAATCCGGTCTCAATGAAATCAATTGAGGTTTTGCCATGGACATCACTGGGACCAGAATTTGATCCTAAGTGCTTACTATAACAAAATAACCAATAAGACCTTGTTTATGGAAACCGATCTATATTTAACAATATGGGAAGGTGAGCTAAATCAGCACTGTAACTGTTAATTGAAGTTTACTTGTTTATAAAAACTGAATCTGGATATATAAAGGGAATCAGGCTGGAAACCAAAGCAATAGAAATTAAATCAGCTGCATATATAGTTTCTTAAACTTCGCTGCTGGTGCATCATTAATACTATGTTACTGTGCCTGTGAACCAGCTTTGTCATATACAATATTGCCTCAAATATTTCTCCAGCTCCTACTTGCCCTGTGAAAACAGGGCCTGACTTTGCTTCATGGAAGTCTTTAGGAAAGTTATAATTGACTAATAGGAGCAGCCCCCTAGCAGCATGTTTTATTTTCACTCTGAAAGACAACAACAGTTAAGTCTGAAGTGGCACTTCAGGACAGATGAGGAAAACCCACAGAATACTTATTGAACGGAGATAGCATTACAAACAGGCGGAATGTAGTCAAACTAGCAGCCTGATCCTGCTGGTCTCATTCAGGCCAAAATCACAGTATGGTTAGTGGGGATTTGGCCTTGGGATTGCAAGATCAACCCGAGGACTCAAAAACTGACAGGCAGCACAAACAGCGTGAAGACAAATTTACAAACACCAGCCAAAGCTAAAAAACACCCTTCAATAAGCCTGTGATTGATTTAGAGCCCAATCCACCTGCCATTGACCTCAAGGTGAGCAAGTTCAAGTCCTTAGTCTTTCATGTTAAGTCAGCCCGACGCAGGTGAAAGACTGACAATCACATCCAGCTGGTGCAGCATGGCACTAAAATAAGGCTGGGTTATTCAGTTTGATTGACTGCCTTGCCTCAATACTTCCCATTCAGAGCATAACAATCACAAACAATATTTGGTGAATGCCTCTTTCTCACAATTGCATCTCTTTTGCAATACTGCCTCAGTCTGCTACGTTTTATTTACTTATATAAAATATTTGGAACTGACAAAGGAAATATTAATTTTGTATCAAGTTCATTACAAAGTTTATCGTATAAAATGCCAAAAACTTCGAGCCATATATACAAAGTGTATTGGTTTTAAGAAAATAATTGGACCTGATCATATAACAAAACAATTTTATACAAAAACGTATAAGTTTGCATTCAAATCAATACAAATAAAACTAAAAAAAAGCCTTGAAATGTCTTGCTCAAAGAAGATAGGGTTTTTTTTTAAATCACAGGCTTATAAAGTCATGGCAAATGGTCTAGCATTGGTCACCATTTCATGAGAAATGTGCACTGATTCAACAGAAAGTGCTTTCTGCAAGTCACCGGTGAGCTCCGTACTTTGAAGACCAGTCAGTGCGTCCATGGATTGGCTGAATTGGCGGTGGACGTGGCATTAATGCTGGTGTGCTTTTTGAAGGTGTATTAAATGATGGCCGCCCAATATGAGGTCTGACAGACTTCAGAGAAGCATAATCTACAAATGAGAAGAAGAAAAGCCATTAGATAAAGTTTCAATGACTGTGTGACAGGGTGCTGGGCTGGAACCCCAGAGCCTGGCCTTTGTCGCACCAGCCCTAATCCAGGGAGGTGAGTTGGAGTTGGCTAGAGAAACCTGTGTCTGATTTGCAAAGGGGAAACAGCTGCCAATCTGATTAGCCATGGCTATATACAGGCCCAGAGCAGGGGAGGTAGACAGTGGAAGGACAGGGGTAACTCTTTCCTCCTGGCTGTATGTGGTGAGAAGGTGGTGGGATTGCACCCTGTAAATAAACTGCAGTGGTGACTGCTGAGCCAGGTGGTCTCTGAGTGCTTTTTGGAACACAGCAGAGGCAGGAGCAAAGAAGGCCCTGCTACACCCTGTTACAGACTGGCTCAGCTAGAGGAGTAGTTCCTTTAAAAAGTCACTGAATACAGAATCTGGATACTCTCTCTGTTAGAAGCTGCAACTTTAGAGCCAATTTGTATTTAAAAAAATTAAGTAAAAAATTAGGATATGGGAAATAATAATACAGTGAGCCATTTGTCAAGATCCCTACACAGGCCTGGTATCTGCTGGATACANATTGAAGTTTACTTGTTTATAAAAACTGAATCTGGATATATAAAGGGAATCAGGCTGGAAACCAAAGCAATAGAAATTAAATCAGCTGCATATATAGTTTCTTAAACTTCGCTGCTGGTGCATCATTAATACTATGTTACTGTGCCTGTGAACCAGCTTTGTCATATACAATATTGCCTCAAATATTTCTCCAGCTCCTACTTGCCCTGTGAAAACAGGGCCTGACTTTGCTTCATGGAAGTCTTTAGGAAAGTTATAATTGACTAATAGGAGCAGCCCCCTAGCAGCATGTTTTATTTTCACTCTGAAAGACAACAACAGTTAAGTCTGAAGTGGCACTTCAGGACAGATGAGGAAAACCCACAGAATACTTATTGAACGGAGATAGCATTACAAACAGGCGGAATGTAGTCAAACTAGCAGCCTGATCCTGCTGGTCTCATTCAGGCCAAAATCACAGTATGGTTAGTGGGGATTTGGCCTTGGGATTGCAAGATCAACCCGAGGACTCAAAAACTGACAGGCAGCACAAACAGCGTGAAGACAAATTTACAAACACCAGCCAAAGCTAAAAAACACCCTTCAATAAGCCTGTGATTGATTTAGAGCCCAATCCACCTGCCATTGACCTCAAGGTGAGCAAGTTCAAGTCCTTAGTCTTTCATGTTAAGTCAGCCCGACGCAGGTGAAAGACTGACAATCACATCCAGCTGGTGCAGCATGGCACTAAAATAAGGCTGGGTTATTCAGTTTGATTGACTGCCTTGCCTCAATACTTCCCATTCAGAGCATAACAATCACAAACAATATTTGGTGAATGCCTCTTTCTCACAATTGCATCTCTTTTGCAATACTGCCTCAGTCTGCTACGTTTTATTTACTTATATAAAATATTTGGAACTGACAAAGGAAATATTAATTTTGTATCAAGTTCATTACAAAGTTTATCGTATAAAATGCCAAAAACTTCGAGCCATATATACAAAGTGTATTGGTTTTAAGAAAATAATTGGACCTGATCATATAACAAAACAATTTTATACAAAAACGTATAAGTTTGCATTCAAATCAATACAAATAAAACTAAAAAAAAGCCTTGAAATGTCTTGCTCAAAGAAGATAGGGTTTTTTTTTAAATCACAGGCTTATAAAGTCATGGCAAATGGTCTAGCATTGGTCACCATTTCATGAGAAATGTGCACTGATTCAACAGAAAGTGCTTTCTGCAAGTCACCGGTGAGCTCCGTACTTTGAAGACCAGTCAGTGCGTCCATGGATTGGCTGAATTGGCGGTGGACGTGGCATTAATGCTGGTGTGCTTTTTGAAGGTGTATTAAATGATGGCCGCCCAATATGAGGTCTGACAGACTTCAGAGAAGCATAATCTACAAATGAGAAGAAGAAAAGCCATTAGATAAAGTTTCAATGACTGTGTGACAGGGTGCTGGGCTGGAACCCCAGAGCCTGGCCTTTGTCGCACCAGCCCTAATCCAGGGAGGTGAGTTGGAGTTGGCTAGAGAAACCTGTGTCTGATTTGCAAAGGGGAAACAGCTGCCAATCTGATTAGCCATGGCTATATACAGGCCCAGAGCAGGGGAGGTAGACAGTGGAAGGACAGGGGTAACTCTTTCCTCCTGGCTGTATGTGGTGAGAAGGTGGTGGGATTGCACCCTGTAAATAAACTGCAGTGGTGACTGCTGAGCCAGGTGGTCTCTGAGTGCTTTTTGGAACACAGCAGAGGCAGGAGCAAAGAAGGCCCTGCTACACCCTGTTACAGACTGGCTCAGCTAGAGGAGTAGTTCCTTTAAAAAGTCACTGAATACAGAATCTGGATACTCTCTCTGTTAGAAGCTGCAACTTTAGAGCCAATTTGTATTTAAAAAAATTAAGTAAAAAATTAGGATATGGGAAATAATAATACAGTGAGCCATTTGTCAAGATCCCTACACAGGCCTGGTATCTGCTGGATACAGCAAGAGATGGGTTGCAAAGGAACCAATATGCAGATTTTGGGGCTAGTTCTGTGCCTCACCCCAGCATACTTCAGAGCAGCCTCAAGGCTACCTGGTAGCAGAGAATAACTAGAGTAGACCTTTCACTGGAGGCTGCAATGGAGAAATGGTATAGAAGTGGACTACTCAGGTTTTGTGCCAGCAGTAGAGTCCCCATGACAAGGGAATCCCAAGCTGAGGAGATATGGTTATTCTCCAGCCCCTTTGTGTGGCCAAAAGGGGTACAGGAGGGATGGAGCAGAGTGTGAATCTGTGCCCCAGTGTTTACTCTGTCCTTACTCAAGTGAAAAATAAATTCAGTTTCCTATACTGAATAGACAATTTAGTGTGGGGGTTTTTGAGACGTGCTCCTAAATCACTAAAGTGATTCTGAAAATCCCACTGTGATGGGGCGTTGACCCACACTGGCAGAGAAGGGGTTAAAAGCAGCCTAGGAAGGTTGCATAGGGAGCAGCCAATCTGAGTCCAGCAGCCCCATATTAAAAAAGCCATAAAGCAGAGCAGAGTCAGCCTCTGCCTGGAGCTTACGGGGTGAAGTCTCTCTCTCTAGCAGGTGGAGAGACCTGGGCACCTTGGACAAAGCAACTGCTGGCAGGGACTAGAGGAGCAAGAGTAGCCCCTGGCTGGCTGCTGAGACTGGGTAATTGCAGGCCCTGATGAAGAGCAAAGAAGGTGCCAGGGCTATAGAGAAGTGGCCCCGGGAGACATAGCAGTGGTGAGTGATGTGCACCGTGACACCCACCCTTGGTGGTAATAATAGCTGTATGTTCTGGGACGGCTGTGTTGTGGAGTACAGGCTATATGTTTGTTTAACTGGTAAAACTGATATTTTATAACAGTTTAAAGAAGTCAGACTAGACTTAATCCTGCAACCCTTGTAACAGGAGTAAGCGTTGCAGGATCAGGACCTATAGTTCTAGTGACTCACTTCTTTACAATAGTCAAATATAAAAACTGAGGATTACAGCAGCTACAGACAGTAACTACAGACACTATTGTTGACTAATATGATGGCTAGCATGTATCATAGATTATCAGGGTGGAAGGGACCTCAGGAGGTCATCTAGTTCAACCCCCTGCTCAAAGCAGGACCAGTCCCCAACTAAATCATCCCAGCCAGGGCTTTGTCAAGCCTGACCTTAAAAACCTCTAAGGAAGGAGATTCCACCACCTCCCAAGGTAACCCATTCCAGTGCTTCACCACCCTCCTAGTGAAAATGTTTTTCCTAATATCCAACCTAAACCTCCCCCACTGCAACTTGAGACCATTACTCCTTGTTCTGTCATCTGGTACCACCGAGAACAGTCTAGATCCATCTCTTTGAAACCCCCTTTCAGGTAGTTGAAAGCAGCTATGAAATCCTCCCTCATTCTTCTCTTCTGCAGACTAAACAGTCCCAGTTCCCTCAGCCTCTCCTCATAAGTCATGTCTCCAGCCCCCTAACCATGTATCATAATATGCATTATCCTCACCATATATTAGTATACATTAAACACAAATATAACAGTGATATAGCCTAAACTGGCCTATATCACAATCCTGTTCACTTATGCTAAGTATTTGATAACACCTTGCATTAGCTGAGGTAAGCTTTGGCTTAAGTAGATAGGAAAACTGTCAGTATCAGGAAATATAATTGTTTCCTCATAGCCACAGAAAGGGAGTTACCCTCAGACCTATTTATCTTGGTACAGGTATAGGAGGGGGTCTTCACACCCCTTAGTACCTGAAATGCATGCACACAGAACAAAGGTAAGGATGCATCCTGACCTGGAATGTGTGTGTCCAGAACAAAAGATAAAAGGGTACATCTTAGTACCAGAAACAAGGTAAAAAAGCTGATTAATTGAATCTAGTTTCAGGTGACATATGTAATATCTTTTTATTGGTAAACAAGCACAGTATAAGAAGATGGCTTTTGGAATGCAATTTTGAGGAGCACACCTTCTGTGTAAGGTGACTGTAATGTCGCTGCACAGGACTGCTCTTTGGAGACTGGAATCATATAGAACCAGTCTCCTGTATCATATTAATAAACCTGACTGACAGTGGTTATTTGGTCTCTTGAGTATACTCCATAACGAAATAAAGTGTAATCAAGCAATTCTGACTATACAGTTTATCAACAGACAGCATTATTGCCCAAACGAGCAAACAACCAAGCTCAGAGTTATACTTACTAGAAGATGGATCTACAATTGGTGCTAACTGAATCCTCTGCCCAGCAGAGCCTAGTTCCTTTTTCAGAAATGAAGGGATATAACCACTGGTCAACCTGCTCGATCCTGAGTGCCCTGAAAGAATTTGTAAATGATGAGAAACACTTGAAATCAGTGCGCAATGGAACACACCCCCACATCCCACCTTCCTGCAGATCTTGTGAAGGTATTTCATAAATGGGGCATTGGTGGGATACACTGAAGACTGGACCAAATGTTTACCTGGTGTAAGTCAGTTAACGGAGCTATGCTGATTCACACCAGCTGCGGAACTGGCCTGTTACGTACTTATCTGGAAGGCTGGCACCATCACACTGCATGAAACACTGAGCCCTGGTCTCACTTGGAAGTGAGGCTGACTCAACTACAGGCTGAGCGCCACACCTATACCGACCTAACCGCCAGCATAGACACAGCTAGCTACCACTGTTTGGGGAGGTGGAGTTCCTATAGCAATAGAAACACCCCCCCACCCCCATCTGTCACTGTAGGAAGTGTCTACACTATGGCACTACAGCAGTGTAACTATAGTGCTGTACTCTGCTGCTATAGCACCAGTTGTGTAGATGTGGCCTCACAGAGAAGAGATATAGCTGAGGGGGCCCCAATTCCTGCAGTCTTTCCTTACAGCTGATCTTAAATGCGCTGAGCATCTACAATAGGGGCCTTTTATTACAGCGTAAGATTAGGCTCTTTGTTGCTAGGCAAATTTCTCATTGAAATCAGTGAGTTACACCAAACTAATGGGAGCAGGAACATGTCCCAAAACAGAGTTGAGTGAACAACAGATTTTGATTTGCTGTTTAAGAATAATAAAAAGTTTGTTTCAACCTGAAACATGTCTTGTAATTTTTCTGCAAATCAAAGTTTAAAAAAAAAGTCTGTTAATGTTTCAGTAATATAATCACCAACTTTTTCAGGCATTCGGACACAAGCAGGCAGAGGATTTATTGTGGTGACAGCTCCTGGATAAGCTTTGGCCTAGGGCACTCACCTCAGAGGTGAGATACCTGGCTTCAATTCCCACTTCTGCTTGATGTGGAGAAAGGATTTGAACCTGGTTCTCTCCCATTGCAAGAGAGTGCCCTTGCCAGTGGGCCATGGGATAGTTCAGTGTGTGGCCTTTGCAGGCTCCTCTTGAAACGATTCCACTTTTTATAAATAGTAATTTGAGCAGGAACTTGAACCGTGGTGAGTGCCCTGTCTATCAAACTGCAGAGTCATTCATTCTCTTTCCCAGTGACTATCATTTAGAGTGATAATTCACAGTAATTGTTTAAATTAAAAAAAATGTAAAGAACTCCCTCATTATTTAATACAAATCAAGTAACAGGCATTGAAAGAAAAAAATAACCATGAATTTTTAAGATTTGTTTTTTTTAAAAGGGACACTGAATTTATTGCTTATTAAAACAATCTATAACCCACTAACAGCTTCCCCACCAGCTTCTTTCATCTCTGACTAGAGGGATGTTAACAGGCCACTTCTTGAATAGTCCCTTGTTTAGCATAAGAGGTTGGCAGATATTTTAATCTGTTCCAGCTTGTATTTAGCTGTGATACTCTGAGGGCTTGTGTACACTTACAGCGCTGCATCTGTGCCACTCTAGCCCTTAGAAGATGCTACCTACAGGGGTGTGTCCTAGCTTTCCTACTCCGATTTGAACCTTAGCGTTCATAACCTGAGAAGCTAGCATGAACCCCTCTAAGCTTAATTACCAGCTAAGATTTGATCTTGCTGCCACCATCCAAGAATTTCCAGTGTCTTGGCTCACTCTGGTCTCCCCAAAACCTTCCCTGGGGAACCCCCAAGACTCAGATGCTTTGAGTCTCCAACAAAGGGAAATAAACCATTCCCCCCACCTCTCTCCCACCCAGAATTTCCTCTCTGGGCTAACCTGAGTGTTACTGATGCAACCTCTTTACATCACAATACCAAGAAGCATGTCTCCTCTCTTCCACCAAGAGACAACCA
>NC_133771.1:47034769-47040371 GCF_003597395.2 Chelonoidis abingdonii
AGAGATATATATATATATTTAAAATAATGTAAAAATGGACTGGAAACAGTAAGCGTTTAACAGTTTCCCTATATTGCACAATATCACTACTGTAAGAAAAATGTATTTAACTAAAACTATCAACTTTATTAATACTCTTTTGAATACAGAAACAACCAAGCACTCTTGTATCAATAATCCTCAAAAGCAAATGCTTTCTAAAATTAAAACAAATTGTAGTCCCTTCTTTTGTGATATTCTTCAGGAAGCAACAAACACTTTTTGTCATTGTTTGATTCTTGAAATGAAGTCATCCAGGAGATTTGTAATGTCCAATTCGGAGGCAGAGTTCTTATGAATGTGCAGAAATGCCAAGTGATTTAGATATTCTTGGCTCATTGTCGTTCGCAAATAATTTTTCAGTCTGCACAGGCAACTGAATGATCGCTCAGCCGTGCAGGTTGTAGTCAGAATTCTGTAGAATAATTTCAGGAGAATTATAACTTCTGACACATCACTCAAGCCTTCGTTTTGTTTCAGAAATTACTTCACTTTGCTCACTGAATTAAGTTGGCAATTTCTCGATCTGCAAATATCACTCAACAAATGAAGAGATAGCCTCTCCCTCTCTATGTTAATGTCACCACGGAAAGCTTCACTTATTGGGACAATGTCCTGTTTCAAGTCATTTGCTGCATCAGTTATACACTTATCCAATTTTACTGTGAATGTAAAGCTTTCCATTGAAAACCTCTGTTAAATGGCAACTTTTCAAGCATCAATGATCCCAACATGTATTTGATGAAAAGATTTTCTGGGGTCACTGAAGGCGTGAGGAAGGCTTCCATTGATCTCAGTGGCTTACATTTTCTCAGGAGTGTGGGATCATCTAAATAAAGATTTCTTGCCTTATCTACTGTTGTTTCCCAGAAGTGACTGTGTGATGAGTCGGTGTGCATCCTGCTCAACATCTCTTGCAACTGGCCAACTTTCTTCATAACCAATGCTTGCCAATGACATGTTTGGGCTTTGAATTTTTGCATTAGCTTCTTCTACAGGACCCATGGATTTCACAAGAACTGTCAGTGTAAAGTACGTTGAAAAAGACTGAAGTTGATTTGAGAATTCACTACATTTTGAGCTAAATTCATCTGAAGAGTGACTAAATTCATCCAGGCAGTTCATCATGGCCTCATAGTTTTGGAGCAGTGATTTAATGCTGCTGATCCTTTGTGCCCAACAAGATGGACATTACGGTCGTAAAGAAGTCTCCCCTTCACTCACTCTCTGAATGCTGCCATACACTTTCATGACTCCCTAAAGGCATTGATGAGATCTTTCACCATCAAAAACTTATTACAACATTCTGGAATATTATCCAGGGCATCCTGCGTGGCAAGGTTAAGGGAATGTGTAGCACAGTGCACAAATTCCACTCTTGGCTCTCAATCCTTCACTCTGGCTTGGACCACAGGAAGTTTATCGGACGTTACTGGCTCTGTCAAAACACTGCCCCTGGCAATCAGAAAAGGGCAAATCACACCTGAGAAGTAGTATCTTCCACAATTTTGAAAAGAGAAGCAGCATCCATTGTGTCAATTTGCTAAAAACCAATAAACCCTCATAAATCTCCCAATCTTCACTAGAAAAGAACCTTAAAGAAAAACTTGCTTGTTCTTTTCTTGACAAATCAGTAGTCTCATCCATTATGATGCCGTAAAACTTAGAAGCCCTATCTTTTGCACAATTTGTCTTAGCGCCATCATTTCAATTATTTCCTTAATAACCTCATGTGACAGCCACTTGTATTTTGTGCAACTAAGCCACTGTCTCAGTTCCTTAATCTGTACTGGATAGCAACAAGAGCTGCATCAAATTTGAATCACTCTCATGATGTCCACANTTACCAGTCACAGCTTTGAGGACCTAGTTACTAAGTGGGGTGCTCAACTCCATGTACATCTCCCTTATCAGCCCCATAGCAATGGTGTTGTGGAACGTCGCATTGGGATTCTTAAAACACAGCTCCGTGCTATTACTGGAAAGCCAGACTACAAGGGCTGGCATTTAGTTCTACCTCAGGCACTTGTCACTCTAAATGCAGCTTATAGTCGCTGGCCACAAATTGACCCAGAGCCACCTCCACCTTGAAAACCCATTTTCAAACCCCAAGAGCCAGTGTGGTTATGTGCCCCAGTGGCATCTGGGCGGTCACAGCCCGTCCCAGCTGTTGTGTCTAAGCCTGGCCATTTCCCTAATACCTATCATGTCACCTGCACTGGTCAGTCAGACACTCAATTGGTGCATCATAACTGGCTTAGCCGGAGGTCATAGTTGGGTCACGGGGGCATGTGCCCCAAATCTCCTTGTTAGTTACCATGTTTTGCCTTTATGCATAAATATTGTTTAAAAATTGTTTGTATCAGTGTATACCTGCTGCTCTAGCACTAAAATGCAATAAATTCATGTTGGGGGTGGGGGGTGGGAATATAACGGGACCTGCCCTAGGGCTCGTCCTATTTTTTTCTGCTTTCTTGTTTTAGGCTTGTTTGCAGCTGCAGCATCCCCAGCAAAACCCCCTTGTGAACTGGATCCTGGCCTACGCTCGACAGGAACTTCTGGCTGCTAACTCAGGCGATGTTTCTTCTATTCCCTCTAACCATTATTGCATTGTGTGCTCTAACCCTCTCTCCATTCCTGGGCAAATCCTTTTCTCCTTTAATTTCATCCCCACTGAAATTGTGTCTCGTAAGGAGCCTATCTCACAGTGTCGTAACCCTGACTGGCCCTGGAGACATTTGTTTACCTGCAACTCCACTCAGTCAGATCAATTTAAGACCCCTAGTACCTCTGTTTCTGTGCATAACCCTAATCCTCCTGCTAGTCCTTGTTTTGTATTTTTGGGTCCTAATTCCTTCCGTTCCTGGGGAAACTATCCTAATTGTTCTCATGTTTATATGCCCCCACTTCCTTGCCAGGGGTGTGGTAAGCAATACAGCTGTAATGGACAGTTCAATTGGCAGGAGCCAATTGCCCCTAACTGGTATTGTCAGGCATTTAAGTCCACCTTAGCTACCCTTAATCAGTCTAAGATCCCTGTTACTGTGTTTAATGCTACCTCATGGTTGTCTACCTCTACTGTCAAGAGACAAACGGTTCATCTCAGAGCCGTTGATTGGGCACACCGTTACTGGATTGCAGTTCTCCTCGACCCCTTAGCTGCGAGCAAGAGGAATATGTCCTCAGTTGCTTCCGGCCTGCATTCCCCTTCAGGGATTTATTGGCTGTGTGGTTGTGGTGTTGCCCATAGTCATCTCTATTTCCCCAAGGGTATCTGTGCTCTTGGGCAAGTTTTCATTAGGGGAGGAGGTATCTTTCACAGATCTCCACCTGCGTTTGGTCCACAGAGACGTGAAGTTACCTGGTGGACACAGTTAAAATCTGCCACTGAAACCCTCTTTAGGAGCTATGTGCAGTTTAATTCCTTCAGTTATGCTGTTACCCTTAGTCAGCTTCAAACTCTTTCCCTAAATCTAGAGACGCTTACTAATCTTACAGCTCTTAAATCCCAGCAGATTAATAACTCTCTTACTGTGCTGACTGAATATGCTGAGCAGAATCGTCTCATGTTGCAAACCCTGTCACACCAAGGCCTTTGTGAACCGTTAAAAACTTTGGACTTTCGCTTTAAAGGACAATGTTGCCTTCATTTGTATCCTGGCTGGAACAACATCTCTGCCATCCCCCAACAGCTATCCTCTCTGGCGGTCCGGACCCGCGAGGAAAGCCTGACTTGGGACTGGTGGCAAGCCACCTTATCTGGCTAGGAACTTGGACAATGTGCACAATCTTTTGTTGAATATTGGTTAATTGCTACACCAGTTGTAATTGTTGTTTTCCTGTTAAGTCTTGCATTGTTAAAGCTATGCCTTCGCTTCCTCTTCAAGTTACATACTCTGCTTTCCAGTCAGCTAATAACCAGTCAGACACCGAGACCTCTGTCTAAATTTCCCCTTTCCTTTTGTCTTGGGTTTTTGTGATTTGGTTCCTTTTTTCCCTAGACTCGTTCACCTCCTCCTAGGTGTGAGCTGACCTCCTCGTGAGTGACCTCCAATCGGCCACGGGGGCATGTCGGAGCCCNTGGAAACATTTACCTGCGATTGCAGAGCAGCATACTTCATTACTGCTTCCTTGTGACAGGAGGATTTTTTGTTTGATGTAAAACCATAGATTGTGTGTCTCCAATCTTGAAATCTGGATGAAATAAATGTTGGTTTGGCCTTCGTAGAAAATATTAAGACCTTCTTCTCAGAACAGTTTTTGCAGACAGAGCAAAAATCTCTGTCTAATTCACTATTGGACTTCAACTATGTAAATCTTGATAGCCAAGACTGCTGAATACTCCTTTTCTTATCTTGTAGATTTGTCGCATTTTTCTTTTTGAATAACTTTAGTTTGCAAGCTGGGTGTCAATCTCAGGCTGTCACTTGATGAATTTCCCTTTTCTTTTTCTCTGGGTAACTTTATTAAGAATTTATCCATTGTTGATTATTATTACTGGTCCCACAAATCAAGAATTTGTTGCTGAGATAAAAGGAAGCTACAGCGTGCTGGTGCCACAAGATTACAAGGGCCAATTAAAAGTGGAAAGTGAGAAGCAACACTCACCTGCTTCAATACATTAAATTCTGTTGTATGCTTATAAAACCATTTATATACTTTAAAGAGTATAAAATAATCAAGTATTGTGCTAAACACGATCATACCCCAAACTGACTGCCGAATTTAAGGTGCGTGTTTTTTCCCTCTCAGGCACTCACAGAATATCGCTGTGTTCCCTCTAATTCTTCCTCACTTATGTGCAAAATGAATCTTATGTGTACCAATATGGAGGTGATGTGTGACAAATCACCTCCATATTAGTGCATATAACAAAATTAATGGGGTGGGGCCGAGGGTTGGGATGTGGGAGGGATGAGGGCTGCGGAGTGGGACCAGGGATGAGGAGTTCATGGTGCAGGAGAGGGTGGTGAGTGCTCTGGCTGTGGATGGGGGGTTTGAGACGGGCTCAGAGCTAGGGCAGAGGGTTGTGGGGCTGAGGTGTTCATGGTGCAGGAGAGGGCTCAGGGCTGGGGCAGAGGCTTGAAGGTGCAGGGGGGGTGAGGGCTGGGGATGAGGCTGTCGGAGCCCAATGGCTTCTGGCCTAAGATGGCGGCCTGCAGGGCCTTAAGATGGCGTCTGTATGGCCAATTGTAGGTCATCCAAAGGTCACACTAGCACTGTGTGTTACCTTGAGGGACGTGTGCAGATTCCCGCTCTTTTTGCCTGGTCACCTAAAGGTTGGGCTAGGGCCGTGTGCAGTCTCCTGCTCTTCTGCCCAGCAACCCAGGGGTCAGGTTAGTGCCATGTGCATACCACCTAAGTGCCTTGTGCAAAGGGGCCCAGTCTGACCAATGGTAAGACAGTTCACAAGGTCAGATTAGGGTTGTGTGCAAACCTAGGCTAGTGTGCTGTGTGCAGCTTCTAGCAGCTTCTTGTGTGCCGTCTGCAAAATCTGCCCACGTAGGGGGCAACAGCTCGGAACCTGGAGGGTGGGGGAGCTAGGGACCAATCAAATTGTGCC
>NC_133771.1:47041319-47121768 GCF_003597395.2 Chelonoidis abingdonii
TTTGTTTCTGTTAGTTGGTAAAAGTGCTCCTCCCCAGCCCCAGTTGTGTTCTTATCCCAGTCAATAAAGATCACTTATTGTTTAAGTTTACCAGTTTGTCTGGTCTCGCGGTTCTTTCCTCATTGGATCAAAAAGAACTTAACCGAACCCAACCTCCCTTTTTGTTTTGGGTCCGGACAGAGGCGTTTGGGGAGGCTGCCTTGAGGCTGGGGCCACAGAAGAGGATTCCACAGAGTCTCCACAGCCTTCTCCCTGCTGCCAGCAGCGAGCTCTGGTGAAGGGTTCCCCTCTCGCCCTAGCAGAACACTCACCCGGCACCATCACTGCATGTGCTCCTAGAAGCTGGGCCCCCTCTCAGGTCTAGGAAGCCCCCACACCTTCCCTGTGGTGGATGCCGGAGAGGTAGGGGGGAGAAGGACTGCCATCACGTGTGCGCCTCTTCCCTCCACAGCTGCCACCTCAGCCTGCCGCTGGCGTTGCTCCCTTTAGGTGGCAGTAGCCAGTGAAGGAGCACAGCGCTGGGCAGCAGGGCAGCGGCCTGCTGCCCTGGGGCCGCAGGTGGGGGATGCTCCGGGGGGAGGCACACAGGCGGCAGGTGGGGCTGAGGGAGAGATGGCCCCAAACATTGGAGGAGTCAGGCTCCTGTGCCCTGAATTTCCTGGAGCATGGGCACATAGCTTGGTCTACACTACAAACTTAATGTCAGCATAATTAAGTCGCTCAGGGGTGTGGAAAATCCACATTCCTGAGCAATGCACTTAAATCGACCAAACTCCCAGTGTAGACAGCAGTATGTTTATGGGAGGGCTTCTCCTGTCAACGTAGCTACTGGCTCTCAGGGAGGTAGAGTCCCTGCTCTGATGGGAGAAACTCTCTGCTGGCATACATGGCATCTTCAGAAAGTGCTACAGCGCTGTCAGTATAGACAAAACCTGTTTCCCAGACCTGAAGAAGAGCTCTGTGTAAGCTTGAAAACTTGTCTCTCTCGCCAACAGAAGTTGGTCCATAAAACATTACCTCACCCACCTTGTCCCTCTAACCACCAACTTAAAATCATGCTTCCCTCTGTATTTTTCTTTTTAGCTACAATTGTTCAATAGCATCTAATATACTAAAAGAGGATCAATGAGAAAAATTGTTTGATTACTTTATGTATTTGACATCACTTTGTACAGTTTAATTCATTCTTCTATACAGTCAGCTCTCCTCATTTGTGCGACTTGTTTATATGGCAACAGGGAGAAGGGAAAATTTGGAAATAAGAAAATGATTTCACAAAAACTGGCCAGGGAACTCAGGGAGTGGTGTAGTATGTGAAAAGATATTAAACTGATTAGATTTCAAGCTGTCAGTCAAGCTAAACATTGGATAGATCAACTTGGATTTTGGGAGCCTAAGACCCAAAGTGGATTGAAATAACAGGGAGGCTATTACAAAAATTCTCACTCTGCCCCATTCACAGTTCTCTTAGAATGTCTGAATACCACTTCTTACCTGAATTCATTCCATTGACCCCTCCTCCCACACCTGAAGCTTTTCCAGGCAAACTAGAAGTGGGCCATGGATTAGACGTAATAGAATCCTTGCTTGAACTGGAGACTATGCTCTTCCTTGTGCTTATCCCTGTTGGGAAAAGAAATATAATTAACCATTAAGAAATCCTTGTCAGACACAATTATTATGCAGCTTTGCACCTGCATATAAATGGAGCAGGTGTTTGCCCCAGTGACCTTAGCCAAAAATCTCTCCATATTCTACTATTCAGCATCTACTATACCTGGGTTACTTCCTGTCCTCTCACACCAGTTGCTTATCACTGGTGTTACATGGTCCCTCTTCCTGCAAAGATAACCACGTGTTTAGGCCCTCGCTACTGTACTGAGTCCCACTGAAGTCAGTGAGACTATATCAGAATAAGGATCCAGGTATTTACATACTTGTCCTAATCGTACAAGGGGATTTAGAGTGCTTTGGTATCCTGGTGGGTGAACAATGCTACATAAAATGTAAATGATTCTTATTAAATACAGCATTTTATGCTAATATCTGGTTACCATTCTAAGCAATCAAATTAGGAAAGGCAATTTAATGTTTTCACAATACCCTATTCTATACCATATTCTACTTTGCTATCTGTGTAGTTTACACTGAAGTCAGTGAGTTGTGCACACATCGTAGGGTCCCTGGGACAGGGTCCATGTATTTTTTTTTAATTTTATGTGGAGTGCCTAATGCACATTTGGGCATGATACAATAAATTCTATGGGATAGAAGGTTTGGTCTGATTGAGTTTTAAGATCTATATCTAGCATTGTAACTAGTAATTCAAAAAATACCATTAAAACAATGAGTGTTCAAAACTGTAACCTTCATCTTACAATTACATGCACATTTATATTTAAGGGAAGGAAAAAAATAATTAAGACCCAGTCTGCCACCATCAAAATTAGAGCTGCACAAAGTTTCAGCTTTTTTCCCTCTCTTTTTTTTTCTTTTTCTTTTTTAAGAACACTGAAACAATTCACAAATTCAGGTTAAATTTGGCAAATAGTTTCAACCACAAAGCCAAAAATTTCTGAAATGCAGAAGTGATTTGTTTAGAATAAAAACGGAAATGACATTCCATGTCAAAAATAAAGCCCTACTAACTCAACATTCAAAACATTCTATTTTGGCCCAAACAAGTTTTGTTGAGGGAAAAAACTGAATCAGTTGTGGTTTGAAACAAACTGAATATTTTTTGTTTGGCCTCCAAACTGAAAAATCAATTACTCATCTCAAAGCCGAATACAGTAGCTTTGCCCCCAACATTCATGTGGAGTCCCACCGACTACCTGGTATGCTGATCTCTCTACTTGTTGCACTGTGTTCTGCCAGAGGCGCATAGCTGAAATCTTGTAACAGTGGAATTCCACACTGAAACTCAGTCAAAATAAATTCAGTAAAAACAGGACATCATGATCTGCTTATTTTCCTGCTGGATGCTCACAAACACACGCCTGAGGTGCCTATAACCAGAGCTTCATTTCTACCAGGTCCTGCCAGGGCTGAGCCCTGGCACCTCTAGGCTTGGCAGTTCATTGCCTCAGCACCTTTGGGCTTGCTGCATCAGTTATGAATGTAAAAAAATTGCTTGAGCCCTGGCACCTCTTTCATTACAAAGTAAGCACTGCCTAGAACCTTGTGACATGAATGGACAAGAGAGGGCCCAGTCTTATAGTGACACAAATAGGGACATCTTGTTCCCAGTGAAGGCTATGCCTCAGGAGACTCGTGTGTGCGCACATGCACACGATTCTACTGAGGCATAGCCTTCACTGGGAACAAGATGTCCCTTGAGAATCGTGTGTGTGAGCACACGTACACACACTTAGATTCTGCCCCACTGCTGGTGCCACCACACTGAGGATGAGCAGACTCACATGCAAGTGACTCCTCTGCATAAGAGTGAGGTTTGATTCCACACACTGGGCTGCTTTAATACACTGCAGGGTGCACTTAGTTCCTGCCCTGGGCAACTGAAAAGTTAATGCTAACCTGCTAACACCTAGCATTTACTGCTGCTAGTACTAGTATTATATATTCACTAGGCAGCCTGGGGGTATGCGCCTCCTCCTCTGCCACTCTTGGGAACATAAGGCAGAGCCTGGCGCATCAGCTGGACACATTTCCTAGCATAGTCTTGTGTGCTAAAGAGCTATTCTGCGTGACTTCTCATGGTGCACAGGAAAGCTGCTTCTGACACCTTACCCCTTTCCAGCATACCAATGGGCAGGATTTACCTCAGTTTCTGGCATGCTAGAACCTTCTCTCTTTGTTGTAAGCCTCTTTGCATTAACAAGATGCCCCTTCCCACCCCAACGTTCTCTGTTTTCTTTAAAGCAATAGCCCTTCCTCTGAGTCAAAGACAAGGCCCAAAGTATCCATTACCATTTCCCACCACTATTAAAAGGTCAAGAAAATATTTCCTACTAACCAGGTAAATACCTAGAATGTTTCAAGTAATGCTGCTTGGCTGCAGAAACTCGCAAGGTGGGTGTATCCTGACGTGGAAAGGATGCATGGGAAGGGGCACTGTTGCCAGAACCTAGATTGTCTGAAAGCTTCAGATCCAAAATGCTTTCAAACCTGTACCAAGAGAAATCACCATGCTTAGCCTCAAGCTCAAAGCTTACACTTCATCCACAGTGTTCCTTTGACCTCATCTCCTCAAATTATTTGTACAAAATGGGTTTGGTGCTGTACAGATAAAGGAAGACATTGCATACCCTTAGGCACTTTGCTGATGGTATGTTTATGCTGCATTGTAAACCTGGGTCTGAGAGACCCACACTTGTGGACTCAGTGTTCTGAACGCTGACCTTCAGCGTTCATGCTGTTTTATAAACCTGGGCTTACACTAGCTGGACACAGAGAGCCCAGACATACTAACAAGTCTGTACTGCAATATGGAGATCTTCGGGATGTGGCCTGAGGTGCATCCGCACTGCAGAATGACAAGGCTTGGACCAAAGTCCCAGTGGGTCTCAGGTTGACCCTCTCCTTCCTCTCCAGCAGAATCCTAGGACCCAGGTCCTGCATACTTGTTGACCCACGTCAGACTGATGTGTTCATGCATATGTATGTACAGACGGGGGCTTGGGCTCAGTGTGCAGTGTAGACATACCTTAGGTCATGCCTACACTACAGACCTGTAACTGGTATAATTACATCACTCAGGGGTGTGAAAAAGCGAAAGTTAACCCCCGCCCCCACGTAGACAGTGCTATGTTGACAGAAGAAGCTCTTCTGTCAGTGTAGGACAGTAGTCCCCAAACTTTTTGCCCCAAACTTCCTACAGCTCTGGGAAGCAGGGGACGTGGACAAGGTAAGGGGGCCAAGGCTGGGGCCACAGCTGGAGGTGGGGGCAGGGCTGGGAACAGAGCCTTAGCCAGCGGGTGCAGGGCCAGTAGTTAGGGGCCGGCGCCAGGAGTGGAGCTGGGTGATGCTACCTCCCTGCCACCTCTGGGGGCTGCTCCAGGCCCCAGCCATGCCCCAATGAATGTTCCTCTGCATCCCCATGGGGGGGGCACACCCCACCGTTTGAGGGCCTCTGATATAGGAGCATCTTCACTTAAATGCTACAGCTACATTGGTGCAACTGTGCCAATGTAGTGCTTTAAATGTAGACCTGCCTTTAGGGAGCTTAAGTTTTCCCCATTGACCCTGATCCAAGGAAACTGGAAGCCTAATTCCGATGCACATGATACAGCTCATAATACGTTACGCACTAAGATGGATCAAACATGAAGGGGTAAAGATACTGAAAGACTTCACAAACTAAGCATGTCTGTCAGAGAGAGTATCGAACAGAAGGGTGGGACCCTAGTGCAAGAAATCAGAGAGGCTGTTCTAAGCATAAGGGACAGCATGGAAGAATCAAAGTCAAGAACCAAGAGGGAGTACAAACATAGAGGATCAGTTACTGACACTATAGCTAGGCAGAGAGAGCACAGGAAGAAAGTGCTAAGGAGCAAGAGATGTAGAAGGAAATGAAAACAAATATCTAGCTGGGATGGAGTGAGAAGAGGAGATAGCAACTTACCTACAAAGAGCTTCATCGCTCTGTTGCCTCTTGTTTTTCAGATCAGTTCTGGTGAGAGAAGAGCTAAAATCAAAGTCTTCCAAGTCATCCCACTCTTCAGAATCTTTCGTTGTTCTAGTAACGTGTCCCCATCTTCGCCTAGTCTTTGGTTTAAGTTCACCATTCGTGTTCTCTGTCCCAACTGGTATTTTCTGTTATTACGAAAAAGAAAACCAAAACATTTGCAATACAGAGCTATGGAATTATGAGGAGGGAAATCAAAACACAGTTTTTCCTTCACAAAGCAAGTGGTGATCTTGCTGTAGCAGCATAAATCTCCACTAATATATCGAGGACCGAATGTTCATACTATTTCTGCATCTCCTCCTGCCTTGATAGAGTCCTGCACTAGCAAAAGAATGGAGCTCTTAAGTTTCTTTCATCTCTAATTTCCATACTTCTTTCACCGTACAGTCTACAAAAAGTGATCAGCTTATGTTAATTTTTAGCCCCGGACTCCATTTGTAGGTGCATAACTACATGCACGTTCATGTGCCTGCACTTCAGCTGCCAGTGCCCGCATTAAAATTTGTGCCAGCAAAACCTGTTTGTCTTAACAGATTTTGCAGGCGCAAATTCTGACACTTGTGTCCTTGCAGCTGTTAAGGTGCATATGCATGTTTGAACTTTGTGCAATTCTGCATATGCACAAGGTGAAGGTCACGTATAGGTTCTGCTGAAGACTTGGCTCTTAGTTTCAATACTCGTGAGCCCAATTCTCTTCTACCTTCGGCCTGAGTCTCATTTATACCAAGACCACTTTGCAACACTCTGGCAGTGTAAAATGGCTTACAGTGAGTAAGCTACAGTTCCATCCTCTTTAAGGCCATTTTACAATGCCAGAACACCGTAAAGTGGTCTTGGAGTAAGTGAGAATTGGGCCCACCTATTTGTTTTACACCGAAACACTCCACCAACTTCAGTGGAGATGCTCTCACTTTACAACAGTATGAGAAAAGAGCCAAATTAGTTTTTATTCCCATTTCTCTCCTTTTTATTAAAAGGTACAAAGAAGACTGTGTTGGTTTAAGGTACCAAAAAAAAAAAAATCCAATTAAGGAAAAACGCATCAAGTCATCAGCAGGTTTATCAGTTATCCCAGATTCCTCCTCACCTTCTGAGGAACTTGACTACAAAGTGCTGGCAGAAGCACCTGAGCAGGCTCGTCCTCTCTTAACCGGATCCCGTGGTCAGTCACCAAGGAGTCTGCTTTATACGGGTACATGAGGTACTGGGAAGACTGGCTTTGCTGGAATGGTCTAGATGAGAGATGGGCATGAGGTTTGGGAGGGGGCTGTGCAGGAGGGACCGGTTTAACATGGTGCAGTGCTGCTTTATCATGGAGTTCTTTCGGCTGCTTGCCCAGTTCCTGAATGCAGAGAGAGGTGCCCAGTGTGCGCCCAACCTGGAAGTAGGGATATCGAAGTGCCTAAAACACAATAAAAGGCATCAGTATTCAACAGAGGAAGCCAGAGTTGCTGACTTAGCTTAGTCATATGGGACAGCTCCCATGTTACCTTACCCTCTTCCCTTTCCCATGTGTTAGACTATCGAGATAGGACTCTGTACAACACATCCTACTGCTTCAGGTTAGAGTAAGTTTTAGTGATGGCTTAACATCTATGCAAAAGCTTGTCCATGTAATGCAAAAGTAGTTAAAAAACAGTTTCCATACTAGACCTTTTTGGTACAGAGGCTATATACTATTATTTATGATGTAGTGTAATAGCATGCAAAGGCCCAGTCAGGATCAGGCACTGCACAGTAAGCAAGAGAAATAACATCCTCTAGAACTGAAGACTTTTAAATGTGTAGCTGTAATCAACAAATAATTGTCCCTATGTGCTAGCAGATTTTTTCAATCACATGCCCAACTTGTATTTGATTCTGGGAGATACCAGCATTCCCAATTCTTGAAAGGTATGTCATATAGCTATGACAATCTTGCTCCGCTTTACAGGTAATTAAGTAGTTGCTGCTGGGGATGCAATAGTGGTCTTCTCCCTAGCTTCTGCCAACTAGAACAGGCTTTCAACATCTCTCTTCCTCACAGATTCCCCACCACATTACAATCTTGTCTCATTTGTTTCACAAGAAGTGCTATTTGCTTGTAATTATTACTACTACATCATCTGAAAACAATTTAGCTTGTCTTTCCCTTCAAGTTTCCCCTCTTCCTCAATTTTACTTTGTAACTGAATTATTTAAGTCTACATACAGATTTTTGAATGAAAGACTTCATACAAAATAAGTGCCCAATCCTGCTCTCACTGAACTCCCTGGGAGCTCTGACCTAAGGTTGGGTCTATCCACCAAGTGCTTGTTTCATTACGTAGGGGCCTATCGTGCACAACACTGAGTTCCCTTAATTGTCATTGAACTCAGTGGACTAATATTGATTATTTAAAGCCCATCATTCAAACTGCTGAGCATCCTCAGCTCCTTCTGATTTGCAAATCAAGCCCTTTCTAAGATTAACAGGTTGATCACAAAGCTCTTTTCAGGCTTTATCATCATCTAGGCCATAAGTCTTCCCTGAATTAATTCCTGTTTGAACTAGAGCACATATCTTTTAGAAAGACATCTAAACACGATTTAAAAATTGCCAGTGACTGAGAATCCACTGCAACCCTTTGTAAATTGTGCCAATGTTTAATTACTCTCATCATTAAAAGTTTACACCTTATTTTCAGCCTGAATTTCTCTAGCCACAATTTCCAGCCTTTGGACCTTGTTATATCTTGGTGCTCTAGACCAAAGATCCTGGTATTACATTTCTGTTTCCTGTTTAGACTGATCAAGTCACCCTTAATTTTCTCTTCGTTAAGCTAAACAGATTGGGCTCCTTGAGTCTTATTAGGCATGTTTTCTAAACCTTTAATCATTCCTGTAGCTCATCTCCACCCTCTCCAATTTACAGCCACAAGGGTAATTAACGACAGTCGGGGCAAAGATAGAGTGCTGTTGACCTCACAGATAATGCAACTATCAGTTGCACAAAAAGACATAGTGAAGAAAATGAAAAACAAACCTGACTAGCTGTTGGTCGCTTTTTGGGGTCCCATTGTAGCATGTCTCGCATGAGCTGAACTGCCTCACTGCCAGCATTAGGAATTAGGGTCTTTAGGTTGTTAGGTACACACTGGGGCCAGAGAAAATTCATGGTACCTGCAAGTTGGTAGCCTTCAGGCCAGTCATTCTGAAAGAATCAGTATTCTGATCACTGAAAAGCCCGACGATTAAGAGCGCTGATGTTTAAGGACCAATACTGTTCACTTTCAGCACCTCTCATCAACCATCTTAGAGTTCTTTACAGGCTTAATGAATTAACCTCAAAGCATTGCTGTCACAATTTTTTTTTCTTTTTTTTTTTAAAAAAGACATCAGGAAAACTGTCGTACAGGATCACACACCAAGTCAATAGCAGAAATGGGAGCGGAAGAGACTGTCCATCCCCCAATTGTTCTGGCCACTGAACCAGAACAGACATGTGGACCCAACTGTAAATGAGACTAATTTCATAGAAAGGGCCTAAGGACATTGGAAATTTCAAATAATTGTTATCTGATAAAATTCCTCCTTTCTGGACAGGTCTTTTCTAATGTCACAATTTTCAGGGATATAGATTTTAACTGTTGACCTCACAGATAATGCAATTTTGTTATTTCACCTCTGAGATCAGTACTGGACTATGGCAACAAGTAGTTTGAAGAGGATAAAGTGACATTCTATCTTATATCCTGGGCCAGAGATGGGCAAACTTTTTGGCCTGAGGGCCACATCGGAGAATAGAAATTGTATGGCGGGCCATGAATGCTCACAAAATTGGGGTTAGGGTGCAGGAGGGGGTGAGGGCTCTGGTTTGGGGTGCGGACTCTGGGGTGGGGCTGGACATGAGGAGTTTGGGTTGTAGGAGGATGCTTTGGGCTGGGACTGAGGGGTTCAGATGGCAGAAGGAGGATCAGGGCTGGGACAGGGGTGCGGGAAGGGGTGCAGGTTCCAGCTGGGGGTAAAGGCTCTGGGTGGGGCTAGGGATGAGAGGTTGGGGTGCAGGAGGGTGCTCCATCCTGGGATCGAGGGATTTGGAGATTGGGAGGGGGATCAGGGCTGGGGCAGGGAGTTGGGGCATGGGGAGAGGCTCAGAGGTGCAGGCTCCGAGTGGCGCTTACCTCAAGCAGTGGCACATCCCTTCTCTAGCTCCCACATGTGGAATGATCCCCAACCCGTGGAGCGATCCCCAACCCGCGGAGCGGGGCCATGCTGCAGCTTCTGGGAGCCATGTGGTGCGGCTCCCAAGCCGCACCCTGGCTGGAGCTCACAGACTGGCTTAAAATGGCTTTTGGCCTGTAGCTTGTCCACCCCTGTCCTAGGCATAGTATCATTGATGTACTAAGCAATACACATTGAAAACGTGGATCTCACTTAGCTACCTTTTTCGGTGTCCCCAGTACTTGGCAAATCTTGAATATAGTATCGATTTCACTGGCACCAGGGAATAGAGGCCTTAATGTGTAAACCTCTGCCATTATACAGCCGACAGCCCAGATGTCAATGGGAGAGCTATAACTGGTGGACCTCAGAAGAACTTCAGGAGCCCTATACCTATAAAAACAAGTTTATAGCATTCATAAATCAAACAAGTACTGCAGAACACGGTTACCTCAAGTGGGCTAGCCTGTGATTTTTCATTGTCTGCCTCACTGGAGACAGAAAGCATCCTTTAAACAATTCCCAGCAACCCCCACCCAATGCACAAGACTATCTACCTTTTTTAGAGTCAGGGTTTGAAGTCACACAATATTTCCAGAATGCCCCGTCACATCCTTCCATTATTTCTTAGACAGTGCACATCATGAAGCACTTTAAGAGCTGAAGGCCCAAACCTGTGAGGTAATGCTCAGCACTCCTTCTCCCACAAAGTCAATGAGAGTAGAGAGGGCCAAGCACTTTGCAGAATGGGGCCTTATGCACAAAGTAGAGATTTATTCTCAGCAACTGAAGTTGTGTGGCAATTTTCCTCCCACCTTCATTGCTTCTTATAAAGTTGATTTTCAGTGAGAACATTTGAGAAAAAAAAAAAGTGGACTTAACACAAGCTATGCTGAAGATTTTGGTTATCACTCATAAGGTCCTAACCCTGCTTATCAGGAAAAAAAAACTCACTGTTTTTGCCTATGGTTCTTTGTCTCAGATTCAAATTTATTTCAAAGTTCAGAGATGTGTTTGGCCAACTCCTCTTTGCTGAAGTAAGATCTGCAGTTTTGCCTCAGCCACCCACATGGGCTGATGAAGGAAGCTAACAAAGCATGGATGCTTTTGGTTTAAGATTAGAAGGATGGGGGGGGGTCATCTGTTAGTATTAGGTGGGCAGACAGCAGGAATCGTTGATTAAACTGGGTTATTGTGTACTCCTTTTCCCTGCTTGCTTTTATAGTAACTCCCCTCACCCCCAAATGCTATTTCTCAGTGCCCAGCCAGAACAGCACTAGTGCTGTAACAGCCTTTTCAGTTGCTCTATAGTGAGTGTGGTGGCCTCGGAGCACTGCTGGTTCTGGAGACTATTCTTCATATTCACAGTAGGTTAAGCACTATCTATTCATTTCAGCTTTGTCTGTACATCCATTGTCTTACACATTTTGAAGCCTTTTAATTATGCTAAATTAAAAATGTGATGCACTGGTTTTATAGACCAACAAGGACATTATTCTTAGCTTAACTTAAAGTTTTATCTTATCTAAAGGCACGACTTCTAGACATGTAATTTCATAAAACATAGCCAAACATTTACACTGCATTTACCATCTTGTAGATACATAGTCTGTATAAGGAGGCCTAGATCGGATTTCTCGGGCTAAGCCAAAGTCCGCTATTTTCACAAGTTCTGGTCCCATGCAAAGGAGGTTTTCAGGTTTCAAGTCTCTGTGAAAGAACCCTGCAATTCAAATTAAACATCAGTCTGCACCACAGTTTTACATCCATTTGTAGCCTTTATTTTTTCCTACCTAGATGTCTCCACTTCAGTTGCCACTATTGCAGGTCCAACAGCAGGTCACAACTGTCTAAAATAATCTTAACCGTGCTAGTCTACATATTTTAGTCAGCCCATAAGGGTAAGAACACAGATGTTGAGATTTTCAAAGCAGTGTGGCCAACTCCCTGCCCATCTTCCTTTAACGTTAATGGAAAATGCTATTTTTTTTTGTTTTAATAGGCGAGCGCCTAAATAGCAGAATCTCCCCCTAGTTTAATTTAAGCAAAATTCTGTGGGGAAAAAAAAAGAATGATTCTTTATATTTCTAGTTCCTTCTATCTAAGCATCTCTAAACACTTTACAAAAGTTTGTCTTTCCAGCCATGGTGGAAAGTGGCAGGCGCACTTGAGCTACAGTGGATACAAATGAGGGAGTTGCTAGAAAAGAGCTCACCATAAGGAGTCTTTCACTACAGAATTTGCTTCCCTTCTTGCGCTGCCAAAGCCTGGACTTCTTAAACTTCTGGCATGCTGGAAAGCCTGTCTTTTCTTGCAGGCATTAGGGGAGATGTGGGGGGTGGGGTGGGGTGGAGTGGGGCTGGGCCGTCATCTCAGATATGGAGTGACTGGAGGTTGAAGGAGGATTTAGGTAGCATTTTTATGTTATGGTTGTACGGAATGCCTTAGGAGACAGTATTCACTGGCAAACTTGTAGCTAGAACAACTGAATGAAGTTCACTATTGAAAATTTTGGTTTGTGGGTTTTAAGTTTTGGAAGATGCTTAGGGATCTGGGTAAGCACCAAAGAAACTGAAAAAAAAAATACTTGTTTTACTGTGATGTAATAATATCAAGTATGTGTGTGTTTTACAGTTGGTGAAAACAGAGACAGCGTTTGTGACTTGTTTCTCTGTTGCAGAAATACAAAGAGAACCCAGGTCTCAGGACTAGCAGTCTTATGCAATCAGCCACAAGACCATATTGCCTCTGGTGTGGCAAAATCTTCCAACTTCCTTGTGACTGTGATTCACAACATCTTGGTAGAAATCACTTACAATCCAGAGTGCAGGAGATCAGCGTAGCAATACAATGGTTTGTCCAGGACTGATTAGTTACATTTTGTACAGCAAGAATATGCAGGACAGAGATACAAAACATCCTGAATGCTTGTGCTTTCTTTGCCAGGTTGTACCAGTGAGGACTTAAGAGATTTGTCCACAACTCATTTTACATTAATGTTTTAAAATATTTGATTTTCTGTGGTTGTGACAGGCAGAGATTTCTTGTTCCCTTTGAGTATGTCTAAGGCCAGGGGTGGGCAAACTACAGGCCCATGGGACCATCCTGCCCAGCCCCCCGAGCTCCTGGCCCAGGAGGCTAGCCCCCATCCCCTCTGATCCCCCCTCCCCCGCAGCCTCAGCTCGCTCGCTCCACCGCTGGCCCAACACTCTGGGCGGCAGGGCTGTGAGCTCCTGGGGCAGCATAGCTGCAGAGCCCTGCCTGACCTGGTGCTCTGTGGTGGTGGCAGCGGCAACGGCATGGCCTGGCTCCAGCTGGGCGGCGCAGTTGTAGTGCCGCCAGCCACTGGTGCTCCAGGCAGCGAGGTAAGGGGGCAGGGAGGGCTGGATAGAGGGCAGGGGAGTTTGGGGTGGTGGTCGGGGGGCATGGGTGCTGGTTGGGAATGGGGGGGTTAAATGGGGGCAGGAGTCCCTGGGGGGCTGTCAGGAATGAGGAGGTTGGATGGGGCAGTGGGAGTCTGGGGGCCCTCAGAGAAGTGGGGGGGCAGTTGGATGGGGCAGGGGTCCCAGGGTGGGGGACTGCAGATAGAGAGGGGGTCGTGGCCCAGCCCCCACCTCCTAAACGCCCTTCATACAATTTTCAAAACCCGACAGGGCCCTCAGGCCAAAAAGTTTGCCCACCCCTGTCTTAGGCCCACTAATGTGAAGGGAGGAGAATAAAGCCATTAGCAGGAACACATCTTATGAAAGTAAAATCTAAGCATGTGAAGTAATTTTCAGATTCCAAGGCCAGAAGGGACCATTGTGATCATCTAGTCTGACCTCCTGCATAACACAAGCCAGAGAACTTCTCCAACGTAGTTCCTAGAGTATATCCTAGCATTCCTAAAGATGGAAAAACAAAATTGTTCTATTGCCTCTTGTCCTGCCTCTGTGGCAAGAGATTCAAACTACAACACAGCAGATTTAGATGGAATCTGAGAAAAAACTTCCTAACTGTAAGAAAAGTTTGACAATAGAACAAATTGCCTCGGGAAGTCATGGAAACTTCTTCACTGGAGGTTTTTAACAGGAATCTGGATAGGCATCAGTCTTGGATGATCCTGCATCTTGGCAGGGGTTTACACTGGACAACCCTCAAGGTCCCTTCTAATCCTATAAAAATCAAGACTGGATATTTTCCTACAATGGTCAGTGATGGAGCATCTACCCTTTGTAACTTGTTCCAATGATTAATTATTCTCATCTTTTAATTGTATGCCTTATTTCCTGTCTGAATTTGTCTAGCTCCAACTTCCAGCTATTGGATTGTGTTATATATTTATCTGCTCAATTGAAGAGCCCATTATTAAATATTTTGTTCCCCAAACAGACTGTACTCAATTCATGCCTTAATCATCTCAGCACTATAAACCGTGTTTTCTAATCCTTTAATCATTCTTGTGGCTCTTCTCAGAACCTTCTCCAACCTATTGACATCCTTCTTGAATTGTGGACACCAGACCTGGACATAGTTTTCTAGCAATGGTTACATCAGTGACTAGTACAGAGGTAAAATAACCCTTTACTCCGACTTGAGATTGCCCAGTTTATGCATCCCAGGCCTGCCTTAACAGTTTTGGTCTAAACATCACACTGGGAGTTCATGTTCAGCTCATCATCCACTATGATCCCCAAATCTTTGTCAGAGTCACTTCTTCACAGGTTAGAACCCCCCCTCCTGTAAGTATGGCCTACATTCTTTGTTCCTAGAGGTGTACATTTATGTTTAGCTTAATTAAAATGCATATTGTTTGCTTAAGACCAGTTTTATCAAGTGATCCAGATCACTCTGAATCAGTGACCAGTCCTCTTCATTATTTACCACTCTCCCAATTTTTGGATCATCTGTAAACTTTATAAGTGATGATTTTGTGTTTTCTTCCATTGGGACGGTGTTTCTGTAAGCCCACCACCCACACAGCTCCACTGATGGTGTTCTGCCTATGGAGGGTTTTCAGGATTGGAACCCAGTTGTAATTTTAATATACTTACAAGATAGTATTCCAATGCATAGGAAACACCAAGAGTAAACTCTAAATTTAAAAGAAATAATTGCTTGATTCAAACATTGGTATTATTAGTGCTGGCTGGCCAACAAAGTCAGTTCTTATTGATATCGTAAAACTATCAAAGCTATTTATCACAGGGATATTTTACCATATGTGTAATAATGTATGAATACATTTCACACATATACACACCCACCCACCCACCCTAATTTAAGTCATGAAAAGTGCCAAGTTATAAATTCTGGAGGTGGAAACCCTCATTTGTCCAGAGAACAGGTACAGCACAGATAGCACCAGTGCAAATCTTATCACACTGTCCCACCAAGATGCCTAAGCCCTCACCTGAAATGACTGCCCAGAGAGGCTTTAGTCTCCATGCCCAATCTTTGGGGTCTTTTCTAAGATGGTCAACAAAGATGCCCATTAGTTGTGTTGGTAGTTTTGTGATGTGGAATCTTATGCATTAGGAACTGGACAAGCTGCCAGATCAGTTGAACATCACAGGCTACCAAGCAGATAGTTATTTGTGGTCACTGGCAACCTTGTCCAACTTGGAATCAGTGACCTGAGAGTGAACAGCCCATCTCCTATTAATAGCCCCCATGACTCCATTTAACAGAGGAATTTTATTATTTATTTTAAAACTAACACACAGACACTATCTTGCTCCAGTTAAAAAATATTTAGAGCCAAAATACAGCCTACCATGTTTATGGATAAATGCAAGCCCTTGCAGGATCTGATACATAATATTCCTAATTGTAGATTCAGGAAACAGTTTGTTTCTGTAGGGTAAAAAGTAAAGAAAAGTTACTGATGCAGTGACAGAGGGGTTATCTTTGCTCTGTTGTATTCTTTAGAGCCTGGAGTGGTTGAACTGGCCTATGGACACACTGTAAAGGGGATCTGGGTTCCCAATCCCGAGACTACTCACCTTTTGCCTCATGGAGAACAGCAGTGGACCATTTTGAGGGCAGGAGGATTATTCTGTTGGTCTGTTTCATGCCCCCAGAAGAGGGTGCAGTCTATAAAATATACAGCTGGAGGACCACCCCCAAACCAGTTCTACTGATATGTCAGCATTCAGGAAAGGACATTAGTGGGAGGGGCCCAAGGGGGTAGCCTACGACAGTATTGTATAATAAGTACTCATTTTCTTGAGGTACAGAACTTCATATACTAAAGGCCTGAGGTCTAAAACACATTTGTCCATCTGATTTAATGTACCTGACCACACCTGGGTATGCATATTGCTCACATGTGAAACCAAAATGTCATTTTAGTTTCTAAATATCCATTTGCGTATGCAGAAAAGCCTAATTTGCGTATGCAATTGCAGTACCTGTACATTCAAAGCAACAAATATGTTCTAGACCTTTGTCTTCAATTTATGAAAACCTGGCCCATCAGTTGAACTCTATTAAGGGCTTGTCCACATCAGGGAGTTTTACACTGGTTTTGCTATACCAATGAAGATCCCTAGTACATCCCTGAGCTGCATCAATATGAAGAGGGGCTTGTATCAATATAACTTGCTTTGCTTTACACTGGTGCAATGTGAGCACACTGGGGGGTTTGCATCAGATATAGTTACACTGGTGCAAAAATCCTTGATGTAGCTAGGCCTTTAAATAGAGCAAGGGCCACATTTTCTACTGTAATATACAACTTTAAACTAAGATTGTGTTTAGAGACTAAATATAACTGCAACCTTTAAAAGATATGGATGTCAAAGACAGCTCAGAAACATGAACTCATTACTGTTATAGTTAAGTTTGTATCAGGAATGTGTTTATGAAGTAATTTACATACCTTTCTTTCATCAATTGGTAAAGATTTTCCTTCATGTATTCAAACACAAAATAAAGATGATCATTTTCCCTGATAACTTCTTTCAGTTTTACTATATTGGCATGGTTTAATTTCTTCAAAGACTAGAAGCATAAAATACAAAAGAATGTAACACACACTGTTATAAGAAAGGATTCCATTTCACTTACCTTGAAGCCCTTGTTGCACAAGCTAAACTGAAATACTGTTTAATTGTTTAAGTAGCAGGTAGCTACAGATTTAAAGACCAGATTTCCTAAGAAAGCAACTGACATATACATTTGCAAGTGCTCTGAGTTATATGTGGAGGCTGATTTGTGCAAACATATTGGCTTTTAATTGTGCTAAGCTTGTCAGTTAGACACACCCAACTGACTCACTGTTACACATCTGATTGGCTGTGTCTTCTCCCAACCCAACTTCTCACTGGAGGATGTTCCACTCTACTTGTGCACCTATGCTGCCAGAAGCCAGATCAGATTTTGGAGTGAACTCAGTCCTTAACTCACCTGTAGGTCTTTTCCCTCTAAAATGTCCCACCTTTTTGATAACCAGTGGTAGAAACAGCATAGATAAATCCTGCTTTAAGCAGGGTGAGAGGAGATGTGATTAAAGTTTTCTACACTTGTGCTCCCACTGACACTACTGCTGTTGGAGCTGCACTATTTGTGCCTCTGGTCTAATTATCCAGGAACAGGACTACCCTGCGTGGAAAGGAGTGTATGCACAGATACTGTTGGTAATGAAGGGCATATAAACCTTAAAATCCATACTGCAATGCTATTCCCAGCTCCTGTTAGAATTCTTGCAGTGCAGCCCTGCCATAGGAACAGCTAGAATTCAGATGGCTATCTTCTCCCTTGGGGAGTTGCTGCTGATTGCAGGTTTGCTGGCAGGAGCCTGCTCAACACCAGCTACAGTCTGGCACCAGCTGTCTACAATCAATAGTTTTTAGCATTACTACAAACAGAATGTGATAGTTTTAAGGAAGAATGAGGAAATGGCAAAGCTACCACAAACATACTCCACAGCTCTTACTGTAGGGACTACTAATGAAGCTCTTCTCAGAGCTAGAATGGGTCTATGTTACCTAGAAACACCAGGGAGAACTGTTCTAATGTAAAAGGCCATGTAAATGCTGGGTTGAAAAGTAACCATCCTTGGAATTAACAAGTACCTTAACCTCTCGAAGATTCATGCATTCCTCCCAAGAGTAGAACTTTCTCTTCATCCTGTGGAAGGCAGGAGGACGAGGGGGGGGAAGAAGAGAAATAACACAGTCAGTGCCATTACAAATCTGAACTCCATAAGTCTCTGCACCTCAGTTTCCCCATCTGTCAAAGCGCTTTACATCTCTAGATGAAAGGTGCTATATGGGAGTTAGTATACAAAATAATACAATGCTGTAGAAGAAGTTTTCTTTTTTTTTAAAATAGCATTAAGAAAGCACCCTACAATTCAAGGTAAGTGACTTTGGTCCCCACTTCCTTTCCCTAGCCAAAGGAAGTAAGCTGTTTACAAAAAACAAACAAACAAACAATCAAGCTCTAACACTTAAATCAGATTCAAAATGAACAAAATCAGTCTTTTTTTTTTAAATAAACAAACACATACCCCTCCTCACTTTTATAACAAGGTCTATTTTTGTTTCTTCTTTCCCTCCCTATTTCCTCCTTTTCTGCACCTGGATTTCTTCTTGTGCCCTCTATGCCTTTCCTCTTCTATTCCTCAATGCCTTCACTCTTCAGTGTGCAGGTTTCCCCACCCTTTTTAATTGCCCCTCCCCCAAAAAGATTCTCTTCCCCACTAACTTCACCAAGATCTGTTTTCCTGTCTACTTTAGTCTCTCTCCCCAACATACTAAACAATATTGCTTTAAACACAGCCAGTTTCATAGAGATGGTTCACTCTTTACTTCCAACCTGTAATAGTATTTATTACGTTACAACTGTGTAAACATAGTGTGTTATGCGCCACCTAAGTAAAGCATGCTCATTTCTTTAAAATGCAGTTCATTTCCATAGCAGATAGTCTGTGTGCACATAAGAGCTTTGTCACCTCAGTACAGAATCGCTAACTGTTACTGTAGGCATTTTTCAACTTGGGGAAAGCACCTTGGTATTTTGATTTAAAAAACAACAACAAAAAAATCATTCCAAGGGGCTTGGTTTGTTTGGCAGTGACTGCCCTGTGCCTGAAGATGCCATGCTTTTGGCTATCACTTCTTCCACTGTGCTGGTTTGTTCCACAGATTCAGTTTGACATTATGATGAAGCCTCAAAAGGAAGTAGTTGCTTTTTGCTATCCAAGACTTACTAGCACACTGCACAAGTAGGAAACCATGCTACAGCTGTGGTGGCTACAACAATGGTGGACATCAGCTGTCCAACATTGCTTCTAACACCTTGGCTACACTAGAAATTTCAAAGCGCTGCCAGGTGGTCAGAGCGGCAGGCCTGGAAGAGAGCTCTCCCAGCGCTGCACGTAAACCACATCCTTTACGGGTGTAGCGTGCAGCGCTGGGAGCCGCACTCCCAGTGCTGCTGCCCTGATTACACTGACGCTTTACAGCGCTGCATCTTGCAGCGCTCAGGGGGGTGTTTTTTCACACCCCTGAGCACGGAAGTTGCAGCGCTGTAAAGTGCCAATGTAGCCAAGCCCTTTCTCCTATAAAGTAAAGTAATCTGTGTTATACTGAAGCGAAGACAAGACAGTTGTAGTTTTAACCCACATTAGCTGGTTGAGGTAAACCCCTAGAAAGAGCTACCATGTGTCTTCACTAGAATGTAAAATGGGTTAGTTTAAACACATAAAATACACCTTTTTTCGCCTAGCGAAAACACAGCTTCAGCAGTCTTTAACATGGCTAGACAAGCACTGTCTATGCTAAAAACAGGCTGTGTCTATGCTAAAACACCTTTTTTTATATAAAGTAGTGGATTGGATTGGTCTTCTACACGGGGTTCTCAACCTTTTTCTTTCTGAGCCCCCCGCCCCACATGCTATAAAAACTGCAGGGCCCAGCAGGGGCCATGGGGCAGGGACCTTGGGCATAAGGTGTAATTTGACTTCTATTTTGGGGGAGAGGGCAGGGGCCAGCAGGGCCTGAGCCAGTTCTGCATGGTGGTGTCCGCAGAGGGAATGCAGCCTCCACCTCCTGATTCACCTCAGGAAGTCACCCAGCCTGTCTGGGTTGGGGAAGAAGGGGGGGTGCAACCAAAAAAATAAAATAAAAATTGTAACTCAAAAGGTGGTGGGCTATGCACAAATTCTCAAAGTCAATAGGAGCTTTGTGAACACGGGGCCAAATTCTGCCCTCATTTACCAGACTTACACCAGTGTGTCAATATAGACTAATTCCATTGTCAAAAAACAGTTACTTCACGGTTATATCAAGAATTTGGCGCAGGGAGTCTATATGATTGGATCATTCTGCTATGGAAACAGTAAGAAATGCTTTCCAGATGAATAGTCTTAACACCCAAGGAGCAACAATAAGGGCTAATGTTCAGGACAGAATGTTTTCGTCTGTTACAGAGAGAACACACAACTCTTGAAACAGGAAACAATGCATTTATGGTATTGGGAGATGGTGGTGGTTGTGGGGGTTTGAGGTAAATTCATTTGAGTCTTACCCTTTCAAAGGTTTGTGTATACCTGACTTTGCCAATTCACCTGAGGAAACGAAGGCTTGCCTTACACTTCAAAGTTAGGTTGACTTAGCTTCTTGGGTTGGGTGTGTCAAGGTTCCTTCCCCACTCTGAACTTTAGGGTACAGATGTGGGAACCTGCATGGACACTTCTAAGCTTAATTACCAGCTTACGATCTTGGTATATTGCGCTACCACTCACAGAGCACTACTAATCTTTTTTCCCTGGTAGTGCTGAGAGACCTTACCATTACCTGGGAACACAGATCAAACCCTTGATCTTTACACAGAGAATTAACCACCCCTGCCTTTCTCCCCACACTCCTGGTATCCAGATCTACACCTTGATCTAAAATACAAGGGCAAAAAAATCAATCAGGTAGTTAAGAAAAGCTTTATTAAGAAAAGAAAGAAAAACCCTCTAGGAAATAATCCCGATAAACCTACAGACAAGAGCTTCAAAACACAGAGTTATGTGTCCTGGGCCAAAAATCTTAATACACACAAGAATAACAAATTTGATAATTTCCTTAATGGTACAAGACAAGTTTACAAAGAAAATAACAGAACCTATTTATCCTTTCTCAACTTCTAACTCTCTGCTAAGAGGCTGGTTCCTTGATCTTTTTCACTCCTGCTGAAACTGAAACTCTCAACAAAGGAAAACTTCCCTCCTTCCTTTTGAAACATCTTGTTCCCCCATTGGTTCCTCTGGTCAGGTGTCAGCTAGGCTGTGTGAACTTCTTAACCCTTTACAGGTAAAAGAGGCATTAACCCTTAACTATCTGTTTATGACAGGGTGTATGAAAAATATACACCCGACTGAACATAGCTATGCCAACCTAACCCCCTAGTGTAGACACAGCTATATTGAGGCAGAATACATCCACTGGCATAGCTACCGTTTTTCAGGGAGGTGGTATTCCTACACTGAAGGCACAAACCCTACCATCAGTATAGGTTGTGTCATCATTAAGGAATTATACTGACATAGTTACGCCAACACAGTTATGCCACTGTAGTCTCCGTAGTGTAGACATACTCTAACACATTAGTAAAGGCTAGGTTTGACTGGCGGAAACATTTGGGGAGTGTTCACAGTGCCATTTCACTCCACATAGAAAATGTAATCTATTAGAAAACCGTGTGTAGGCATAACTTCAAACACCTGATTTAATCACAAGATAATCTTTTTGCCTGTATCTATTCCCATGACAGATTTACAGTAGTAACTTTGCCTTTCGCTAGCATGAATCTTTGCTCACAATCCCTGCAATGGCTACGAGAATACACAGCTGACCTGCTAGGCTACTGTAGTGTAAACACTTCCTATGGCAACGGAAGGGGGTTTTCCCATCACTCTAGGTAATCTACCTTGCTGAGCCATGGTAGCTAGACTGATGGAAGCATTCTTTCATCATCCTAACTGCATCTACACCATGGGTTAGGTTGGCATACCTCTGGCATTCAGGGGCGTTGATTTTACATACTCAGAAGCAACACAGCTATGTCAATTTACATTTTAAGTGTAGATCAGGCCTTAGACAGGTGAGCCATTTAAAAACTCACTAAGAGGTCTCTGAAGCCGTTAAGTGAGACACTGAAGATTAAATAGGCCTCAAACAATTTGGACTGTGTATTACAATGGGACATAAGTAACAGACAAAAGGTGACATACCATTCATTTTACGTTCCATATTTAGTGGCTGAGAATTAAGATAAAGAGTTGTGTATTGCAGATTCTCAGACCTTGTTGCAAAACCAATTGAACACATGATATATATTAGTTGGCTACATACCAGTGTAATACTATTACATCAAAGAATAAAGTGACTCACTTTTTAATGGCAATTAGCTCTCCAGAGTCAATGCTTCTCCCTAGGAGGACGGAGCCATATGTCCCATCGCCAAGCTGTTTGATAGTAGTGTATCTATTCATGATGTGGATCCTTTGGCTGCAAATTCATTTCAGTCCTTAGTACATGCTTCCCTGCAGCTGACGTGTTTCTCCTCTGAGTGTAACCAGTTCTTTCTGTGGCAGCATAAATACAGAGTAGTCAGGACTACACGAAGAGCCACAAGAGTCATGTTTTCAAGGCTCAGCCTCTGGTCTGAAATACAGAACACAATCCAGTGGATTTGGATTATTTGCATTTTTCAAAGTTGTCTTGTTTCAAGCCTCCTTTCGTCCCAAAGACATCCAGGAGCACAAACAGGTATTTTTCCTGGTTGTCCAAAATGAAAGAGCCAGATTGGATCTGGCCTTAAATAGGCATATACACAAGGAAACCTCCCACTCTTTTACATGCTCCCATCCCAGCCACCATTGCAGGGCCTGTAATCAGCATCAGACGTGATGGAAACCTCAGTGGGTAGCAATAAGCAACAGTACAGTTACCAAAAGCACAGAATGAGTTCTCATGGCCTGGAAATAGCAGCCCCAGCAAGGGAACTGAGCAGCTCTAATTATGTGGCAGGGTATCTGTTTTAGCAAAGCTATCTAGTCATATTGCAGTCAGTGCAGAGCTCTGACAAACCAGCTTTCCTAACTTTCCAAGATGTCCCTCTGCATGAGGGGTAGAGTCATACATATCCTTTAAAGGGAAAAGATACTCAAGATGGACAAGACCACGTTTATCCCAGGGTTGTTACCCCAGGATAAAGTCTGGCTCCAGGAATACTTTATATACCCAAATTACCTACCAGATCCATCACCTGACACAGTGGAAATAAAAGAATAATAGAAAATAAAGATGAATAGCACTTATTAACTTCTCTAGTCCAACCCCTGACAATGATTCCTTAATGCTTAAATCAACTTACTTACAAAAAGGAACAAAATGTGACCTATACCATGTAAATTAGTCATATCCTTGAAATTAAGCTAAACAGTGGGAACAAGAATCACATCTGCAAGCTTGTCTGTGTTATGGTCAGTTCCATGCCTTCTTACTCCTCTTATTAAGAGCTTAATATCATCTCTGAGCAGAAGAGCAGTGGCTTTTGCCTTTGTAAGCTGTTTGTGTAGTCTGAATTACATGTCAACAGATTTGCTGCAGTACCCTTATGTCAGTACCCTTACCACATGCTCCCTGTGCTGCCTTAACTGGGAAAACATATGAGTGTTTTAGTGATGGAGCGAGCTGCAAATAAATCTCCTGCATCCTCTTTTCCCAACAACAGGATAGGTTGCCCAACTGCTGTCAATGTCACCAGTACATAAATATCTACTCTTGCAATGATGCTGGCAGCAACAGCGGTGTGTTACTAAGTTGGGATGGTCCAATTGAATTAAGATGTTAGCATTTTTTCCCCTTTTTCTTAGCAGTTAAGCCCTGCCTGAAATAGGCTGCTTCTGCATCCCACTGGGATCTGTAAACCTATTGCACTGATGTGGGAAAGAAATCCATTAATGTCAAAACAGCTTTTGTCAGTTTATGTATCATGTATGGAGGAGACAATCACTTTCCCTACCTAGAAGGCACTTAGACGCCACAATTCATCAGAATTTGCCTCAAAATCCACACTTTGCTGAACAATTGTGCTGCATCAAAGCTTCCCTTAAACTTTTTTTAACCCTGAAACGGAAACAATGCAGACGGGCTGCACTGCCAGAACCAGTGTTTCTGAGAGGTGTGAACTGCCCATTCATCCCA
Source organism: Chelonoidis abingdonii (assembly GCF_003597395.2). Classification (NCBI taxonomy): domain Eukaryota; kingdom Metazoa; phylum Chordata; order Testudines; family Testudinidae; genus Chelonoidis; species Chelonoidis abingdonii. Next base: position 47,065,338 of record NC_133771.1, read on the forward strand.
ATAGACTAACTGAAATCTGAAGATAGCAATTTAAATGTCAACAGGGTATTTCACTCTATAATTTTAGAAGAACTATCCAGTAAATATGTATAGCTCGCAATCCCAGCCTCCCTCAAAGATTGGAAGTGTAAGATATATTTAAAACAAAATAAAAAAAGGAGGGGCTACTGTACTGATTAATGTAAACCTAAAAATGAATAATACAAATACTATAGGTTTGTCAGTAATTTAAATGAAGGTGCCATAGAATTCCCAGCCTGCCATACCAGAACACTGCACAATCAAGGGACATTGTCAATAGAATTTAGGTCCGTTATGCTTGACAACTTGCCATGGAACAGGCAAGACCTGGTCCATAGCAGCAGCACTTTGGGGAGCTCTGGAGAACCACTTGCTTGTTGGCCACTTTATTGGGTATTCAGGTGTGAAAGTTTTGGCTTAAGTGATTTAAACCAAGTCTTAAGAGTCGGTGGCAGACCAAGGATTTTAACTCTAACTCCTTGTTCCCAGACCTGTGATCGGACCAATAATTCAGGTCTCTCAATATCAAATTTAGACAACAAAGCAAGACTCCTTGTGTTTTTCCATCAATGAAAAGGTAATAAATAATAATGGCACAAGAAATGAATCTGTACAATTTTGAACTAAACACGTAAAATCTGGCAGACCTGTAGAAGTCTCAGCAAATACTTTCCTCATGAAAGGGGCACGATGCATTAGTCAGGGTCATAATGCATTAGTCTACATAATGGAACAAATATTTAATGACAGGCTCTTCAATCTAGCAGACAAACGTATAACAGGATATGGTGGTTGGAAATCAACGCTAGACAAATGCAGACTGGAAATAAGACATACATTTTTAACAGTGAGGGTAATTAGCCACTGCAACAATTTTCCATGGGTTATGGTGAATTCTCCACCTAGGGAAAAATTTTAAATCAAGGTTGGATGTTTTTCTAAAGGATGTGCTCTAGGAATTACTTAGGGGACTTCTATGGCCTGTGTTATAAAGGAAGTCAGACAGATGATCGCAATGATCCCTTCTGGTCTTGGAATCTATGGCTCTAAGGCTAGGTCTAGGTTACTGGTTCTACAGCAGCACAGCAGCCTATGCTGTTACAGTGCTGTACCACAGATGCTTTCTACAGTAACAGAAGTGTTTTTTCCACCTCTCTGAGCAGCAGTAGCTAGACTGACAGAATAATCTACTCTGGTGGTTAGGTCAGCTTAACTGTGGAGCTCAGGAGTGTTTCTTCTTCATACTCTTCATACCACTTGCCGGTGGACTGATACTGCAGCGATCGATCCACCCGGGGTCAATTTAGCGGGTCTAGTGAAGACCTGGTAAATCGACTGCTGATCGCTCTCCCATCAACTCCAATACTCCACTGGAAAGAGAAGCGGAAGGTAAATCGACAGGAGAGTTTACATCATGCTGGGTCTATGGGAGAGACACTGCAACATGTTGATTCCAGCTACGTTATTCACATAGCTGGAGTTGTGTAACTTAGGCTGACTTAACCCCATATTGTAGACCTGTCCTGAGTGGTGTAGCTAGGTCAACCTAAACTTTAATTGTAGACCAGGCCTAAGAGCCTTGACACAGTGGAAGTGAATACTCCCAGAGAGGGAGGATCATTCAGCAGATCTGATGTTTCCTCTCCTTTGTGCTCCTGCCCCATCTCTTCCTGTAGAGAAGGAAGAGGCTTTTGGGGCATAAATCACTATCTGCCTCCCTTTGCTTTTGTTGTGGTGTGGTTGACAGCATCCCCATACACCTCTTGCAATAACTTTCAGTTACGTGCATAATGAGCAGGATTAGACACAAATTTCAAACCGTTTGACTAGAAAATTAAGTGAAAAATACATGTTAAAAATCACACTGTTGTGCACGGAAGATAATGAGGTTCCACATGACCACAGATGTCCACCCACAGGTTGCTCAATGCAGCATCAGAGCCTAGTTTTGGATGCCAGTTGGAGAGGTTTGGAACCTTAAGTCAACTGGATTCCTAGGTTCTCTGAACCTTGGAAAAATCTGGCTGTAAGTGTTTCAAGGTTCGCTAAACAGGAATTTAAGTACCAAAATTAATGTATACTTTTGAAACTTTTGGTCTAACTATTTGGACAGAGACACCCACACAGAGGCAATGGTCAAGTGGAAAAAAGATGCTGGCTCTGAGTTTTTAAAATTTGACCATGCCTACATTACTAATACCAGATAGGCCTTGTGAACATGAAAATACTGAACCTCATTTAATTAAGTCAATTTCTAAACTGATTTATCTCAACCACTACAGTTTTCTTGTTGAAGAGGCCTTAGGTTTTTAAACTTGTTCCAGTAATCCTATTTCCTATTTACCATTTATGTTCTGTTTTTGCTTTACAGTTCTCTCAGTTTTGATCGTGGAGACAGCTTAGCCCCAAATCCTACAGGACCTCAGTGTGACTTGGCAGTAGTAGCACAAGCATCTGCTTGTGCAGAGCAGCCCTAGTCAGTTTCACTTTTATTTATAATCCGATTTATAATCCATGCAGAAAGTAAAAACTACAGGAAGTTTTTTTAAATGTTGAGCATGGGAGTTTGGGGTTGGCTTGAAATTTAACAAAATAGTGGTTTTGTTGTAATAATAAATAATGATAATAAAAAAGAGACTAGCAATTTTCAGTTTTGTAGAAGTTTTTTTTTTTAAAAAAAAAAATCAAAATAAACCATAAATTTTGGGCCTAAATCAAAAGAACAGAGTCCCATAAAACAAACAAACTCTTTATTATTGTGCATCACCCTGAAAACAAAGCATTAATTATTATTTAAGGGCACTGTGAACTGAAATTGAGCCCAACATCTTTTTGTAAACTCAATAAAAATGATTCATTTTTGAGATTTTGTCACTGAGATTGTATTTGCTTAAATACTTATTCCCCTCTAGTGTTTGAAAGACAAAGGATACAGCACTGAGAATCCGAAAGTGAAACTGATTATAAAACAAATTGAAACTGACTTCATTAATTTTCATTGTCAAAAATTAAGAGAAATGCAAAAAAAAACCAAACAACCCAGCATAAACAGTGACAAGTCAATTTTAAAAATTCTTTCAATTGTGATAATCTAATTTGTTGTCAGTAATCTCTGCAAATAAATCTGTTGGTTTAGAATATATTGTTTTAATTTAACACTGTCTAGCTCTGTATCTGTAAAGCATTTTGAAATACAATATGAAGAACATTATACAAACTAGCTTGAAATAATCTCTTAAGAATGAAAAGCCCCCATTGACAATTTCATAAGTATGAGTCACATCATCTAAACTCATCTATATGCCTTTTGGCTACCACAGTGCCAAAAGCATCCAGCAACTGGTAGCCTCCTCACCCTTACCATCGCCCCCACAGGAGGGACAAGAACTGATTCAGAGTGCCATCCTACAAACATGTATGCAGGTGAGTAATCCTACTGAAATCACCGACTTCAATAGCACTACTCACGCGTAAATTTACCCACACGCACAAGTGTTTGGAAGGTCAGGCTGTTAGAAAGAGTAGGGAAATTTTACAAACATGTATGATATTGAGCTGGATTCAAGTGATGATGGTATGTATCGATGGACTTTTCTGTTTAACAAAAGTTACTTCTAAAAAAAAATTCTAAAGCAAACAAGACAGTGCTAATGCCTATGACCAAGTTTCAATTTTATTATTTGTTTTTAAACCCTGCAAGGATGGAGGCAATAGCACAGTATTTATGAAATTCTAGCTCTCTGTAAAGAAGTTTATCTGAAATCTGGTAACTAGCCATAGAGCTAGCAGCATCCTAACTAACAGCACTTTCCATGAACACACGTCATTTATTAGTAAAAATCAAAACTATTTACCTTTGATGAATCCAGCCCATTGTATGGTAGTCACTCGGTATTACGCAACTCTAGCAAAAGAATAATTAAACTCCATTATAAAAGAGTTTTCTGTACTGTTGTCTATACAGAGAACAAATTTAACATTTGTCTTATGATTTGTGTAGGAACGGTCTTAAACTATCATTTTCAAAGCAAGAACAGAAGACAAATCTGAATTAATTTAACTGGTCATATTTGTAGGCCACACGGCATGTTCCCTATAGAATAATTTTCATATACACTTACATAAATGAAGTCATGCTAAATCAAAACACCATCTGAAAAATCAAATGAAAAATGGTTGCTACTAAACAAGAAATTCGTATCTTGAAGTCCCTCCCATGCAGGGCTAGTGAGAAAACTTTCATGTACAGCTCTACTTGAGATGTCAAAAGAAAAGGCCTAAAACCATGGTGTGGGGAGGCGGGTAGACAAATGATGTTAAAGAACCACAATGTAAACACCAATCCAAAGCAGCTGATATTCTCCTTTTAAACCCAACTATTAGAATCAGGGTGAGAGCCACACAACTGTGGATAGAAAAAACAGAGGATTAACCACATTTTTGAGTGCCTCCAAATCTGTCATCATGTCTAGGGACATTTATGTTACAACCTACTAATACTGCTCTAAAAGACAATTTGTAATTGCTTGCAGAGCCCTTAAAGAGGATTTCTAGCAATTTGAAAGTAATAGAAAAGCTGTTAAGAGGAGCAGTCAAACAGTTTGTACAACATGATGTCTACATCGAGGAGAAAACTGCACTAGTAAATCACAACATACACAGTACAAACCCAGCTACAAGAAGCCATGCGGCAAGTCCATCTGAGGGAAGCCAGGGCTGATCTAGCTGCCAGAGGATCATTGCACTGAGGCCCAGAAGAAAATGAGTTTTCCACTCACCAGCAAGGAGAAAAACAAACAAAAGACAATGTGGCTACTAATCAAGGACAACCAGGAGCTTTCCCTGGTGAAAGCTACGCAGCAGCTCCCCTCTCTGGCCTTTCCCTTGCACAGTGCTCTCTCTCCACAGCCAAACAGCATGGGATTCATTTACTATATGGACAGGGTTAGTTTTTTTTCCCATTAAATACAATCTCCATGTGAGATAATCTAGTAACTTTTTCAGACAAATGTAAATATAAAAAAATAACAAGCTAATGCAAAAAATAAACCATTAATAAATTATTACTGAGCTCATATTCAGCCAGTATGTGTAAATATCTTATAATGATCAGCTAGGCCCTGATCCTACAGTGAGCTGCCCAGAGATTCATCAACACAGAGTAGCTGAGATCAAGGCCTACAAATCGGAAGGGCCTGATCCTTCATTCCTTGTGCACCCAAAGCTCCCACTGACTTTAATATAGGGCTGAATTAAGAACTGGGAAGTGGAGGAGAATAACCAAGTACTTAAGCACCAACACCTTTGCCAGGACAGGATGTCTTCTCTCTCCCTCTTCCCTCCTCCTCTACCCCGATTTATACTTTTTTAAAAAATGGGGAAACTGAGGCACCTATTTATTCCCCTCCTCCTCCCACCAACTATACAGGGCAGTATCTGAGGGGGGCTTAGGACTCAGGAATGCCACCTGCTCAGCCTTTCACTGTTACTTAACAATATATTCTACACTGCTCCTGCACACAATTCAAGAGGAGTTCACATGATCCAGATGTCTGGGCTATCTGATACCAGTTTAGGAGTGGGATCCTACACTGCTGAGTAGCATTGTCAGACAGGTGCCTATTTCACTCCAGAGATAGCTGCATGTTAGTGGTGGGTGAAGTGATTCATATACAATTATAAAGTTTGTTATATCCATTGGATTCAACTAGCTGAAAATGGTGCTGTATTAGTCGGCTATTATATGTTATTCTTTAGTCCACACTGAGTAATTCTACGTATGGTCTTCCTCAATGCCTGGGCCTGATCTTTGGGCAGGCAGACAATGCACAATGGTAGCCCTAAAAGAAACTGTCATTACACTGTGGAGCAGCAAGCAGCAGCCCACATCCTTAGGGCCCTACCTGCAGGGGTACGTACAACCCACAGGAACTACAGGTCTCTGCAGCCACTGCCCCCATCTCTAGTTGAATGGCCCATGAGAGACTACACTTCCTAGCAGCCTGTGCTTCCTTTCCATTTGATTGGCCTGTTAAAAACAATTTAATTCCCAGCATGCAATGCTTCTCCTCGAGCCGAGTGGCCCACGGAGACTGCATTGCCCAGGAGGCAACGCTCCATTTTGATCCAAGCGGGGAACCAGACACAATGGTGTATTGCATGCTGGGACTTGCAGTCCTCATGGCCGACGCTGCGTCATTAAGCGGCCGCTGCGTCGGAAGGGCGACGCTCTGTCTTTTCTCTCAGTGCTCGTGGGGTCTGTCTGGGCCAGGGTCTTGGCTGCTCCCGGTCCTCCTGCCCCTCACGCTCCGGGAAGATGGCTGCCGTACGGAGGGCTCGGAGTTACTCCCGTTGCGTGGTGCGCTTCTCCGACCGAGAACTCTGTTAAGTCACCCTGCGGGGAGGAGACACGGACCGAGCAGGGGGCAAGGACCCCCGGACAGCGCCGCCTGACCGACTGCAGCATGGTGAGCAGCGCCCGACCCGACCCGGCCTGCCTGCTCCCTGCGGCTGCTGCAGTGGGGGCCCTGCGGCGAGAGGGGGCTGGGGGCAGGATGCAGGGCCGAAGCGGCGGCTGTCATTGGCTGCTGGAGGGGAGGGGGCTGGGGGCAGGGCGCGGGCCCGAGGCGGCGGCTGTCATTGGCTGCTGGAGGGGAGGGGGCGTCCCCGGCAACCGTCAACGGTGGATATGCGGGTGTTTACGGCTGAAGCCGTGCCCTGCTCTCCGCTCCTCTGCGCTTGGGACCTTCCCCGCGCCGGTGTGGGACGGGCCCTGCCTCCCCCTGGGGCCGTAACCCCGAGTGTGTCTCGGGCTAGCGCTGCACTGATCTCTCCCCTCAGCGCCTGGTCCGTGTGGGGCATATCCTAGCGGACGAGCTGCCTGGGACCAGACGTACCTGGAGTAGGGAGATCCCAGTGCGAGGTACTGGAGGATTGTGGTATCGTGGCACCACGTTGTGCCCCAGGACAGCAGTGCGGCATCAGGCGGTTGCGCCTGCCACCAGGCAGCAGAGGAGGGGTCCTGCAAGCCCAGTTTGAAGCAGGACAGTGCCTCTTCCCCACACTCATTGGAATTATACATGGCAGTGTATATGACCATATCAATAAAACATATTACAGAGACTATGAAGGCTCAGGGCTGTTTTGAGGAGCCTAGTAGACCAGGCCTCTGCTTGGTGGAACTATTTGCTGCAGAGGTCAAGCCTACTGTTGGCTCTGTGCAAAGCAATGGATACAGGGACTGTTTTCCTGAGGGCTGCACCTCCCTATGAATATCTAAGACACCAATCATCAGATTATCTGGACACAGCCCTACTTTGTGCTGATAGTAGCAATCAAAAGATCTCAAAACACTTTACCCCAGCAAGTAAGCTTTTATATTTCTGCAGAACAGAGAAGATTATTCCCCTTTAAGTGGAAACAGATAGAATCATAGAACAGAAGGGTTGAAGGGGACCTCAGGTGATCATTTAGTCCAACCCTTTCTGAAAGCAGGACCAATTGCCAGATAGATTTTTGCCCCAGATCCCTAAATGGGCCCCTCAGGGATTGAGCTCATAGTGCTCGGTTTGGCAGGCCAGTGGTCAAACCACTGAGCTATCCCTCCCCCCAGGGGAAGGTTTTATTGTCTTACACTGCCAAAAGGAACCCACTCACACCTGGCTTTTAGTTCTGTGCTTTAACCTCATCTTTGGATGGCTAGAGTCTACACTAACTTGTGCACATTTCCCATGTGCTTTTTAGCTGGGCACAGTATAGATGCTCTTTGGCTGGACCTGATCTGTGGTCTAGGTGTTTTTGTCCGACATCTAGGGAGAGAAAATATTTGTGCATAACAGATCTTATTTGTAAGGAAATATCCTGTGAAAATCCTTAATCTTCCCAGAGCTCTTTCAAAGTAGACCAAATTATAATGCTCATTAGATACATGGAGAAAGGTAAAAATATTAACCAGAGGAAATAATAGGGCAAGATCAAAGACTTTCTTGTCTCTAAGTCTATAACATTATAGGTGGAGGAAAAAATTTCTGCCAGCCCTGGTTTGAAGACTAATGATGTCATTTTTCCCTAAAGTCTGTGTAAACCCAAAGATGGTATGTTAGCTATGGAAGGATGTGAAGTGTGACTTTTTTGTTTTAGTTTAGTTGAGCACATTAGCACCTACTGAGTCTGGGAGGCTCAGTTTGCACTGTTAATATTGGTTCTGTGAAGGTCTTTGTTCAGACCTTGGCTACAGTAAAACTTCAGTGGAGTTTCCTCAGTAATTGGTAGTCTGCTGTATTGTCTCAGAAATTCACTGTATAGTGCTGGTTTGCAGGACAGTAATAACCGAGCTCTGCAAATAACATGCTTTTGGAATGTGGCAAGTTCTTTGTAAACAAATGTGAATTAAACTGACTCAGCTGTTTTTAGATTTTGACATGTACAGCCAGTAACAAATTGACACTGTTTTCCTTTGTGGCTGTTTATTTCAGTGTTAAGGGAAATGGAAAATTAATGTAAACGCTGTATGTCTTAGTTATTAGTGCATGTTGAAGTGATTAAAGGTGAAAAAACCTTTAAAGCAGCAAGGTGAAGTCTTTCACTGGCTTTACTTTACTTTCTTGTTTGTGTGGTGATGTAGTATAACAGAATGTGTGATAATGTGAAGCTAGTAGAGGAAAGATTGCTTGTGTAGAGAAGCAGAGTAACTTCTCTCATTGGATCAGTGTAAGTGTTAAGTGGCCATTAAAACAGTATTTGAGTGAACTTCACAAAAATACAGATCTTTACTTATTACACAATTAATTGGACTTTCAAATCAGTAGGAGAAACTTAAATTTACAGATTAGAAGTGACTTGTGTTCTAGCATTGTACTGAGTGCAGACAAAAGGGAGACCAACGGAATTCAGAACTCACAGTTTATAACCGCAGCTTGAAGGCTCAGCAGTTCTGACAGTTGGTTTTGGGCAGGACTTTGAAGTTCAGGCAGAGTGGCAGTCTTGCTTGCTTGGATTGAAGATGAGCAGTTATAGGACTCTCTCTTCTGTAAAGACTTCCTGAACAGCATTGAATTGCACTCTGAAAGGCTACTTGCCAGAATAAAGTCTTAGTGGCAAAGTGAGGAGTTGTGTTCTTGGCACAAAGGAGAGTCAAAGTTGGCTCAGACACAAGCTTGGAGGAAAAATGATGATTCCACCAAAGACATCTTGTAGTAGGTTACTTAAAACAGATTAGAGCTAAAGTTAGGTATTTTGTTCCAGACAATTGTCAATTTTAAGATTTAAAAGATCACCATTTTGTCTAGTCAAACAGGTAGTCACTTTTTAAGTTTTATTGGGATCATGCCCTCACTTCCTAGAAGATATCAGGGTTTTTTGGGTTTACAGAACACGACTAGATACTGAGATGCTACAGTGATGGGGCACTGTAGATCAGTACACAATGTCTACCAGGCAGTAAGGGCAGAGTCCCATTATAATCCAAATTTAAGAAGCAGTGTTGCCAGCAGAGTGAAACGTGCATTCTAAGATGAATGTCTGGTTCAGACTAGGGTTTTATATTTTGACTGCTTTAGATAACCTGATTACTAGTACAGTAGTAAAGGAAGCAAGATTAAGAAATTCAAAACAAGTGCAGTTTTAAGATCAGATCACAGACTGCAGAAACAGATGTAGTATTATCTACTCACTCTGCCATGCTGCAGGTTGTGCAGTCTGCTATGCAAATCCTGAAAGATATCAGAGCAGTCCTGGGACAAATCATTCAAATATTGATTAAAATCGATGCATATATGGATAACAAGCTAGCCCAGCTAACTTGTAGTAATTTGGGACAGAAGATACCCAAGTGGGACTCCAGAAAACAAAAAGGATCTTCAGGCCATCATTTCATCCATTATGTAAAACAAATATAGTCTTGGTATATTTCATTTAAATGGGGCACTGCAATGTGATGTAATTTACTTATCATAGTACTTTCAGTTGGAATAATCTGGTGATTCAAGTTCATGGATACCTGAATTTTTGCATTTGTACTGTGAAGGAAATTAAATCTATACTGAAGAAGCCTACAGTATTTCCTTTAGGGCTGTCAATTAATAGCAATTAACTCACGCAATTAACTAAAAAAAAACAAAACCCAATTAATCACAGTTTTAATCACACTGCTAAACAATAGAATATCAATTGAAATTTATTAAATATTTTTGGATGTTTTTCTACATGTTAAAATATATTGATTTCAGTTACAACAGAATAAAGTGTACCTTGTTCACTTTATATTATTATTTTGATTACAAGTGTTTGCACTGTAAAAATGATAAACAAAAGATACAGTATTTTTCAGTTAACCTCATACAAGTACTGTAGTGTGATCTCTTTATTGTGAAAGTGCAACTTACAAATGTTTTTTTTACATAACTGCACTCAAAAACAAAACAATTTAAAACTTCAGAGCCTACATGTCCATTAAGTCCTACTTCTTGTTCAGCCAATTGCTAAGAGAAACAAGTTTGTTTACATTTGCAGGAGATAATGCTGCCTGCTTCTTATTTACAATGTCACCTGAAACAGAGAACAGGTATTCACATGGAATTTTTGTAGCCAATGTTGCAAGGTATTTATGCACCAGATATGCTAAAAATTCGTATGCCTCTTCCATGCTTCGGTCATCATACCAGATGACGCTTCCATGTGGATGATGCTCGTTAAAAAAAAAAAAAAGTGTTAATTGCTTCGTGACTGAACTCTTTTGGGGAGAATAGTATGTCTCCTGCTCTGTTTTACCTGCATACTGCCATATACACTTCTACCCCGATATAACACGACCTGATATAACATGAATTTGGATATAACGTGGTAAAGCAGCGCTCCGGGGCGGGGGGAGGGCTGCGTGCTCCGGCGAATCAATGCAAATTTGATATAACGCGGTTTCACCTATAACGCTGTAAGATTTTTTTGGCTCCCGAAGACCTTATTATATCGAGATAGAGGTGTATCTCATGTTCTAGCAGTCTCGGATGATGACCCATCATTCATTTTAAGAACAGTTTCACTGCATATATGACAAAATACAAAGATAACAATGTGAAGTTTCTAACGATAGCTACAGCACTCAACCCGAGGTTTAAGAATCTAAAGTGCCTTCCAAAATCTGAGAAGGATGAGATGTGGAGCATGCTTTCAAAAGTCTTAAAAGAGCAACACTCTGATGCAGAAACTGCAGAACCCGAACCACTAAAAAAGAAAATCAGCCGTCTGCAGGTGGCATCTGACTCAGATGATGCAAATGAACATGCATCAGTCTGCACTGCTATGGATCTTTATCAAGCAGAACCCATCATCAGCATGGATGTATGTCCTCTAGAGTAGTGGTCGAAGCATAAAGGGACATACGAGTATTCAGTGCATCTGGCACGTAAATACCTTGCAATGCTGGCTACAAAAGTGTCATGCAAATGCTTGTTCTCTGTTTCAGGTGACACTGTAAACAAGAAGCGGGCAGCATTATCTCCCGTAAATGTAAACAAATTTGTTTCTCTTAGCAATTGGCTGAACAAGAAGTAGGACTGAGTGGACTTGTAGGCTCTAAAGTCTTAAATTGTTTAGTTTTTAAATGCAGATTTTTTGTCCATAATTCTACATTTGTAAGTTCAACTTTCATGATAAAGAGATAGCAGTACAGTACTTATATTAAGTGAATTGAAAAATACTTTGTTTTTTACACTGCAAATATTTTCAATAAAAATAAAGTGAGCACTGTACACTTTGTATTCTGTATTGTAATTGAAAATGTAGAAGACATCCAAAAATATTTAAATAAATGGTAGTCTAATGTTTAATCACGAGATTAAACAGAGTAATCACACAATTTTTCCTCTTAATTTCCTTTAGGACTGCTGAGAATCCCACTAAGAAGTACAAAAAATGTAATGCTAAGTCTCTTTGGCATGACAGAATTCTAGCAACATCTAGGAGAGACCTACTGTGCAACGAAAAAATGCTGAATTCTACATCTTTCACCCTCCCCCAAAATCAGTTTAAAACTCAAGTTAAAAGGTGAATTTTCATCCTGTCAAACAGGCTTTTGCAGAACTATAAATTTAAACAGCTCTTGTAATCCCCCTAATCTTAATCAGAGTGGAGTACAATTTCTGGGATACTTCACCTGCAACAGCAGCTTTTAGACAAGACCAAATCTGCTCCTTTCTCAGGCAGTCAGACTGATCACTGAGTGACAAGTCTGTTTGTGTGCTGTGCTACATGATTTGTTGAAATTTGTCATATTGGTATTCAGACTTAAACAAGACAGAAGTTTATTAGGCTAGCTTGTTTACAGTCCTCTGTTCTAGAATTGGCTTTCTTTGGGAGGGGGGGTGGTTCAACTTTGTTCAAGTTAACATGTATGCCAGTCCTACTGAACTCGATTCATGCTCCTTAAATATAAAATATTGTAAATAAGACTTTCATTTTAAAGTTATGGACCGCTCCCGTTACTTATCTTTTTACCATCAACAAAGGTTGTAAATCTGTATTAAACATTATCTTCCAAGTTTTCTTACGTTATCCACATAAGTGAGGCTGTTATAGTTTACATCTTATAACTCTAAGCAGTAGTCTCCTCTTAATGTGCAGTATAAAAAAATATTCAAACTACAGTCTAAAAAAACCACAAGTTTTTTTTTTTTAAATATAGCAGTTAATGTAACTCTAAGGGCATTTTAAAATGGCACTGTGTTCATGAAGCAGAGGCTTCATGTTTCTTTTGGCTCTGCTTGTATGCTTTGATTTGATAAAGATCCATGCACTTAATTCAGTAATAGTAAATAGAATGTTTACAGAAAGCTTTACTACAGAGGACTGCATGATGGCACAGACTTTCAGCCTAGAAAAAATAAGACTAGACTGAAAACTTTGTTGCATACGTTTATGTCTGGATCAGGGGGACACTACCATAACTCTTCCAAAATCCTAGATGCACGTGTAAAAGACTGTAAAGTTTCTATTTTGATTAGCTGTGTTTTAAATACCCCACCCTCCGCAAATCAACTTACATGGTGAATATCTGGTTTTACCAGTACTTAAACAAAATTGACTCTTGAAAGGCTTGCAACCTTTCAAACTTATTCTTAGTATGGATGCTCCTGTCTGTTTCCAGTAAGAAGGTCAGCCAACAAGATCAGATGTGGCTCTTAACTAAGTCTCAACTTTAAATGTATCTTAATACATGACAGAGAAGACAAATAGCCACTTCATCTCATGATGTTAACTACAATATGAACAACAAGACAGTAGGCAGAGTAAACAGTAGCATTTCCGTGTTCAGATTCCAGCAGGAGCTCTGTTCTTTCCCTGTCTAAATATTCCAGCAAGTATCATAGTAACTTTGGGACATTATCTTATCCTGTTGAACAATGTTTTAGATCAAAACTATAGCTTCTGTCACTCAGATATTGAAACATCTTCAGGGCGTAACCCCCATAGCTTAGCTATCAGCTTCATACAGTAGAACCTCAGAGTTACAAATTGACCAGTCAACCACCACCTCATCTGGAACTGGAAGTACGCAAGCAAGTGGCAGCAGAGACAAAAAAACCAAACAAACAAGTACAGTACTGTGTTAAACATAAACTACTAAAAAAATAAATGGAAAGCAGCATTTTTCTTCTATGTAGTAAAGTTTCAAAGATGTATTGAGTCAATGTTCAGTTCTAAACTTTTGAAAGACCCATGACGTTTGTTCAGAGTTGCGAACAACCTCCATTTCCAAGGTGCTCGTAACTCTGAGGTTCTACTGTAGTTATAGCATCACAATACCTCCAGCATTGCTGCTAGTACTATCTTAGGGTACGTCTACACTGCACGATTATTTCGAATTAGCTTAAACCGATATTACAAAACAGATCTAATAAAATCGGTTTAGCGCGTCCACAGTGGGATCCCGAAATCGATTGTTTGCGTCCATGGTCCAAAGCTACCATCGATTTCAGGAGCGGTGCACTGTGGGTAGCTGTTCCTCAGCTATCCCATAGTTCCCACTTCCGTGTTGAGAGCACAGTGCCTGATGGGGCAGAAAACACTGCCCCGGGTGGTGCTGGGTACAGCCTCACCCCTCCCTTTGTGAAGGCAGCAGACAACCCTTTGGCGCCTTTTTCGCGGAGTGCATTGAGCAAACGCCATAGCACAGCAATCTTTCCCTTTTTTTTTTCACGTGGTGGTGGGGGGAAATAAACTGAGGAGCTGTTCCCTGAACCACGCCAGACACTGTGTTTGAACCTACAGACATTGGGAGCTCAGCCAAGAATGCAAATAATTTTCAGAGACTGCTGTGGACTGTGGGATAGCTGGAGTCCTCAGTACCCCCTCCCTCCCTTCATGAGCGTCCATTTGAGTCTCTGGCTTCCCGTTACGCTTGTCACACAGCGCTGTGTATCCTGGAGTTTTTTATTCAAACGCTTTGGCATTTCGTGTTCTGTAACGGAGCTGGATACAACAGATTTGTCTCCCCATACAGCGATCAGACCTAGTATCTCCCGTACGGTCTATGCTGGAGCTCTTTTTCGATTTCAAACTGCATCGCCAGCCGTGCTGATCAGAGCTCCACGCTGGGCAAGCAGGAAATGTAATTCAAAAGTTCGCGGGGCTTTTCCTGTTTACCTGCCCGCTGCATCCGAGTTCAGATTGCTGTCCAGAGCGGTCAGTGCTGCACTCTGGGATACCGCCCGGAGGCCAATAACGTCGATTTCCGTCCACATGAACCCTAATCCGAGTTATCACTATCGAATTTAGCGCTACTCCTCTCGTTTGGGAGGAGTTCCGAAATCGATTTAAGGAGCCGTTTAACTCGATATTAATGACGACGTCGTGTGAACGGATACAGCGTTAAATCGGTATATCGGCCATTAAACCGATTTAAAGTCGCAGTGTAGACCTGGCCTTAGAGTAAAACTAATTTAACCTGCTTAGTGACCACAGAAAATGTGTGACTGATATGTATCTTAGGGACTAGCAGATTTCCTTTAGTGAACATTTTACTTGCTGCAATAAGTCTTAAAGTATGTTAGTGTGACCATATATTATATTGGAATATTTACTATAGTTTTGAGATACATATCAGTGTTTTTATAACTACATCGTGTTTGAAATCTGCTTAAGTTTTCCATCCAAGTTCTGAAGAATTCTACAAACTCTCTCAAACGTTAAAGGGCCAGATTTCAGTATAGATAAGTAGGCCTAGCCCATTGGGATCAGTAGAGCAACATCAGAGCTGTATTTGGTTCCAGCTTTTTCTGTTTGGGATGGTTGCTTCAAATGCAAACTGGTAAACTGTGGTGTTCATTTGCAGCCCAAACTGGAATAGCCCCAAGAGATACATACTAGCTGCATTGGTTACGCTTCAGAGTTATTATTATTTATCACTTCACTGCTGAATGATGTATCAGTTATATGCAGCAAAGACATCGTGGCTGAAAATCCCCTTTAATATAGAAGCTGCTTCTGTAACACCTTTCAGCAACAAAAGTTTAAATAAGAAGTGGCACCATTACATCAAACTCCTGATTTTACCTGGGAGAAGACAGTATAAGGTGCAGTCAGTTGTCTGAAATTTCACTTATAAAAACATATGTTAAAGTCCTCTTTTTATGGAGTTAGGTTCCCCTACAGTGTTTTCAATCCAAACATTGCAGCAGTGCACTGATCCATGTAAAATGGCAAATGACATCTAGCTGGACACCGCATTACCGAGTTTAAGTGAAATACAATATGCTTATTTCATTATCAGTTTCGATAGCTTAGTGTAACAGGTAATGCCACTGAACTTAATTTAGCCAAATGTTAAGTTGATGTCAACAGGGACATTATTTTGAGGGGGAACAATGTTTTTTGTAATGAGTTTGTGCAGTTTGCACACATCAGAGTAATGTATGTACATATACAGACTATATATTCATGTCTAACTGTTCTCTATTAGGCAGAAGCTGAAGAAGATTGTCACTCTGATCTGATAAGAGCTGATGACAATGAAAGGCCTGGTGAAGCAAATCTTCAGGTATGTCTAAAGTTATGTTATTTTGAAATGAAGTTCAGTTGGCATTTTCTTCTGTAGTAGAAATCTGATATGGTGCAGTTAAGCCATCCCATAAGTAAAAGCACATTCTGCGATATGATACTTTTTCCTATGGTACTTGTTTCCATATATTAATACAAAAAAACCTTGGCATTAAGGTTAAAATATACTTTCAAATATACACTGAAGGCAAACTTCAATGAGGGAAGCGTCATATGGCGACTTCACCTTTGTTTTATACCACATTACCCTCCCCATTAAAAAACAAAACAAACCCACACAACCAAACTACAAATTCAAGTTATAACCTTGATTGTATTTAGGGCTGTCAAGTGATTGAAAAAAATTCATCGAGCTGTTAAACATTAATAGAATACCATATATTAAATTTTTTAGATGTTTTCTACATTTTCAAGTATATTGATTTCAATTACAACACAGAATACAAAGTGTACAGTGCTCACTTTATTTTTTTTGATTACAAGTATTTGCTCTGTAAAAAAACAAAAGAAATTTATTTTCAGTTCACCTAATATAAACACTGTAGTGCAATCTCTATCGTGAAAATTGAACTTGCAAATGTCAAATTATGTACAAAAAATAACCGCGTTCAAAAATAAGAATGTAAAACTTTAGAGCCTAGAAGTCAACTCAGTCCTACTTCAGCCAATTGCTTAAACAAACAAGTTTGGTTACATTTGCAGGAGATAATGCTGCCTGCTTCTTGTTTTAAAATGTCACCTGAAAGTGAGAACAGGCGTTCACATAGCACTGTTGTAACTGACGTCACAAGATATTTACTTGCCAGATGCGGTTAAAGATTCATATGTCCCTTCATTCTCCAGCAGCCATTCCAGAGGATATGTATCCATGCTGATGATGGGTTCTGCTCAATAATAATCCAAAGCGGAGCGGACCAATGCATGTTCATTTTCATCATCTGAGTCAGATGCCACCAGCAGAAGATTGACTTTCTTTTTTGGTGGTTCGGGTTCTGTAGTTTCTGCATCTGAGTGCTGTTCTTTTAAGACTTCTGAAAGTACACTCCACATCTCATCCCTCGATTTTGAAAGGCACTTCAGATTCTTAAACCTTGATGCAAGTGCTGTAGCTATTTTTAGAAATCTCACATTGATATCTTCTTTGCATTTTGTCAAATCTGCAATGACAGTGTTTGTAAATCAAACAACATGTGCTGGGTCATCATCCGAGACTGCTATAACATGAAACATATGGCAGAATGCGGTTAAAACAGAGCAGGGGACACACAATTCTCCCCCAAGAAGTTCAGTCACAAACTTAATTAACGCTTTTTTTTTTTTTTAAATGATCATCAGCAGCATGGAAGCATGTCCTCCGGAATGGTGGCTGAAGCATGAAGCAGCATACGAACGTTGAGCATATCTGGCACGTAAATACCTTGCAATGCAGGCTACAAAAATAGTGCAGTGTGAACTCCTGTTCTCACTTCCAGGTGACATTGTAAATAAGCAGGCAGCAGCATTTCTCATAAAATGTAAACAATTTTTTTTGTCTTAGTGATTGGCTGAACAAGAAGTAGGACTGAGTGGACTTGTAGGCTCTGAAGTTTTACATTGTTTTGTTTCTGAGTGCAGTTATGTAACCAAAACAAAAAGTCTACATTTGTAAGTTACACCTTCAAGATAGAGATTGCACTACAGTACTTGTATGAGGTAAATTGAAAAATACTATTTCTTTACACTGCAAATATTTGTAATTAAAAATATAAAGTGAGCACTCTCACTTTGTATTCTGTGTTGTTATAGAAATAAACATGTTTGAAAATGTAGAAAAACATCCAAAAAATTTAATAAATTTCAATTGGTATTCTATTGTTTAACAGTGCGATTAATCACAATTTTTTGAATTAATCACATGGGTTAACTGCGATTAATCGACAGACCTAATTGTAATCAAAACTAATTTACAATAATGTATTCACAAGTGTAATAAACCAATTTTTCTATATAAAATTGAAATTAATTTAAAACATTGAGGTGACATTTTCTTAAACTGAATATGAATAAGCAAGTAGACATATTCTAACATCTTCAGAAAGAAGACAGTGAGACTATTCTGTGAATTTAGGCCAGTATTAACTATATCAAGATCACTTCTTGCTACAACCTAAATTTTCTTCTGCATACTGAATTGTCCAAACAGAAGTAATTGCATTGTTGGAACTAAATTATCCGTAAGCCATAGCATTTTCTTGTGTGATTTTTTTCTGGTAATTCCACTGTAAGTGAAGCTAGAGGAAATGCCAATTCTAATCTGAACCTGAGTTTGCTAAACAAAGTCCCTATATTTACCATTGTACAGCTAGTATTGTATGTGTAATGTATATTCAAAGTTCTTATTTGTAGATTGGACCTGTAGAGCTGTGTAATCTCTTGTACAGGAGATGTACTGTCTGCCCAGAAGTTCCTAAATCAAAGCCTGTTAGGAGTTAATGTTTCTGCATTTTTAGGCAGAGCTCCAGATGTTTCGAGCTCAGTGGATTTTTGAACTTGCCCCAGGCATGAGTTCTGGTGGTTTGGAAACTGTGCCACGTGCAAGAGGCCCTGGAGTAAAGGTTATAGATACCAAAGGAAAGCAGGAGCTAGCAAAAGAGGAGAAGGTAGGAAAGAGATCACTTATTTTACTAATGGGCGGTCTTTGTTAGCATTCCATTAGCTTTTAACATTGAATGTTTAGATTCTGGTTAAACCGGAAAAAGATCAGGCAGATAACTTCCTCTCTGTATGCTAGATTCACAAAGGGATGGTGTGGTGCCTAACTTTTAGGAGCCTAGAGATTTGGGTTTTACAAACTGAGTTAGATGCTTAAGCTCCCTATGTAGTGCATAGGGGAGATAGGTACTTAAGGCTACATAGAGTACAAGCACTACATGTATAACCACTTGCTACAGAAAAAGGCAGGCTGCATCCACACTTGGCACTGTGGTGTGAGCTATATGCTTCAATGAAGGACTGTGGCAGAGGGGAGCTGTTGGAGTCTTTCAGTGCAGTAGGGAAAGCCTCTGGCAGTGGGACACTACACTGCTAAAAATAGCAGTGTAGATGTGGGAGGCACTACTCAGGTGTGTAGAGAGCCCTCATAGGTTACATACCCCAGGGAGGGGGTGGGTTTCAGGTGTGAAGGGCATTTTCCTTACAAACTGTACCCAGTCTACAGTGCTATTTATACTCATGCTAGCTGGGTGTGTGGTTTCTGCACTCTGCTGTAAGTGTAGTCATATGCTAAGAATGGGATTTCCAAAAGTCAGCATATTGAGTGAGGAGCTGCCTTAGCTAACCATTGGGAGATGCCAAGGACAGGGTGTGTCCTAAGTCTCACTCCTTCCAAGGAATTAGGGTCTTACGTCTGGGCTGCAGGAATGTGCTGCTTTCTGCTTGGGATTCTGCACTGTGAAGCGTCTCCTGCATATGATAGAGAGACTATAGTTTGGTGGTTAAAGTTCTCACCTGGAAGGAGGGAGACCTAGGTTCCAGTACCTTTGCTTCAATGTCTAGTTATACGAAGTGCAGCAGCTTCATCAGGAGAGATTGAGGGCATTTTCTTCCTTCAGCCTGGGGGGAGAATTGAACCCAGGTCTCCCACATCCTGGGTGAGTGCTTTAACCACTAAAGTTATAAGGTGGGCACTACTGCTACCACCTCCTCTCTGGCCAGATTTTGAATGGCCCCAGGTCCGGTAAGTGAATTCCAAGTTCAGCCTACTGGATTGAGCTCTGCAGCTGAGAAAGGCAGAAGAACTATCTTCCCCTGCTTTGTGGATTTTGCTGGGGTTTAGGTGTCCATATGCTTAGTGAGACATCAGTATGTGTGCACAGAGGCAGAAACTTAGGCACCCAGAGGACTTTACTACAAAAATGTAGGGGCAGTTTAGTCATTTACAGGGTTAGGTGGTAGCCGAGCAGGGATTTTGTGAATGCCAGTGGTGCCAAACTGTTGAAGTTGGGTACATAAGTCCCTTTGTGAATCTAGCCCTGTGTTCCTTACCTTTTGCTACCTTCCCTCATGCGTGGCTTTGCCTGCTTCACCAAATATAGGTATTGTGAAGTGATAGTGGCCTACCTGCTTTAACGGTGGGTGTTATGTGTGTGTGTTCCAGCTGAATGAAGTCACAGAGGTAAAATGACAAAGTTTGTCAATCATATCTTCTTGTAATGGATATGTACAAACAGTAAGAAAGCTAAAGAGCTTCTGAACTAGGTCAATCACTAATGTGTTCTGGTTAAGTTCAAATGGCATTTTCTCTCCCAGTTAAAGAAAAGGAAACAGCAAGAGCTCTCCTGCCTTCCTTCCCCTGCCTCTCCTGACTTCTTGCACACATTTGCATTTTTGCTCTGGCTATTCACCTGCATTTGTGAAAGTTCTTTCCAAGCATAGTGTAGCAATATGGCCTCCACAATACTCTTGACTTTTTGGATCACTTAGTACTCTTTTGCAGGTTCCACTGTTCTTTATTGTTGCAGACTGGATTTGCAATTGATATGCTTTTGTTCCTGTAGGTCAACTCTGTGGATTTGACTCTTTAATATCAGCCAGATGCTTTCTGTCTCACTTCCTGAGCATTGCTTTCACAAGTGCTTTGCACAACACCTCCAGAATTGCCCTCTACTTTTTTTTTTCTTAAGAAAACAAAACCGAGTTAGAGCCAAAGTGTCTCTAGGTAAAAAAGTGTGATATTGTAAATATTTGAAGATCTTCACTCCCCTGCTAATTTTGGTGACATGGACACATTATCAATCCTTCTTTGCAAAGCAATAAAACTTTAGAAAGCTTGTTCATTCCTGAGATAAGCTTCCATTCAAATGGTAAGTTCAATATGGCGCAGTTAGACTCCTTTTAAAACACAAAGGAATTACTAGTTTAGAAACCTATGAAAATAGGTTTATAGTGTGAGTGCTATATCAACCATGGCTATAGTGGTGCTAGAAGCTATGCAATTTCTTATTTATAAGGGCTTAAAGCCCTGATTTAATTAAAACTGGTGTCAGCAAGATTTAGGATCAGGTTCTGCGTTGGCTCAGAAATTCATTTATTGTTAGTATAGCCTGAACATCACCTCCATGTTATATGCAATTGTGCTTTTACTGTTTTCCTTACCACCACATAGTATAGAGCTGTCAACTTGGATGAAAATTCTGGTAACTGGATTTGCTTGGGTGCTTGTAACACATTTTTTAAATGTTCTGTGTAATTTATTGTACAGGCAAGAGAATTGTTCCTGAAGGCTGTGGAACAAGAACAAAACGGGGCTCTTTATGAAGGTAACATGCAATTCTGAGATTACAAATCTAGTGCCTAGAAAAAGTACTATATGGTTGATCAGGAGCCATTTTTTATTAGTTTCTACTGATATGGTGAGAGCTGTGCACTTCTAATTAATAGCTGAAGAATTATAAGTAGGAATTTGATAACTGGAGTCCTTGGGTCACTCAAGCACTCCCAAGATTAACCTAAGAAAGGACAGACAATAATGCTAAAGAAGCTCATTACTATAGTTAAGATTAAGCAAAATTATGAATGCAAGGCAGACTAAAAACAACCCAGAGTCTTCCTGTCTTTGGGCAAGGAAATGTTTTGCCATCTTTAGCAGTATCCACACCAGTTTCAGTAGACTGAAATTTGTCTGGAGCAATTTTTCCAGGGCTCTAGACAGCTTCTTTAATAAGAGAGCAATTCTTAATTATTTTCTTTGCTGTGCAGTTACACCTTCAGTTTAACTGTAAACTAGCTTCTCTGTTTTTAAAACAAACTGTCACATTTAACATGTTCACAGCTTTCTAGTAGATACCTTCTTAGAAGTGTTAAATGGTTGACACTTAAATCTGGTGATCTTTAATTTGTCAGGTTTGCCCCCCAGATTGAAAATTCCTATGTAACGAAAGATTAAAGATTACCTTTAGACAGCCTTCCTTCCTGTTCTTGCCCCTATTGGCACACTTCTGGAAATAGAGGTTCAGAATAGTTGGAGGGGAAAAAGAGTTTAAGTACCTTGTTTAATTAGGGTTTAGGTAATCATGTGCCTATCTTTAAACACATGGATAATCCCACTAGAGTCAGTGGAACTACTCATACCTAAAGGTAGGCACCTTGCTCAACATAGCTATTTCTTCCTGGCTAGGTGGAATAATTATGCTGATGAGAGAGTTTTCTCCTGTTGGCATAAAGCATCTGCACTAGCAGCACTACAGCAACATCAGTACAACTGCACTGCGAGTAGTGATTCTATTGTAGACTCCCCCTTAGTGATTGTCCTTTAAGACACAATATTACTATAATCTGAGAACTCCAATTAGCAATTTAGTCTAGTGCAGTATGAGTGAGTAGGAGACTGCTCAACCCTCTGTTCCCAACAGTATTATAACTTATACTTGTGTGCCTGAATTTACTCCTTAAATAGTACAAGTCCTATTAAACTTGCATTCTGCTGCATTTAAGCTGTACATGCAGACAGCCTACTAGCTGTAATTGCTGAGACTCAAGGACACTGAACCTCACTTTACTGTTGCATCTGTATAGGTAAATTCTGGCTAACAAGCAAATTATCTTTAATTTCATGAAGGACAGCAAATTATTCTAATCATAGAACTGGAAGGGATCTTGAGAAGGCATCTAGTCCAATCCCCTGCACTTGTGGCAGGACTCAGTATTATCTAGACCATTCCTGACAGGTGTTTGTCTAACCTGCTCTTAAATATCTCCAGTGATGGAGACTCCACAACCTCCATAGGCAATTTATTCCAGTGCTTAACCACCTTGACAGTTTTTGGAAGTTTTTTCCCAATGTCCAACCTAAATCTCTCTGGCTGCAATTTAAGCCCATTGCTTCTTGTCCTAATGATTGCTAAGAGCACAGAAAAAAAAAAAAAGACTGCTTTATGTTGACCCAGCAACTTTGAAGTCTTCATATTTTGAGACAACTTCAGAACACACAGTATCCTGAAGTTGTCTCAGAACATGAAGCCTTCAAAATTGTCACAGCATTTAAAAGTCCGGTAACTCAGTGAAAGATAAACATGAGGCCTTGACAGAAGCCAGCAAGTGTTGATTTAAACTAAGTGTCACACACATCGCTTTGGCATGAGGCACATATTATTGCAGAAAGTTACATTTCCCTGTGCAAACAACACAGCTTCATAAGCTATAGCGCCTACAGTGACTACCACATTGAAAAGTGTATGTTAATATATTGTACTGTATTGGTAAATCTGAGCAATTGCTTTCAAAGCTTAGGAAAATTGACTAAAGAATTCAGTTTGAAGATTTAATCACTGTCTGGTGCTGCACAGCTTTCAGTCTTTGCAGTACTAGTACATTGGACTGTTTTATTGGAGACTTCCTCTCTTGAAAAGCTGTACCAAGAAGTAGTTGAAGGTTTACACCACCTTCAAGGAGAATGGTTTATTGTAAATGCTACAGTTGCTGTTATGGCAATGACAGGTGAGAACAGCAGTCTGATCAGAGAGATCCAACGCATTGCAACTAATGCCAGGATGTCACCTTCTACACTGAACTGTTGCTACTAATGCACCTGTAAAGCAGTACCTGGATCTTCAGGAAGCCGTTGCAAATAGTGAATTTAGTTAAGATGTCCAGTGAATTGACTTTGTGCATTGTTCTGATGATAGGTTCCTTTTACTGGTAATTTTCTCATTTAAGTGAGGTGACTCATGAGGTAGAGTTTAGGTTTTCCTGTATAATAAAACATGCTCCATCTTTGCTCCCCTTCCCGCCCCCCCCTCCAAAAACAAAAAAAACCCCCAACCACTTATGTTTAGCTACTTAGACTGAGCATTTTGGGGCAGGGATTATCTTTAATCTCAATTATCGGTAATTGTTTTTGCTAATGCCAGATGAAGTTATTGAAGGTGACAATTTACGCATCTTTGGTAATCTAAACGAGCTGGACTCTTCTCTGGGAGCAGAATAGGAGTGTTCTGTCCCTGCATGAGAAGGTAGAAGTATTCACTAACACTTGTAAATTGGCCTTCTGGACACAAAGAAGAAATTTGTGAACCTGAAACTTGAAGACTGGTTTCAAATTTTGAAGGAACTGAGGAGCTGGTCAGGCACTATCAAATTCAGTCAGTCGGAGTGAACCTCAGCCCAGTAGTGGCACTACTAGCCTGGTACCCAACAGAGGAGGGTAAAGAGGTGGACCATCAATCCCTTTATTCAGAAGACAGTTTTATCAGTGCTGAATGTGCCATTGCAGGCTAGACTGACAGACCTGAGACTGGTTCCTGCACCTAATTGAAGAGGAATTTTGCACATTGACAGATTATCTGCTTTAGCTGCAGAAACCTTGAAAACTTTCCATCTTGTAGCTCTAAGTGAGGTTTCTCTGTGGTGATCAAAAATAGTTGCTATCACTTGTGGATAGATAACTCATTTCAACCTCATGTGGAATCTCCCCTCAGAAAGACAGGCTCATGAGTTCTTGAAGGGAGAGTATAAGTTTACTCTTCAGAATTAGTAGTTGCCGTTGATTATTGTAACAATTTATTCTGCGTATAACAAGATATGGGGGGGATGGGAATAATGAAACAATTTAACATGGAGGATGGTGCTTAGAGTTGAAAGTTCTGAAAACCCTGCATTAGAGAATTTACACTAGTGTAAGTGACTCAAGATAACTGAAGGGGGCTAGATTGCTCAGAAGCTTGGTAATAAGAATTAGAGCCATTCATAGAGTCAGTAACATCTTTTAGATATTTGGTAACAGAGTAAGACCACTAAACAGTTGCTAAATATTCAGGTCACATCTGTCACAGTAGAACTTTAACTTTCTGTAAGTGGAAGACTCTTTGCAAGTTAAGTTTTGCACATCAAAACATGGTTTTAATTTGCTAAAGTATACTCTGTTTTGACAATTGTAATAGATTTGATTAAGCACTGTAGAATATTTTACCAGATGCTTAGAAAAGAGACTTCACTACAGCATGCTAAAACCTTAACTAGTTTTCATACTGATTAAAGTACATGGATTACTTAGGTTGTACTATACCTGAAAGTTCTAGCTATACAAAAGATCAAGAAGATTGAATTAGAGTGGATCACTTAGAACAGGCCGTCACCAGTCATTGGAAGACTTGCTGGTAGGATGGAGATCTGGTGTTAGTTCACTTTCTAGTTTGTTTTTTTAAAACACTATTACTTTTCCCAGTAAGCAACTGCTGTGTGGCTGCCAAAAACCATGTTGTGGTTGATCATGGGAGAAGAGATCTGTGCTATCATGACTAGGAGAAGTATCCCTGAGACACACCAAGTGACCCATGCCATGTAAAAAGGTTTCAGAATCCCTGCTGTAGGAATCTAGGTAAAGGGTGCACTATACTGACAGACAAACCTGCAACAGTGCTACATTTGCTGTGGATAAAAAGGTGTGTAGGCTATCAATTCAGTACCTGTTAAATCCTATTTTCTCTTTAGAAAAAGTTCATGCTTTCCTCCCTACCTAATCAGTGACTTGTGTAGGAATGAAGCCTTGTCCTGAGATAGCTTCAACTGACAGGAGATGCAGCAGCCTGTCTGCCTAGCAGCAGTGCTCTGCTGTCTCCACTCACACCCTATTGAATTGAGTTTAGTTAAAGATCTGAGTACTAGTTATCAAGACTCAGTCAACTGATACATGTTGATAAATCAGATGAGATACTGCATTACACTAAGAAAGGGAAGTTTTGGACTGTACATTCCTTACTTTTTGTAAGGCATGATGGCTTTGATTAAGGAAAGCACTTATGCATGTACTCAAATCCTTTAACTAGTGGGAAGGTCCTGAAATGGGGCTTCTATGGGGTGTGACGTTGCCCTTGAAATGTCTAAGTCCACATCAGCTCTCAAAGTGTGTTTCAGATGTACTGAGGAGTTACTTTCTCATGCTGGTGGCTTCATTTTTGTATCAACCTTGCATCAAGTAGTTGATAAGAATCAACTATAAATCTGCTAAGTTCTCCTTCTTTCCAACATGGACACATCTGTGATGGATTTCTGTGATTCAACCTCCTTGGAAGCTGCCAGCCAGTGGAGCAAGACTACTACTGCCCCTGCTTTCCCTGCCAGTTCGGGACTCCAGCACCCTGTTTTGCTGAGGCAGACCCAGCTGTCTGCTCCAACACAGACCCAGGGTCTGAATTATTTGCCCCAAGACTTGACTGAAAGCAGCTAACAGAAGTGCTTATCTTTAAGGCTCAGATGCGCAACTCCCAGTGGGGTCTAAAACTCAAATAAAATCCTTTTACCCTGTATAACGCTTACACAGCGTCAACTCAAATTGTTTGCCCTCTACAATACTGATAGATATGCACAGCTGTTTGTCTCCCCTACCCCCTATGTATTAATACATACTCTGGATTAATTAAGTAAAAAGTGATTTTATTAAATACAGAAAGTAGGATTTAAGTGATTCCAAGTACACCTCTACCTTGATAGAATGCTGTCCTTGAGAGCCAGAAAAAAAAAACTTACTGTGTTATAGGTGAAAACGCATTATATTGAACGTGCGTTGATCCACCAGAGTGCACAGCCGCGTCCCCCCGGAGTACTGCTTTACTGCGTTACAGCCAAATTCGTGTTATATTGAGGTATAGGTGTAGTAACAGACAGAACAAAGAATTACCAAGCAAAATAAAACACGCAAATCTAAGCCTAATATAGTAATACAACTGAGTACAGATAATATCTCACCATGAAAGATGTTTCAATACATTTCTTTCACAGAGTAGATGCCTTCCTAGTCTGGGCACAATCCTTTCCCCTGGTATAGCCCTTGTTCCAGCTCAGGTGGGAGCTAGGGGATTCCTCATGATAGAGAACAAAGTGAGAACTTCCAGCCATTTATTTAATCTCTCCTCCTCCCCCTCCCCTTCTTTCGCCCTCCGCCTCCCTCCCTCTCTCATATATATAAGCTGGGAATCCATTATCCCTCTGGGTCATCTCCCCCAGTGGAAAAGCACCAGCTTAAAGATGGATTCCAGTTCAGGTGACATGAACTCATGTCACTGTAAGACTTCATTACCCACTTGCCAGCACACCATATACAGGAATACTTACAGGTCAAACAGAGCCATCTGCAGTCAATTATCCTGGTTAATGGGAATCATCAAGATTCTAAGCCACCATTAATAGCCCACACTTTGCATAATTACAATATGCCCTCAGTTATTTCATATTTCTACTTGCAGATACAAGAGTGGTACATTTATACAAACAGGATGATCACATGCAGTAGAATATAAGCTTTGTAATGATACCTTACAAGAGACCTTTTGCATAAAGCATATTCCAGTTACATTAGCATATTTTCATAAAATCAGAGTGCAACATCACAGCATCAACTCAGGCTAAGTTCTCGTCTGCATTCCTTCAATAAAGAATATCTACTAAAGCATGACATTCCCATTTGAAGAGGACTTATTTAATCAGCGATTATTAGGTTGTTGCATGAACATGATTCTAGTACAGTCAAACCTTGCAATAACACGCCCCACCATAACGTGAAATCGCATATAACATGATCATAAGTTGGCTCCCCTTTGAGGCCTAATACCAGCGGTCCTCAATGCCATGGCGCCCTCTGGGACATTGATATGCCCCTGCTAGTGCCCAGCAGGGGAGAGAAGCTGCGGTCCCGCTCCTGCTGGTAACAGAGAACTCCAGGGCTGCGGGTGCCGGTGCTCTCTGTCTCCAACAGGTGCGGGGTTGCGGCTCCTCTTGAAGCCGGAGAGGAGCCGTGGCCCCGCGCCTCCTGGAGACAGAGAGCACTGGCACCCGCAGCCTCTGAGTTCTGTCCCGGCAGGCGTGGGGCCGTGGCTTCGCTCCCCTGCTGGGCACTAGGCACACTAGGCGGCGCACGTCAATGCACCGGGCTGGGGACCACTGACGTAAACTGACCAGCTTGAAACCCCACTATACCGCAACCGCACATTTAGTGCGAGGACATTTTTTGGACCCCAAACATTGCGTTATAGCGGGGTTTCGCTGTACTAGACAGTAGCAGGGCTTTACTGCAGGTTTCCCAGCAAGCTTCCTCTAGTATAAATAGGTTACAATAGTAGTCTTTATTTTGACCCAACTTAATATTTTCCAGACTGTTGATATAGCAAGTTAAATTCTCTTGTTCAGTTATTTGGCTTTTGTACTAGTGCACCTCTACCCCAATATAAGGTTGTCCTCTGGAGCGAAAAAAAACCTTACTGTGTTATAGGTGAAACCGTGTTATATCAAACTTGCTTTGATCCACTGGAGTGCGCATCCCTGCCCCCTCAGAGCACTGCTTTACCATGTTATCTCCGAATTTGTGTTATATAAGGTCACGTTATATTGGGATAGAGGTGCACTTTACATGAACAAGCAAAGGTTAGAAAAAAATCTTCTACAGCTTGTAATGCTTGACATCTAATAAAACCTTCATTACAGCAACTTGATCTATCTGATCTCAAGATTTATAGGGTAAGAATTCTATTCCTGGTGGCTGTAACTTTAGCTCCTATGTTCAGGGAGAGTAAAGCTCCGGTTACTTATCCTTCCTATGTTAAATAGCAAGAATGATTACCCAGATGCTTCAATCAGGAAATGAGCCCCAGCTGAGGTGTTCAAATAGTATACCATAAAACTCCAGCACAACTATATCTAGGTGCGGCATGAACACAGGAAGAGATACACAAGTCAGAACCCTGCTGATTTTGGTGAAAAGTAGAAAATGAGTATTTTCCAATTTTCAGCAAAATCAATAGGGTTCTGATTAGGAGGCGGCTGTCCAGGAAGGGGGGGGTGGGTGGGCAGGGAGAGAAACGGGAGGAAGCAAAGGGCCCACTAACCCTATACTTTAGATCATTGCCTCACCCCGGTATCCTAAGTATCATGGGGTGCACCACTCACCCCTGGTCTGGTGCCACGTCCTGTTGCTCTGGGGATTAACTCTAGAGGTAGATGTGCTCTTCCACAAATTTGCATGCTGTCACAGACATCACTGTCTTTCTGTCAGGTCAGCAACTCTTCTCACTCCAGAAAATGCAGCAGTCGCTTTATGATTCAGCCCTCCGGCCACATCACTCACTGTTCTCCCTCCATGGGTTCAGTCCATCAACAATCCTAAGCAGTCTTTCCATTCACCACCCTGATGCCACTACTTCAGTGGCTGGTAGGGGAACACAGGTCCACCCTCTAATCTGAGTTCCAGTCTAGGGACCGTCAGCTCAGTAGTTGTGGGCTTCCTCTCTTTGCTCTCACTGCTCCTTTCCTGGATTGCTTCCCCCTCTCTTCCTGAGTGTACTAGCTACAAGAACCCTCTTTCCAAAGAGTGACTACTGCCTTTCCCTACAGCCCCCAAACACGCCACACTCTTCTCAGGGAGTGACTGTCCTCTTTCAGCCCCAACCTGTGCCCTGCTACCTGACTTTATAGGCCCTCCCCATCTGTTCCTGTACAGTGAGCCTCTCTAATGAGCTGCCTTCAGCCTAAGGCCATGTCTACACTACGCGCGAAAATCGATTTTAGATACACAATTTCAGCTACGAGAATAGCGTAGCTGAAATCGAATATCTAAAATCGATTTACTTACCCATCTTCACCGCGCGGGATCAATGTGCGAGGCACGCCATGTCAATTCCGGAACTCCGTTAGTTTTGGTGGAGTTCCGGAATCGATCTAAGCGCGCTCTGGGATCGATATATCCCGTCCAGATCAGACACGATATATCGATCCCCGAGCAATCGATTTTCGGCGCGTAGTCTAGACGGGGTGTAAAGCTCCCCTGTTTGCAGCCTAATTAACTGATTGGGCCCACATGACCTAATTCTGCTCTTGCCGGGCTAGTGGAAATCAGGCTTTTCTGAATTTCACCAAAATCAAGAGAGTTCTGCCCAGTAGTGCCTAGAACATTTCCTGAAATTCTGGAATTGATTTGATACAGTTTTAAAATTACCATTTTTACATACATACAGAAACAGAAATGCTTTTGATTTGTGTGTAGGAATTTGCTTTGCTCAGGCAATAAGTATCAAAGGTACATGGCTGAGGTTTTATTAATATTTCCCTAGCCCTCTACTCTAAGTGATCGTACAAGTCAAGACTGATCTGTACCACTAATGTTTATTCCATGTGTCCGGCCCCTCCCCTTAGAGAAAGATTCTGGGTCATCATAAGCATGTATTAAGC
This sequence comes from Chelonoidis abingdonii, assembly GCF_003597395.2. Lineage (NCBI taxonomy): Eukaryota > Metazoa > Chordata > Testudines > Testudinidae > Chelonoidis > Chelonoidis abingdonii. The sequence continues at coordinate 47,095,599 of NC_133771.1, forward strand.
AAAATAATCTCCAGTTGGATGGTGTCTGTGTAAATTCGTACTGAAAGCATGAAAAAGGAAATCTTTGCTGGAACTCCAGAAGCCCCTCCATCAGAGAGTAGAGAAAGCTCCTGCCCCACCTTGGGGTTGGGTTTCCAGCATGCACCAGAGGTCTCAGAGTTATTTCATGAGTGGTCCTCAGCTTTACATCAAGCACTCATCTTTCCAGTGTTTTTAAAAAGGCCATTTCTATCCTTCACCCTAAGATAATCCTTTGGTCATCTAATTTTGTTGGAAGAGTATAGCTTTAGGGAGAAAATGCAATCAAAAAGTCCAACTATTATAGCAGGGCTAGCTGTTTTTCTTCTGACTCCAGCTCCTTGGCTGACTGCTTAATGGAACCATGTCAATATGACAGACTTCATCTCAGCTGTAGTTTAGTGGGTTATATGCCAACTAAATAGGGTAAAGCTAATTCATGCAGAGGTAACGAACCTCAGTTCTGCGTAGGAGTGTCACAGAGTTCTTGTAACATCCAGGTTTATGTTCATTCCAGTAAGATGAGATATTACCATACCACGAATGTAGTTTGGGAACCGTGGCCTTGAGGAGTCAGCCTGAATCAGGGTGAAAAGCGAGGATGGAGACTAAGCAACCTGCTACTTTAGTTTTAGAAGTACTATAGCATTTTAAGAAGTTGGACAACATAACCCTTCACTAGTTCAAGTATTAATATCAGCAATTACTGTATAATGGCACTTTAAAGGCAAGAGGCATGCTGTACGATCTAGTTAAAGTCCTGAACAGGCTGACCTCTGAACTGGACTCTGGGAAAAGCCAGGGGTCTTTACAACAATCAAACTCCCATTTTTCCAAACCTTTCTGTTGCCTCCATTAGAAATAGGCTAATCAGTGTAAGTGACAGGAGACTCAGTTCAATATAACTTCTTAGCTTCCTCCGGCCAGATGCCAATACCCACTAAAGAGAAGAGAATCTTCAACAATGTAGCCTAATTCAAAAGTCTAAGATATGTCTACACTACAAGCACTAGAGTGGCACAGCTGCAGTGCTGCTGCTGTAAAGCTCTATAGCAAAGAGTTACTACAGAAGGGATTTTTTTTGATGCTGTAGTAAATTCACCTCTCCCAGAGGCAACAGCTAGATCCATGGAAGAATCCTTCCATGGACCTAGCTGCTGCAATGTTTCTATAGGGAGTCAGGATTGTGACACACTGGGCTACCCCCTGCACTTAGCATGAGGAAGTCATGTCTGTGCCTGCTGTCAGTCACCTCCCTGAAACCACCAGCCTCTGGTAACAAACACTGCCTTGCTCTGAGCATTCTTCTGGAGTGCTCTGCCCCTCTTTCACTGAACACTCACAGCACTCTTGGATCCATTATTCCTTTAGGAATAATGCATACCAGCTTGTAAGATTCAACTCAGGATCACTGCTTTGCTTAACATACAGGACGTAGATAGTGAACACAAGAATAAGTTTCAGAGAAAAGCAATTCAAGTGATATAAAGAGAGTAGTGGAAACAAATGGTTACATATCAGACAAAATCATAACATGCTTTCTAGAGCTCAAACTTAACAAGGCATTTTCTTATCTCCTGCAAGATAGTTACCTCAAGTCCCTTCCCCCCCCCCCATATTTTCCAACCAGTTTGGTTAAGATCTAGCTTGCTAGCAGTTTGTCTTCACAGATTGAACTAATGAGGATGTACCTCCATACCCCTTATTATACCCCCGAGTTCATTGTCCTTTGTTGTAAACAGAGCTCTCCATTGCTGGTTCACTTCTTCCTGTAAAATTTCCTCTTTGAAGATTTCGTAATCCTTCATTAGCATTTGGCTTAGATTGTAAATGGATGTCCATTGTGAACTATAGAATATTTACTTCACATTTAAACAGATAAACATTACTTGCCTGAAAGAAAACCTGCTTTTTACATATCTGATGTGCAATCCCTAGATATAGACCTTAAAAGTGTGTATTTATAGATATATTACACACACACACACACTTCTTACACAGCATCTGTACATGTTGATTGCAGTGATACTGATGAGCAGTGTGACGCAAGCTTTCATTAGAGATCTTATGAAACATTTTTTTGGTGAACCCATGAATCCTTGTACCCCTGTGCTCTCTGGCAGCTGGAATCCAGAGGTTCTTGGGTCACAGCTGCATCTACAGTGGGGGTTAGGTCAACCTAACTACATTGCATAGGGTGTGAATGTTTTACAGCCCTGAGTGATGTAGTTATATTCACTTAAGTTTTAGATGTAGACAGACCTCAATCACAGATTTTTGCCCAGAGTCTTCAGTTCCCACAGTTAGGAGGCTTGAACAAAACACACACACACACACACACACACACTTTACAGGTATTGACTGCAAAATCATTTTTGCTACAGCCAGCAGACAGTTCTGGATTTTTAAAGTTCTCCAAATTTAAACTTTTGTCCTTATTGTAGTACAAAACATTGGAGCTGCTCAAGGCAGTCTTCAGAGGCACGTGCAACATTTGTCTTGAACTTTTCTGAACAGACAGAATGATCTTTTCACAAACATTGAAGTTACTGGCACTGCAAGTGTACATAATCCAATGATTGGTTTCAGTTTTCCAGTATTCAAGTGCTGTTATACAGTCAAAGGGCACTTCACATGTCATGGACAAGCCAAATTCATGTTTGAACTCTTCTGCTAGGCAAGGAAAAAATGCACAGAATATTTTTTTTATAGTCGCTAAATTGCATAGCATCTGTGCCTGGACAAATGGTTGGCAAAAGAGATCCTGTTCCATAGAGTCCATTGGCTACATTGTGGATATGGTTGCCTTCAGTGTGCTCTGAAATTTTGATGCAAAAGCCAGCCTTGCAGATCAAGGGAGTTGCCATTTGGAGGCCATTGACTCGAGGTCCACTTCTTTTAAGGCATTATCTACATCAGAAGTAACTTGTTAAGCAGTGTATCAAGGTGCATTTCTCCATTTGCCAATGACCCCTGTCCATTTCCCCCCAAAAATAAAGAAAAAAAGATGAATCGAAGCACAGTTTTCACTGGTTTCCAGTGTCTTCGACCATCTGGCATAGTTTCATTGTCTTCGAGGTAACTGTATCATCTTCTTTAATGAGAAAGTCTGTCATGCTGTCCCAATGCATATGAATGAATTTTGCAGCCTTGAGTCAGGAAAGCCAGCAAAACAACACAACTTGAGGGGCATCCGCAAACCCATTGGGCTCATGTTGTTGCTTGCACAGACTTTAAAAAACACTTGCTTTTGCATGTTGTCATTTTTTAATATCACTGGAAAACATTTCACAAATGTTGAGTATGCAGAATGTATTAGTTTTGATTGCATGATTAATAGGTACATGCAAAAGATGCATGTGATGCAATATCCTGAACAAAGTTTATGGGATTAAGAAACTTCACTGCATGATTAATGGGTACCTGCAAAAGATGCATGTGATGCAATATCCTGAACAAAGTTTATGGGATTAAGAAACTTTACTGAATTAAATTAAACTTTATTGAATTATAATCTACCCCAAAGACATTAACCATATTAAAAAAGCAATTGTGTATGGGTTGTTTTGGCATAATATATTCCTTTAGTAGGGAGGGGGATGCTAATGTAATTCCTCCATTATCAGCCCTTTGAAGTCACCCCTTTACTAGTTCATACTGGATTCTGCAGGGACCAACAGACAAGGGATTTTTGGATAAATAGCCTAATTTTAAACTGATTTATGGTCTTCATGATCCAGCAAAACATTCAGGATCTCTGGAGGACCCCGGTCCTTAGGGAAGAATTAAAAAGACCAACTGTCTCAATTACTCTTGTTAACTATCTCTGAAGAGAGAGCAGACAGGTCTGTTTAGGCAAACTGTCTTTGCTGGAGATAATACAGTGAAGGCAGAGAATTGTTCAGCCTGGACATACGCCAGTCAGAAGGGAGTGACCCACTGGAAGTGATGGCCAGGAGAGCTGGAAGCCTGAGAGCGGATGCCTTTGCTGGACCACCGAGGGGGAAAAACAGGTGTAGTTACCTGAAACTATGACAATGAGTAATAATACATGGAATGTGAAGCATATGCAGATACATTGCTTTCATATCTTTTACTAAGCCTTGCATGTACATCACAGAGTCACTGTTGATTAACACTATTTTCCCACATTTGGCTGTACTCTTGCAACACATGAAATTCAAATGATCCCCACTGAAGAACAGAGGCTTTCAATAGAATATAGTATTAAATGATTTATTCTTGTCAGTGTAGAACAATGATGTTCATTGCTGGCTGTCCAGAAAACTCTGGAGTTTTAAAGAGAATTTCTAATTCTTCAAAAGATCCTTCATTGCAAGCTTGAGGCTGAGAGAAAAGTTCAGGCAGGTATTTTTTTTCCAGCTGAAGAAGTTCTGGGCCAGTCCAGGCTTGTGAAGCAAAACTATTACAAAGTTCAAACCACAGACATCATTCATTGGAATCATGTTAAAATACTACACCTGTACCAGATTGTGTGAAAATCTGAAGTTTCTTCCTTCTTTTGTCTCATTCTTCCAAACAGGCTTCTGTTGAAGCATGGCCTACTTTTGCTTGACTTTAATTCAATTTCATATGAGACGTTATTCAAAAGTTCAGCAGTACGATCTGCCTTTCCAGAGATTTCTGTTTTACAAACTTTGCACTGCAAAAGGTCCTCTTCTTTTCCAGACTTTCATTTTGAATTTGAGGTCAGGGTGTACATTGCAGTGTTCCTCTAGGGTTTTTCTTTTGATTCATTATGGATATAAAATGACAAACATTTACCCTCGGTTAGGGAAGTGGTGCAGTTGAGCCCCATTGGTTCCCCCCACCCCCAAAAATCGTAAGTGTCATTGTTTTCATGCTCTTCCTGAACTTTGACTCCAGTACACTATGTTAATCAGTCAGATCTGCAACTCCAGCACTGTTTGGCAACTGCTGTAGCATCTGCTCCTCCCACCCTGAATGATCCTGGCCTGGCCACATATCCAGCCTCACCAGGAAGGTGTCCTGGTCCTCCCAGGATCGTGATGGATGAGGATGAACCTCCTGCCTTTAGGCAGGCAACCTTGCTGCTGAACAGCTGCAGTCTGGGGGCTGCCTCCACGCACATTCAGCTAGTGAATGAGGGAGTGAGGCCATGAAAGTGTGGCTGCAGAGGGCTCTCCCTGCTCTGCCTTAGAACCAGTGACACCTGATGTCTGGAGGCACAAGTTTCAGAGAAGGCTGCAGACATGGAGGGGCAGAGCAGAGGTCCCTGGCCAGGACTGTGAGGAGGAAGAGAACAAGCCCCCTGCCATTGGAGAGGCCACTCTGCTGTTAACTCCTGAATGGGGATGGTCCCCACACTCCCAGCTAATGAGGGAAAGAGTGGGGTGGTGATACTGGATTCCTACAGGTGCAAGGAAGGCTGCACTCATGCCAGCTGTTACCAATGGATATTTTTTCCATCGATTTCAGTATGTCAGCTGACAGTAACATTTATTAACATGTATCTAAATTGAATCCTGTCAAGCCTAGCTATAATGGAGTAATGGGTTTCCCTCGCTCTCATTGTTTGTGAAAGAGGGCTGACCTGGCTTAGGCATCTACATCCAGGAGAGGGGTCACAGCTGTGAATCCCCAGCAGAGATAGGTGTCTAACTACTGGCTAGTTTACAGGTTACCAGCTCAGCTTGCTGCCCCCTTTTGTGAAACCCTTTCTTATGTACCTTCCTCTTGCCATGTATTTTATAAGAAGCCTGCGTGCCTGTTTAACCCACACACCACCTGAGTAGTGGCACCAAGACCATTTAGAGAGAGATTAATGAGTCTACTAAAGCTTTTAGCTCATGCATTTAGCTCCTGAGGTCCCAGGTTCAAGCTTGCCCAACGACGACCAAAGTCTGTTAGTGTTACACCTGACTCCAGGGTAAGGATCGCACTGGGCAGCAGGTCACTTAAAAGTTAGATTTGCAATGCTCAGCATTGCCACACAGTCCCTTTATGTATATAACCCAGAGTGCATAGTGCACAGGAGAATCAAGACTAGCTCTGCAGGTCTGCTCTAAAGCAGGTTCTTGCAATCTCTCTGTGCGCGTCAGAGAAGTTATCTGATCTTTGGGGTATCCTCCTGGGTTGTTTTAGTAGCAATCTTTTCCTCCCATTCTCCTACATACCAGGCCTTTTCCTTCTCTGGCTTTCACCTTTTCAAGCCCCAGAGAGGAGTGGAACTATATAAATCCTAGTCCTTTACTCAAGAAATGTTAAAATAGAAACAAGTGAAATATACACATGCTAAACTTAACTGGTCAGTCACTTTTGGCTGGGTGCATTCCAGCTCTCACACCATAAGCAGACACTAACACAGGAAGAGAGCTTTGTCTTCAGTATCTTAACACTTTTCCTTCTCCCTCTCCATTCCCTTTTCTCCCTTCATTCCATCCAGACCCAGTCTCCCTGCTCTCTCTTTCTGTACATTTCTGTCCAGGGCATGGAAATTCTCAGACACCCAGTAGCTAGAGGACTAAACCTCTAGGTAAAGAGAAATACAAAAAATAGAGGCCTTGGGCCCAGCTCCATATAGGTACTTAGGCACCTAAACCCCAGGTTTAGGAGCCACTGTGATCCACTGAACCCCTGCAGGCACCTAAATGTTCACTTTAAAAGTTCCCTAGGCACCTAAGTTTCTCCCTCTGGGCATGCACAGTGCTGCCTCAGATTAGGTGTCTAGCCACTTACTTCACACCTGCCCGCCAGTGTGATCCACAAAGTGAGTGAAGATAGGCAGAGGAGCACCTGTTTTAGCCATGAGGCCTGATCTGCTAGGTATGCTCAGAGGCCACCTAGGGGATTGAGTCCCATTCAGAATCAAGGGAGCAAGGCATGAAAGAGAGAGAATAACTTTATAGCCTGGTGGTAGGTCACCCACCAGGGAGGTGGGAAACCCATGTTCCAGTCCCCCTGCTCCAGTGACTATTATTTACCTAAAGTGGAACAACTTCAACAGGAGCGATTGAGGGAGCTCAACATCAGAATATCCTATATGTCAGTGGTTAGAGCACTCAGAGGTGGGAGACCCCTTTTCAAATCCTCTCCCCCCCTCAAGTGGAGTGGGGAATTGAACTGGTCTCCCACATTCCATATGAGTGCTGTCACCACTAGGCTAAAAGTTATAAGCTGTGCAGCAGCACCTCCTTCACCCATTTTGTGTGGAGTGAAGGAGACACCTAACTTGTTCTCACAAGAAATAAGCCATCTGACTCCAAGAGAAGAGTTCCCAGGTGTGGATCACAAGCAGAGATAGGCACCTCCCTGCTGCCTGGACTTAGGTATCTATCTCTGTGAGAGGGGCAGGGTTGGGTTTACGACACGCCTCTCTCATTGGCATCTCCTGTTGGCTAATTTGGGGGTCTCCCGCTACCATGCTGGCTTGCAACACCTAAGTCCCTTTATATAGTTGGTCCTTACTCCCTAAAGGCAATACCCACTTGGGAAGAAAGAAAAAACAAAACCTGCTTTCCCTCTTTCCTGCTCCCACCCCCATGCCCTGCTAATAGAAGATATGCAGATTCTAGTATCCCTACTAGGGTGCTTTTCCCAACTCTTATTCAGGAAAACTCAATCTGGATATCAGCCTTTGGTTAGTAAATATCTGAAATTAGAAGCATCCTCTCTGGATGCTAGAAGCAGATGGAGAATTCTCTGTTCCCCATCTCATTGCAGAGCCTTGCAAAGATTTTGGGATGGTTTCTGCTCCTCTATATTTCTTTCAGCATTCAAAAGTGCAGAGGCAGCAAGAATGAGATATCGTTCCCAGTGACTAGCTCCAGTGCCTGCCATCACTGCTGCTGCTTTGCCATTGAGCAGCAAAGTGAAATTGACCTGATTCTTGTCCATGTCACTGATGCCTGCAAGGTTCTGAATAGCAGCGTTTTTACTCTGCTTTACCTTGGTAAAGTTATGAGCATCTGAAAGCATCTGATACTGGAGTCATCTGTTCATATTTGGCAAAGCTCTTTGGAACCATAAAGACATAGAAACTTTATGGACGTTGGAAGCAAGTAAGAGTTGTTGGGTCCCCAACCCCCAAGGCCGGCGATACCGTTTAGGCAGCCTAGGCAATCGCCTAGGGCGCCAGAATTATTCGGGGGGCGGCATTTTGCCAGGAGGGCGACAGGTGGGTCCGGTGGAGCTGCTGCAGTCATTCCTGCGGAGGGTCCGTTGGTCTGCGGCTCCAGTGGAGCTACCGCAGGCATGCCTGTGGACGGTTGGCTGCTTGCGCGGCTCCGGTGGACCGCCCGCAGGCATGACTGCGGCAGCTCCACCAGAGCCACGGACCAACGGACCCTCCGCAGGAATGACTGCAGCAGCTCCACCGGAGCCGCGGGATCAGCGCTGGGGGCGGCAAAATGGCCGTGCGCCTAGGGCGCGAGAAACCCTAGCGCCTAGGGCGCGAGAAACCCTAGCGCCGGTCCTGCCAACACCTTTGGGAAGAAAAAAATAAATAAAAAACCAGGCCTTTATAAAATTTAAGTGTATAAAACACCCTTACGTATCAAGCCTTAACTGGCACTCCCATAGAAGATATTGAATGAAAATTAATTATGTAGAAGCTGATGGTATGTGTCCTCCACAAAAGGGGTAAGTGGATTTTCAAGCCCTGATAAGTGTCTCAAATAGGTCTATCTCCCCTGCTGAGATTACCATTTTTATTTTAATTGGTTTAGGTTAAATTGGATATTAAAGAAACAGCTGGGAACGATGGGATTAGTGTCTAGTCGGGTACCCTGATGAGCAGCTTTGCTACTTCAAAAAAAAAAAAAAATGATTTTTTAAGAAGTGTCATGCTGTAGAGCCTTCCTGGCCTTAGTTATAGTGCAGTTACAGCTAAAGTTATGTCTCAGGAGAAGCTCAATTTTGATCACTAGAGTAGGCATTACATGTGTTCCAAGTTGTAATATTACCTTTATTTTCAGCCATCAAGTTTTATCGTCTAGCCATGCAACTTGTACCTGATATAGAGTTTAAGATCACCTATACGTGGTCTCCGGAAGGTGATGGTGTCGGAAGGAGCTAGTAAGTATGACAAGTTTACCACTGAGCAGCACAGGAGTGCACAAATTTACACATTTTGTTTCTAATCCAGAGACATTCATTAAGGTGCCACCTATCTGTTTGTAGTATAGTCACCTAATGTTTGAGAAGCATCTTTTTGTTTAACTGCAATTTAATTAGTAGCATGCATTATGGAAAGTTATATAGATCCTTTAATGGGCCTGGGAACACATTTTATACCAAACAGTACAATGCGATGCAGTTCTTAATTTGTTTGGTGCCAATTCAAACAAATTGAGGATTAAAATAATTTAGCAGAAAATAGTTACTAGGGGATTTAAAAATACAGAAACCACCATATTACTTTTTACTTGGAGATTCAGATCTCTAAGCTATGCAGGCAAGATCATTTTTAGGCTAGTAAGAGCTGACATATTGATTCTTGAAAGTTACACTGTAGTATCAAAAGAGTCTGCACTCGTAGGCTTGTACATATATAGCAGTTAGACTCTTAGGGTAATAGCCAAGTATAGGACTGTAGAACGGCTCAGCCGAGGCTCGTCTCTCCGCGAGGCTGTGGGGGATCCCACCACCTTGCAATAGTTCGCTATGGACCCCAGCCCTAGGTCAGGGAGGGGCAGTAAACAAACAGTCTGGAGCTCAGGCCCTTAGGCAGGGGCTGAGCCAAGAGTCCAATAGGAGCCCAGGCCCTGGGTCAGGGTGGGGCAGCAAACAAATAGTCAGGAGCTCAGGCTTCTGAGTGTTCGGTGTGAGGGGGAGACTGCCACCCGTGAGTGGGGTAGCAAGGGGGACACAGGCCCACCCATTCCACTGCATCCCAGCCCAGGGCCCTAAAAGTAGCAGCAGGAGGCTCACTGCTGTGTCAGTGGGGATCCTGACTGCAACACATTGACATGGGTTCTGGCTGAGCTGCGGCCACACCAGGGTCAGCTTCCCCCAAGCTACTTCCAGACTCCCCCTTAGAGGGTACCTGGGTTAGAGTGGTGTCGTTGGAGGTTTCCAGCACCATCGGCTCCTCAGGGTAGCTGGCCAGAAGTAGGCTGGGCTGGCCAGTCCTCATGTTGGCCACAGCCTGCCAACATGTCCCGAGCTAGGCCACCTGCATCTGGCCTCTCCAGCAGCAGGCTCTCAAGTGAGCTCTGCAGTCAGGCTTTTCTACTTCCTGTCCTGTGCCCTGCCCTCTGAGGGGCAGGTGCAGGACCCGTTGGCTCCGCTCACATTGGTGCTGGGGGAGGCTGGTCTCTCCATGGGGCTGTGGGGGATCCCACCGCCTTGCTACAAAGACTATCTGGGTATTTAAGTGAACCCCCATTAACATCACACAGTGAGGTAAGAAAAATACTAGACTATAGAGTAGAATTTTGTAAAGTTCTTTTATATTCCTAGTATTCCCGCCCTCCCCCCATCTTTGAGCAACTTTCCATTAGTCAGTTCAATCTGTTGATGAGGACATGAACTTCCATGTGGTCTTTCAAAAAAAATTTTTTCTTATTGCCCCTCCCCAACTCCAAATGATACTAGGGCTGGAGCCAGCTTTCTTATCCTGGCCCCTTATTTGTTTTCTAAAGTAGCATCTTCTAGAAAGGCATACACTCTGCAATGTTTGTTAGCACTATTAGTACTTCTGCTCTCTAAGCTCTAAACAGTTGTAGAAGTTCTCTACGTCACACCAGCAAAAATGTATAATAAGCTACTATAACAAAGTTCTGTAATAGTTGTCATCTCTTCCCGTAATACAAGGTAAGTAATGAACACTGTTTTATCAGTTGTCACTCCCTTTCTCCATAACATCTCACTAAAGTTTTAGGCCTAGAAGGCTAAAACAGAATTCTGTCTTCTCTTTACAGTATTTTAAAGATCCTTTTCTAGCTCTTTCAACTGGAGTTGGAGCTTTCTTTATTCCATCACTTCCCTTATTAAACCCATCCCAATTAAACTAAACATGTACAAGATAAATATAAGTAAGCTTTTGGAAGTTCTACACAAACTGTGTGTTCTCTGAGAGAGCTTGTTAGTATTAGGGACAATAAAATATATATGTAGCACCTCATGAGTAAGGTTAGGTAGAGTCATGTGTTTTGAGTGGCTACTTATACACACCTGTGTAGAATGGTTGCACCTGTTGTAGAGAACTCAGGTTTAATCGTTATGTTGCAATAATGTAATTTTATAGCATATTAAACAATGTTCATTAACCTTTTAGCATAGGGAGCAACCCATGAAGGCACTTAGGAACCTACGTCTTGTTTTTAGGCACCACTGTGATCCACAGAACTCCTTCTGTACCCTGTAGGCACCTGAAGTCACTCAGTGCCTAAGTTTTTGTCTCTGAGCATGCACTCTGATTTACAAACCGAAGAAGCAAAAACAAATGAGGAGTCCTTGTGGCACCTTAGAGACTAACAAATTTATTTGGGCATAAACTTTCATGGGCTAGAAAACTGAGGAAGATAGTTGTTCAGCTTCCTGAGTGGCATGCAGGGACCTGATCTGGTGGGCGTGCTCAGAGGTTGCCTACTGGGTTGGACTTCTCATTGAATACACACAAGGGTTGGGCGAGGCATGTAGGAGGACCTCCACCCAGTGATTAGGCACGCATCCAGGATGTGGGAGATTCCCAGTTCAAGGACCCTCTCCTCCTGATGGTGAGAAAGGATTTGAGCAGCAATCTGCCACCTCTCAGGTGAGTTGCCTAACCACTGGGTTATTCTGATGTGCCCCCCCCCCCATTTCCTATATTGAAGTTATTCCACATTAAGTGAATAATTGAATAATATTAATTGGCCCAGAGAGAGTTAGAATGACATTCTAATCTGTTAGAGAGACAAAATGAGTGAGAGAATATCTATTATTAAACAAACTTTTGTTGGTAAAAAGACAGGCTTTTGAGCTTAAGGTATTTACTTCTCCCTATTGCTTGTACAGGAGCCCAGGTTCCTCACTCAGGCTTTGTGCATTAGTGTTGTTCCTGTGATTTTCTAGGTACCTAACAGTTAGGTGCCACAATGCTCAGTGTCATAATGCGAAAGCCCCTTTCTGAATCTGGGCCATAGTGTCTTTGTTGCCATCTTTTTCATTACTTCATAAAACTAATTTCCCAAATAATGCCAAATAACAGGATTTGTCCAAACCACTTCTTCTAAAAGATCAATATGTTGATGAGGAAAACTACAAAGGGATACTATAAGTTTTAAAAAGTGACACTCTCCCTCCTCCCAAAAAAAATCCTTATAATTACTATAATGAGCTCTATAAAATATAATGTACTTTTCACTGGTAATGCTGCTGTTTTATTTCTTATGTGCTGTTCATCGTAGATGACAAAAATAAATTAATTGTGTTAATATTTTGGTGCTCATAGACTAGCACAGTTCTTCAGTGATTGTGTTGCACATACTGCAGGTGAATGTAAAAATCCAAACAGTGAAACTGCTTGGTTTGGGATTAAAAGAAAAATAACTACAGAAATGTTTCTGTTAATATTATACTCTCTTAAAAAGACGTCCTTGTTTTAACAAAACCTAAATAAATCTGATTAGGCCTCTTTTTTTTTTTTTTCTTCGCAAATTAGATTATCATTGTGATAAGAAATCTTAATGACTATACTTTGAACTTAAGAAATGCAGTAATTACAAAGTACAAATCAGAAATCATATCAAATGAGAAGAAAAGGTCAGTGTGAATACTAGATGTTGGCATGTTTTGTTCCAGTCTCAGGTTTTGTTTTATTTTTCTTTACTTTAGCATTGAGGATGGTGATGATGATGGCAAGATGGCTGATCTTTTGTCCTACTTTCAGCAGCAGCTCGCTCTTCAGGAATCCTCAGTCAAACTTTGTCAGCCTGATCTTGATGTCAGTCAGACTCATATCTCAGGTGTGAGATTAATTATGTCATAAGTTTGTAAGGAAGGAATTCTTAGAGGTATATTTTTTAGCTCAGCTTTAATAAAATGTCTTGTCTCTTTTTATTCTAAAATATATATTTAAAGAACTTTCTTGTAAATGACTCAGGGTATCTATTTGTTCATTATTATAACTAGATGTATGGGAAGAAATCTCATCAACTGCTTTAACAGCTCTTCCTTCATACATATTCTGGCCTTGTTCCTGTAGGCTATTCCACGCAGGCAGACTCATGCAGGCTTGCAGGATCAGAACTTCACTTTGAAATTTACTTTGCTTGTTCTCTGGGAAGAATGTTCACATGCTACTTGTCTTCCTTACCTCTGACAGTTTATTGGGACTAGGAGAGGGAATAGGCTGACATTGATTTATTTTTGAAAATAATATGGAAGGACTGTCTTAACACTTAAGCTGCAATCCTGAAAAGACATAAGCAGGTGTTCAGTCCTGCATACTGTGGAGTAGTCCTATTGATTTCATGGACTACCCCCAGTGTGTAAAAGTAAGTACCTGTATAAGTCTTTGCAGGAGTGGGTCCTAATAATTGATTTAACCTTTATTATTGTGCCTCTGGCATATTGTTTTCAACGCTGCCATATACCTTTCCTTAAGAGTGGATTTGTGTTTGTTTCACATTTTCTGGTACACATGAGTCTGCTACAGTTATGTGAATGAAAGTGATTTGTTTTATGGGAAGTGGATATTTTATATTTGCCGATGGAGAGTATCAGATTCCTTTCAGTGAAAGCAAACATTTTTCACAATTGTTATTATAAATGGATCCATTCACACGCACATTAAAAAACTCTGGCCACCCTATTTTAAAATAGCCAGTGATTTTTGGGTGCTTCCATTTTGGGGCACCCAGCTTGACATCTAAGGAGGGGTCTGATTATCAGTGGGTAGGTGCTCAACACTTTCAGAAAATCAGACCCCTATGAAGCATCTCATTCTGGCTCCCCAAAATCACTGGTCACCTTTTGAAAATCTTAGCCTCACTACTTTTTGAAGGAAGCAAAATAGAGTAAATTTATGGAACTTCAGAACTTTGGCACTGTTTCTATTGTCTTCTGTGTTTAACTCAGACCATTTAGAAAGACCATTTTTCTTCTTGATTTTTTGCCAAAAGAATTTGGAAGCTTGCACTTTGTATACTATATATTCATGAGATCCCAGTCTGAGTGGGGGAAAGCCCCAAGCCCTCCTCTCCTGTTGGTATTTCTTCCTCAGGGCTTGGCTACACTTAAGAGTTACAGCGCTGGTAGTGGCTTCACAGCGCTGTAACTTACTCCCCATCCACGCTGGCAAGGCACATACAGGGCTGTATCTCCCTCCACGAGAGGAATAAAGAGAACAGCGCTGCTCTTACAGTGCTGGGGTGCCAGTGTAAACAGTGATTAATCTTACTACGCTGTAACTGGCCTCCGGAACCTTCCCATAATGCTTTTTAAGTAAAGATAAACACTCTTTGTTTTGTTGTGATGCCTCTCTTGGTTTTGTTGTGAACTCGGGGCTCCTGGAGCTGCTTATCAAAAAACAAACACAGCTACTGTTTGCTGTGAATGAGGCAGGCAGGGGGATGAATGTCCACAGCTAGTGTTTGCTTGAGGAGAGAAGCAGCCCGCAGGGAGGATGGTGTCCGTTTTGGAGCAGCTGCTTATCTGGTCTGAAGGCTATTTGCATTTAGTGAATGAGAGAGGGGTGGGGGAAGGGGTCGAAACTTTTAAAATGATTGAAGGTTGGTGCTGTGTATCTTCAAGTCCTTAGAACTTGCAAGGCAAGGAGCTGACACGTCAGCTCCAAAAATCCACTCTCTCTGTTTCCCCCACACTCCCTGTCACGCTCCACCTCACCCCCCTCTTTTGAAAAGCACGCTGCAGCCACTTGAACACTGGGATAGCTGCCCATAATGCACCACTTCCAGCACTGCTGCAAATGCGGCCACACTGCAGCACTGGTAGCTGTCTGTGGGCACACTGCAGCGCTTTCCCTACACAGCTGTATGAAGACAGCTTTAACTCTCAGCGCTGTACAGCTGCAAGTGTAGCCAAACCCTCAGTCTCCATGATATTTCTGCATTTTACTATTCTGCTGCTCTGCTCAGCTTGTAGTAGAGTTGAAAGTCACTAAAATCTTGATCTGTAATCCATTTGTTAATCGGGTGAAGGATCACTATTGATCATTTCTGCAGCAGTCACAGATCCACTGGTCTAGGGAGAAAAGCAGCCTGGATGTGAAAGAGAACTGAAAACTGTGTGTGTGTGCGTGTGTGTGTGTTTGCAAGATGCTGTAAACACATAAGACACTGTCTCTGCCCCGAACTGACAATACTTCCTTACCTTTACAACACTGAAATGCCAGCGAAGAGTGCTTTAGCTGTATTTCTAATATTTTTTCCATAACTAGTGTCCGGCATACAGAAATAAATTAGAATGTGAGTGGGACCCAGAGAATGAGAGAACACTAAACTAATCAAGGATGGCAGTAGCATACAGATTTTTTTTTTTTTTTTTTTGAGGGAGAGGAGTGATAATTAGTTCTTGGTGCAAGACAGCAGGGGAAGATCAGACTTCTACTACATAACATACGTATTCCCTCCCGCCCCCCATCTATCTCACTACTCAAATGGCTAAATGCTGTTTGCCCAGATTTTCCAGGAAAAAAAAAAAAGTCACCTAGAGTTGAGACCAGATATCAAAAAACTTCAATTCAAAAGAACTTTTTTCCAAAAAACAACATATAAATACAATTATAATTCAATAGAAACAGTTTTGTAGCTTTAACTACAGCATCTGTTACTAGTGAACACTACACTTCTCTAGCTGTTTTTACTAAAAAGTGTATCGGAGCAAACTGAATAAATCTAACACTTGTCTTTTGTGAAATAGGTGTAAAGGTTATTTAGGAATCACTCAGCCCCAGACAGCAGAAACAGCAGCTGCTTAATAGCATACAGCAGCACTCTTAACAGTAACGGTTAAGTAGTAAAGATGATTATATCCAGCTAAAACTGCAGAGAAAATTTAGCGAGCTGGACTGCAAGTAGATGGAATACTGGCTAAAACCTCCAAATTTTCTTACTCTACCTTTACTGTTATGAGAATTTTCCTAGTATCTCACTTGTCAATAACTTTGGTCAGGATCTTGATTTATTTATGTTTAAAGTCATTGGAAAGGGTCCTCAACAGTACCATGCCATCTGACACCTGGGTCCCATTGACTCATTACTGACAGAAGGAGGAGTGATACAGTATTGATTCACCAGCACTACTTCCTGCAGGTTATACATGTTCCTAGTGGTGACCCATCCAAGTACTGAATTGCCTGAACCTACTTAACTTTTGAAGTCAGTGACTCACATCCTGGCTTCCACGCAAGATGTAAAATGTTGTGTAAGAAATAAAATGTTACTTTATATGTGTGATGTGCGCAAAGAGCTCTCTATATATTAAAGCCGCTGGAGAACAATTGTTTCATAAAATCAGTGATATACCTGTTGTGCCCTGTAAAGATATGTAGCTGTGTCTTCAAGACCACATCTAAAAAATATTTTGTTACCATGTCATGTCTTTACATTTGTATATTATGTGAAGTTCTTTATAGTCCATTATGTATTTTTATGTTAGGTATTTGATTGATTATTCCCAGTCAAACTTGTTCTCTAATTTCCTGTGAAGAAGAGGATTTTGGTAGCTATCAAAAATAGGATCAGGGAAATAATTTCTTTGGTTATCATCATGTTACCATGTGATCACTTAATTATTTTCTGTTCACAGTGCTGCCTATGGAAGTGCTAATGTACATTTTTCGATGGGTGGTTTCCAGTGATCTGGACCTAAGGTCATTAGAGCAGCTATCTCTGGTCTGCAGAGGATTTTACATTTGTGCCAGGTATAATTGAAACGTTATCCATAGAGTGAGAGATTCACCTTCTGTTCTTTTGGGTGGACAACAAGGAGCTTTTCTTAATCTGATACTTATAACCAGTTTAAAGACTAAGATTATAGCTGTAGACATTTATTTAGGTAGAAAAAGTCCGTGTGGGAATTAAATGCCACCAGCAATTTTTTATCTTAATCAAATTGTCATTTTCTTGAGAATACAGTTTGTTTACCTTAACAACATGAGCAGAGACTGTGTATTAGCTGCATAAACAGTTAAAATTTCCAAAAAATACATTTTTGTGTGTAAAAACCCTGCCTCATAGATGAGTGCTGTACTGGGACTCAGGATACCTAGGTTCTATTCCTGCCTCTGGCATTGGCCTGTTGGTGACCTTGACC
This sequence comes from Chelonoidis abingdonii, assembly GCF_003597395.2. NCBI lineage: Eukaryota > Metazoa > Chordata > Testudines > Testudinidae > Chelonoidis > Chelonoidis abingdonii. The sequence goes on from NC_133771.1 coordinate 47,112,861, forward strand.
AAGTCTTTTTGCTTCCCATGCCTCAGTTTCCCCATCTGTAAAATGGGAATAATGATACTGACCTTCTTTGTGAAGTGCTTTGAGATCTGCTGATGAAAACACTATATAAGAGTTGGTCTTATTAGTATTGGTATATAAAGACTGGTAGTGAATCCATAGAGGAAAGCTGCCTGTATTAAGAAAATGTTTTTACTTTTAGGCTGTTACATCTGTATATTGGGCTAAATCCTGCTCTATTTATTCATGAGTAGTCCCATATTAAACTCCTGATAATACTAATCAGGTGCTCGAATACACCAATCATGATTATGGTGTAAATTTCTGGATAGATAGAAGCAATTAGTCTAATATAAGCTAATATGTTTTGGTGATATTTGAATGATGTTTACGAGCAAGGAGTACCTTTGCTCACAAAAGAGAGGACATATTGTTAAATGGAGTTGAGTCCTAAAATATTAGCAGCCTGACTGTGATCACCATGTAGACATCACAAAGCAATGCCAGGTTGACACACACACAGAGTTCTGTGCTGTATTGTCACTGCGTCATATGTTGTACTTTTTGATGAGAAAATGGCTTTCTAGTTCCTCAATGATTCCAAGTTCTGTGTGGTTTAATTATTTAGTAATTAAACAGTCTAAGAAAAGCGCCTTTAACTCTATCCACACCCCATCTACCACTACGTTCTTAAAATTCCCCACTCGTCTTTTGTGCCTTGATATTGGAGTTCACCAAGGTGCTGTAAAGCTATGGGTTTTGCTTTTATGTCTTCACTAGGGATCCTGAAATCTGGCGTCAAGCTTGTTTGAGGGTTTGGGGCAGAAGCTGTAACAAACTTGTTCCTTATGCCTCCTGGAGAGAAATGTTTCTGGAAAGGCCCCGTGTTCGATTTGATGGTAAGGAGTATTTTTGGAATCAGATGTCTTCATTGTTATGTATGATTTTGCCAGAAAAAAGTTGGGTAATCTTTTATTTCTGTCTAATTATATAGTGCCACAAATGTTAGGCCTTATCTGAATTCAGTTGGGTTTTGAATATGCATATCATCACGTTTAGAAGAAACTTCTTCCTCCTCTTTAGGTAATAAAAATGTAGCTGAAAACCTATACAGCCATAATTTTTAATTTTGTATGTTTATACACTTTTAAAAGATGCTTAAATATTTAGGTCCATATTTTCTTATTTGCTTCATTTCTGTAGGTGTGTACATCAGCAAGACAACATACATACGTCAAGGAGAGCAGTCTCTTGATGGTTTCTATAGAGCATGGCACCAAGTGGAATATTACAGGTAGAACTGTAGTAAACTGAGTGAGGGAAGTATTTCCCCCTCTCTTCAAGTACTGTTCATTCAAATATAGATTTCAGTACTGCAAACACTAGTAGTTCAGTTGAGCTCAGTGGAATGCTAAGTGTGTAAAGTTACTTGGGTGTAAGTATTTCCAGGATCAAGGCCATAAGGAATACTGTTAGATCTGATCAATAGAGGTAGGTTTAGAAACTAATTTTCCTCCTCAGTTGCACCTTCTGCTCATGTCGGTAAAACTAGAGCTTTAAAGATGCCACTGATTTCTCCCTCTCCCCAAATCATTCTTTCCTTTGTGTCCATCAAAATAGTGCTCAGAAAGAAAAAAATGAGATCAAATAAAAATTACCGTTTAAATTTTCTCATAACCAAGCAAGTAGATTTAAAGGCTGGGTTTTTTTAAATCTGCCTTTGAACTCTTTCCAGTTACTCATTCACTGCCTTTCTTAGCCTTCTCATTCTACTATTCACATAGCTAATTGTTCTACTCTGCTGTCCCCTTCTGAGTCTAAAATGAGCTACAGGATACCAGTCAATCTCATAATTATTCATATGATGTGGAAAGTTTCAACCTGTCTTTCTAGATTTGGTATCTGATCTTAGCATCGCAAATCTGATACTTAAGGTAGAAAAGCACCAGCAAACAGACTTCTTCAGATTAATATGAGTTAAGAGCTAATTATACTTATCTCAGTGGGTATTGGGTAGGAAGAAGGTTCCCAAAGTTTATATAAGGTTCATCTTGACTTCTGGTCAGTAGCTCCTTTTCTGTATTCCTCCTCTGAAGTTCTTAACTTCTGTGCTTTTGCAAAAGTCTGCTTAGTTTCATCATGTGGTCTCCCAAACCAGGTCTTTTGGTTTCTGATGAGCTGTTTCTATGCTTTTGAAAATATGTGAAAATCTGTTTTTAAATGCCAAGAATTAGCACCTCTAATACTACACCTTTCTGTGAAGGGATCCCATGAGAAAACAATGTCTACTACTTTTTCCAGGTTTTTATTGTATAATTGTATTTTTGCAGATACATGAGATTCTTCCCAGATGGTCAAGTAATGATGCTAACAACTCCTGAAGAGCCTCAATCTATTGTTCCTCGTTTACGAACTAAAAATACAAGGTATGTTGAAATTGCGCATTTGTCTGCCTCACTCCTTGTTTTTCACCCTGCAGAAAAAAAGATGCATTTCATAAAATCACAGAACTGAAAGGGACCTTGAAAGATCATCTAGTCCAGTCCCCTGCACTCAGGGCAGGACTAAGTATTATCTAGACCATCACTGACAGGTGTTTGTCTAACTTGCTCTTAAAAATCCCCAATGATGGAGTTTCCACAACCTCCCTAGGCAATTTATTTCAGTGCTTAACCATGTTAACTCATGTTAGCCTCTAAATTTAGGAAAAGTAAGAACAACAACGGAAATATCATTTATTGTTTCTATTGTGCCAGAGATATTCATAGTTCTTTACAGGAAAATACAAGACCTAGTCCCTGCTTCAAGGGACATTACAATTTAAGACCCCGATTCTGGAATCAGACATCTGATTGTAAGATCAAGGCCTGGGACAATGTCTGGAGAAACTCAGAGTGAACAGATGTAAGAGACCTGCACTGTTGGTCTCGTGATTTCGGGATTATTTCCGCCCCCCCCCCCCCAAGAAAGGCAAGGAAGTAGGAAAAGAGGGCGAACAGTGAAAGGCTATCTGAACAGAAGTGAACGTCTAGGAAGGAGTTGAAGGAATCAAGGAAATATATTAATTTTCTGGGTCAAGGAAGATGTTTCCTCCTTGAAATGTTCCCATGAACTTGTTAAATTATTGTGGAAATGTGTTTGCATTTCTAAAACAATGCAGTTTTGAGCTATTACATAAGAATTTGAAAGTGAAAATAACTAGAAATTGGATTAAAAAAACTGACTAGCCAATCTACTCCATCCTACCTAAGAAAAATACTAAAAAGCAATTTTATGAACATTATAATTCATCACCTATAACAGGCCTGATGCTTTACAAAACACAGAAATATTCCCTGGGCCAAAGGCTCACATCCCTAAAATGGGCACACAAGTCAGTAATGGAAGGAAAAATAGATCTTACAACTACTGTCAGTCTTAATGCTTAGGTGTTTTTGCAACATAAATAAAAACTAGTATCCCTAACAGTACATGCTTGACACCATCCCTTTAACCTTCTAGAACTGATGCAATCTTGCTTGGCCATTATCGCCTCTCCCAGGATACAGACAATCAAACCAAAGTATTTGCTGTATTAATGAAGAAGGAAGAGGTAGGTACCAAAATAAAATAGAGCAATAAGAGAACAAGAGGGTAAGAAGAGTGGGATTTTTTTTCTTAAAGTTTCCCCACAAGTGTGTCTTTAAAGAGCATATGGAGGTGTGACTGTACCAGAGACTTGCTAATGAACTTGGTGCATGAAGTGATGTCAGATAAATTACCAGACATTAGAGCACTTGTAAAATATAACAACTTACGTGTCTCCTTCCAAAAATATATTAACTTTCTGAAGCAAGAAAGCAGTCTCTCTGAATCAACATTATTGTGCCAAGCCTATTTGTTTGCTGTAAAATGACTTTGTTCACACTTAAACACCATTTCTCCCCCAGTAAGCGCTCTTCTGACAACTGTTCCCCAAGCTTGATTGCTACACAAGGCCTGTATTAATTTATAACAGCCTTGCTAAATTTAAAAAGAGATGTGTATCCCCAGCTCACAAGATGGTGGCATGAGAATTAAGTCAGAAGAAGAAAAAAATGGGAGGAACAGCAAAGATCTTTTTATGACATCACCCTTCATCTTAGGAAACTTCTGTCTGCAGCATTAAATAAGTGAATCTAAATAATCAATATCTGGTCAAGAATTTAAATGGGAATAACTTTCAACAACAGATGTTGCAGAAAAAAAAACCTATAGTAAGTAGCGTCAAAGTAATTACAAGGGTTTTGGTATTGTACATGCCGCTAACTTAGTCTCAGTTTTTCAAACTCAATAGAGGTTTGAGGAGAAATGTTATTTTCTGTGAAATCCTGCTCCATATGTAGCTTGGTATATGTTAAACAGTTTTTCAAGTAATATTACTACTTAATTCTAGAGTTTCTTATGTATGAGACATAGTGTAGGATGTGTGCTAAATAAGGAAGAGGTAAAATGTGCTAAGAGTTCTGAGGTTTAAACAAATGACTTGAAAATAAAATAATTATGGTCTTAGTTTGGCATTTTATCATCACTCTTTCCTTCTAAGAACTTAAAGGATCACTACTTTTTGGCAATGTAAATAAAAATATCCTATATATGAAGGCATGGAGTTTTTGCTGTTTCAGGATCTATCTTCACGCTTATTTAAAGTGTTATGATAAACCATGGTAGTGCTGCATGTTCTTTGTGTGTCACTAAACTTTGTGTTTATTGTTCAGAAACCAATTGACTACCACAAATACAGGTATTTCCGCCGTGTTTCTGTACCAGAAACAGAGCACAGTTTTCATGTAGGACTACAGCTGTGTTCCAGTGGCCGCCAGAGATTCAACAAGCTTGTTTGGATACATCATTCTTGTAACATAACTTACAAGTAAGTTAAACTGAGAACAAGAGCAAGGAAAGATGTTTGTGTGTAATAAGGCCGGAAGCATTCATCTATCCAATGATAAAATGTACTAAAAGTTTTGTGGTTTAAACAAATGACTTGAAAATAAAATAATTATGGTCTTGGTTTGGCATTTTGTTAGCATTCTAAGACCTTACAGGATCACTACTTTTTGGCAATGTAAAGTATGGGAAAGTATCCTAAACATGAAGGCATGGAGTTTTTGCAGTTTAGTAAGATTTGTGAATAGTATTTGATCTACTGTACTCGGCAATCCTAAGCAGAAATATTTTTGTTCCTAGTAAAGAGGTTTTGGAAAACTTCTGCTCTCTAGAGCTACACCTTTTCCTTTCTATGAGCTTGTGAACCTTTAAAAGCAGGGTATGCTGCAAAGAGCCTCTGCAAGGATACTCTTCAACCCCCTGTGAGCTGTGGAGTAATGTGCCCAACTACTATGTCAGGCTGTGAGAGAGATGAGCAGATGGCCAGTGGCATACCCACTAACCCAGACCTTCAAGTTGTAGGGGCACAGAGGGCTGTGGTCATTACTCTTACCTGTTGACTATAGTAGCAGCAGCAGCCATAACTTGGCTACCCAGATATTCCTGAAGCTGAATGGTGAGGGAGAGAGTGATGCCCTCCAACTCTTTTATACTACCCCATGTATAGGTTTTCTGCTCCGGGTTTGCGTAGGGACCAATTCTTAGTGCAGTGACCCTGCAGTTGATCATGAATGAGCAGAATGATGGTTTCTGTGGTGTGGGGGGAAAAAAAAATCCCACTTCAGGGAAGTTAAGTAGTTTATTTTCAACCTGAGTTATCCTTAAAAAGATTGTAACTCTTACACTGTGACATTGTGTTTTATAGGAGTTGTTCAGTTGTTGGACAGCACAAGGGCTACGCACCATTTAGGTCCCAATTAAACCCTCCAAACAGGGCTTACATGGTGTATAGCTGTTTATGCTAGACTTCAGCCAACGGGCAAATTTCACACTGGTGCACAACAACAGTGTTGCACAAATCAATTTGTATAGGTTAGGAGGCTATCCTCATGTGCTGGAGAACATAACTGGGAATCTAACTCTGTGAGTATTAAATAGACTAATAGATATGATGTCACTTTACTGTAGTAGAGAGTCATGATTCTCACTGAAGCATGCAAATATGGTATTTTTACATTAAACATTTCTAGTTGCGGCTGCTTTACTATGGCAATATCCTCCTCCTTGTATTCCAAATTCTGAATCATGTGTCAGGAATGGAAAGTATGATGCAATGTGGAATGTCATTGTTTATCTTGATAATCATTTTATTAATAATACAAGCACATACTGGTTAGACAGGAGATAGCCAAAATACAAGTCATGCTTTCAGCGTGACTTGGCATTATATATACGAGGTTAGCTTGTGTGTCTGTGGCTTTGTGCACACTTTTCATTATGAAAATACTGGATTACTCCTTATCGCTCCCCTGAATACAGGATTGAAGGATTTAAATGGCAGTTTATATTTGATGAAGGTAACTCACTTTTGTAATATTCTTTGTAGATCTACTGGTGAGACTGCAGTCTCTGCTTTTGACATTGACAAGATGTATACCCCTTTGTTCTTTGCACGAGTGAAGAGTTTTACTGCATTTTCAGAAAAGCCTCTGTAAGAAACACATCTCTCCTGTTGCAACTCTTGCATGATTAAAAGATCAGACAAATGAGCACTTAAGTTATAAATCTGTATATATTTGAAACTTATTTTAAAGTTCTGGGAATCTTTTTGGAAGAATATATACTGGTAATACGTTCTATTTGATTTAGGGTGGTTGGGTTGTTTTTGTTTTGAAATCAAGCTTATGAATTGTTTAACATTTATGTTGTGAAAAGACTTTGATAACATGAAAAGTTTTTACATGTCACTTTTCATACAGCTTTATGAACCATTCTCTAAAATGCAAGTCTTCATCTGCCTATGCACCTTAATGATATGTCAGTCCAGGAAGAATTATAATAGAAAAACACTTACTGTACATGTGACTTAGTGTGTGTGCTTTGGTGAAGGCTCAAAATGTGAAATAAGTTGTCCTACATCTGTTTAAAACTGTGTGACTTGAGAAAATAAATGTTTCTTTTAAAGTAAATGTATTTTGTTTGCCTTTAAGAAATGACAAATTAAGTGCAAAAAAACCTGAAAGTGTGAAGTTCAACCATAAAATTCAGCCAAACCATGGTGATACTGCACGATAAATGTAAACTGATCTTGATAGCAGCCCAGTAGAGCCTACCATCTCAGGGTGGCAGACCACTGTCAGGCTCTGTAAGCCAGCCACAGGGGCAAAGGGCTGGCTTTCTTCTCTGTGGTCTAGGGAAGGGCTCCTGGAGTGCATGGTTCTGCTGGGATGGTGTCATAGTGCAGATGTCACTAGTGTGCTGAATTTGAGTATGCACTGTTCAGATTTAATTGTGCAAATGAGAACAGGGCTCATTCAAACATGTTTGTTTGTATTTTGTTAATCCTTCATCTAGCCCTGCTACAGAAACTGTAAATTCATTGGGCATTTGTCATTCTTATTAAGTTAACTTCTGGGGCTGCTACAGATTTTCAGGTACCATGTGTACCTAAAATGTTCCTTGGATTTTCATGTAGATACTGTATGCGGCTTCTCCTGCATATATAACTTGGAGATTTGGTGCAGATACTGTATGCTGCTTGTGATAAATACATACTTTGGGTTCTCAAACAACTAGAGCTTCTAAATGTTTTTGTTCTACTAGATTCATGTAAGATTTTTTTTTCTTAGAAGTAATTCCTTATAAATTTACCTTCTGAACAACTCATTTCACAATACTGACTAGGAGTTAAGGAGGATGCAAGTGCAAAAAAGCTGTTGAAAGAACTTTACTTGTTCCGTAATTTGTAAAGTGTACCCTTGCATGGAGCTACACAGTTAAAATACATCAATAAATTAGCATTTTGTAAACAATTAATTGCTATTTCTTAATGTACCCATAAGTCACTAACTTTTTTTCACATAGTAAAACATTCTGCATTCAGTAAGGAGCCTATACAATACACTATATTCAGTAAGGAGTACATTGTGTTACAGCATGATTGAGAGAAGTAAAAATATCAGTTGCTTTAAAATCTCAGTTTTCGGTCTTCAAGATAATGAAGTTCTGTCAAGTACATAAACTAGGAGTGCCTGTTATGAAGTTATCCATTGTAAGGGTTATGATTAAAGCTCTGATTTTTAGATTATCTTTAAGTAGTCCACAAATACCATCTGTACATAAAGAAGTATCAGTTTGACTTGTATGAAGGAGGTTAAAGATGATACCAACTTTTTATTTAGGTGACATCAATAGTTCTTGATTTGGTAGTTTAGTGATACTTCAAGCTTGTTGCACATATGCACTGTGTAATAATGTATGTAACCTAACCCTATTTGAGTCTTTAGCCTGTACAATAAAAGTAACCCGAGGCTTACAATCCGAGGCTTTAAAAACACTATATCTGACGTTTACCTGCTGCTTCTGATCTTTTGTTTGTTAGATTTCTTGTACACATACACTTCTGAGGCTTAAGTCTGGGGGTAATTTCAAGGCTGGCACATGTCCTGTTGCACAGTAACCACGGCATGGTATAGTTTCACAGTCAGCACAGCTTTACAGCAGAGGTTCTCTTTTTTTTTTTCCATACTAAAGAAACACCAGGACTCCTCTATCCACCTAGCTGGGAAGTCGCTAGTACTGCCTCCTCCACACACCATTTAGTAATCTCATAGACTCGTAGACTCCTGGACTGGAAGGGACCTCGAGAGGTCATCGAGTCCAGTCCCCTGCCCTCATGGCAGGACCAAATACTGTCTAGACGATCCGTGATAGACATTTATCTAACCTACTCTTAAATATCTCCAGAAATGGAGATTCCACAACCTCCCTAGGCAATTTATTCCAGTGTTTAACTACCCTGACAGTTAGGAACTTTTTCCTAACGTCCAACCTAAATCTCCCT
>NC_133771.1:47122746-47235267 GCF_003597395.2 Chelonoidis abingdonii
TCAATTGATTAGACTCTTCCTGTTGGTATGCATACTTCCATCTTTTCATGTTCTCTGTATGTATAAATATCTCCTGTCTGTGTGTTCCATTCTGTGCATCTGAAGAAGTGAGCTCTAGCTCATGAAAGCTCATGCTGAAATAAATTTGTTAGTCTCTAAGGTGCCACAAGTACTCCTGTTCTTTTTGGTTGGATCAACAACACCCACATTCAGTATCTTAAAGGAAATCTGTGCTCCTCAGCATTTGGTCCACAAAAAGATTTTCTGATCACAAAAGGAACAAGAACCTTTATTTTTTTATATGGCCTGGAAGCTTCTACTAAATGCTTTACCACAGGGGCCAAATAAGATTGAATCTTAACTGGTTGACTTGATCTTGTCCGACCCAAATGTGGGTTCGGTGGATTTTTTGATTGAGTGAGGAAAACCAAGACCAGACAGATTGAAAATTCAAAACACCACGTGGCCGTTTATTAACAGGGAAAAAAAATCACAACTTGGGCTGGGGAGGAGCACTTTTACCAACTAACAGTGCCATTAGAACAAGAAACCTTTACACAACCTAAAACAAGCTATTTACATTCATTAACACAAAACCAAATACTTCAAAACCAACTGCTCTTGTAAAAGGTAAATGAATACACCAAATTAAATGATCTGTGTGCACACTTAACCAAATATCATTATCAAATACACCAAATTAACTTCAACAGCAGTTATTATAACAACTCAATTCTTCGATACCATATATACACAACTTTATAACAGGCAGCAGCATAGGCAGTTGTATACCAAATGAAAGGGGGAGGAAGAGAGAAGAGGCTAGGGAAAGCACAGAAAGCTAGAGGACAAGTACCGTATTCCAGGCACAGCTGACCAGCAGTACAGACACCAGAAGCATACCGAATCCGTGGGGGATAACGAAGAAAAACAAGCAACACGTCCCGAGCCAGCTATATCCAGAGGAGACCCCTGGCTGAAAGGTTGATCAGGTCCTTCAGTCAGTACGTGGATACTCCTGCAGATCCTGGCCCAAGGCATGGTTTTATTCCAGGGACTTTTTTACACCTGGTAAAATTTGATTGGTCCCTAGCTCCCCCACCCTCCAGGTTCCGAGCTGTTGCCCCCTACGTGGGCAGATTTTGCACACGGCACACTAGAAGCTACTAGAAGCAGCACTCAGCACACTACATTGGTTTGCACACAACTCTAATCCGACCCTTTGAACTGCATTACGATTGGTCGGATTGGGTCCCTTTGCTCATGGCACGCTGGTGTTTTGCACACAGCACTAACCTGACTCCTGGGTTGCTAGGCAGAAGAGCAGGAGACTGCACACGACACGAGTCTAACCCCTAGGTGACCAGGTAAAAGAGTGGGACCCTGCACACGGCCCTCTAAGGTTGCACACCGCACTACGGTGCTGCACACAGTACTAGTGTGACCTTTAGATGACTGGCAATTGGCCATACAGACGCCATGTCAGACCAAAGGCCTTAGGGCTGCGACAGATCTGAGTATTTTCTCTACCATGTTTTGAGTTTACCTGTTGTCCACAGTTTGCTGCAAAGTGCTCCCCTCACCCCCATGTCTGACAGATCTAATAGAGAATAAAATAAATTAGTGGTTCCACTCTGTTATACAGTCAGCATACTTTGTATCTGTTAGAGCAGTGTTTTTCAAATTGGGGTCTACAAGGGTACTCCAGGGAGTCTGCGGGCCCTGCTGATTAACTCTTCCCCACCCCTCTGCAACTCCTCCTGCACGGTGGGGGAACAGCTGTTCAGTGCATGCAGGAGGTGCTGGGAGGGAGGGGAAGGAGTAGGGATGGAGCATGCTTGGGGGGAGTGGGGCAGAAAGAGGCAATGAAGAGGAGAGGCAGGGGTGGAGCGTGGACAGGAATGGGTGGGGGCAGGGCCTGGGGCTGAGCAGGGGGCTTGGAAGTTTGAAAATTTTTAAATCAAAATGGGGTTCCTCGGGTTAATGTTTGAGAACCACTGCTTTAGACTGTAGAGATAGTGTGGTCTAATGGCTGGAGCACAGGATTCAACTTTAGGGCCCCAATCCATAAATGTGTTTGGGTGCCTAATCCCCAGATTTAGACACCGAAATCCCATGTTTAGGCACCACTGCACTTCATTATAGAGTCACTTGCGTCCATCTTCTGCCACTTCATGGATCCCTAGTTCAGGCTTAGGCACCTATCTTTATGTCAGGAGTGGGAGTTAGGGCACATCCCTTTTGTGCACATTTCCCTGTGGCTGCCTTTGGTAGCTCCCCCTTGGCACGCTGGCTTTGTGGGTTGCATTTTTGGGTCCCTACCTCAGGCTTTGTGGATTGCAGTGGTGTTCCTGTGATTTTTCTAGGTACTTAACAGGCATTGCAATGTTCTGCATTACAACACCTAAGTCCTTTTATGGATTCAGGCCTACTGACTTCTAAATTCTGAGCTCTGCCACTTACTGTTGGGAAGCAATGTGATATGAATTAGGCCGATGCTGAGCTCTTATGAAGATCCCATCCTTAACTTTTGTCTCAGTTTCTCCATTTGTAAAATATGCAATGTTACACTGCTTCAGTGGATGGTGCAAGGGTTAGTTAGTTAACATGAGTAGTGCTTTGTGAAACGTTAAGCATTGAGTAGTAGTGGTAAGTGTTACTTCCTGTACATAAAATATTACACTAATTGAAAAAGCTAATTAAGCCATTATGTGCAAATCAAATTTATTGCATTAAAAGACAAAAGCTTTCTGAAATTGGATGCACTGTAGATCCTGTATTGCATCAGTGAAAAAAAAATACAAAAACATTTTAAAGGGAGCATTATCAAGTGTACTTTGGCCCACTTAAAATTTTTAAAAGCAAGCAACAGAATAGCAATAGAAAGGGATACATAATTTAAAAAAATTTCAGTGGAATCAGTTTTGATTAAAATATATTCCCCTGCAATGGATGTAACAACAATATTTGCAACAGCTCACCAGTGCAAGTGAAAATGGTGAACCTGACTAGACTATTTATTTTCATTGCCCAAGCAGAGAAAAATACAAAAAGAAAACTAAAAACTAGTGAGAAGTAAGTTTTTTGAAATTAGGCCTACTTTACTAAGTTTATTAATGCATGTAATTAAATGTGAATTTTAACTTTGATCGTACTGTCCAGGCTCTTTAATTCTGAATTGCAGCTTTGCTGCCTCAGGATCAGTCTGGCTGCTTTTCAAGGTAAAATAACCTCTTACACAATAGTTGACCTAAAAGAAATAGAACAGTTAATGCTATGCTGTAAACTTTTATCTTGTTGGGAATTTAGCCATGGGGCTGTTATGTAGCCCCTAATTGAGCCTTTAAAATCAATTCAAAATTGCTAGTCCGTCCTGAGGAATAGCAGTTCTATTGCTTCAGCTGGGACAGAAAAGCTGGAAGCTACCATTAAATGGAGTCTTTGGACATGAATAAATGTTGCTGGTTTTGTACAGTTTAGCCCAAGATTGTTTTAGATGTTTGTGTTTGAAATTCCTTTAGAAACCCTTTACCCTAACCCATACACACAGGCAGAAAAGCACTAAATGTGTTCTTTAAAAGGGACACTGTCAAAAGGGTAACCAGCTATATCTCAAGGAAATAAAGGACAAAGCTTAGTTTTAAGGAATGCTATTACACATTATTTATAGCAAAAATCACAAAATGAAAGATAATTGCATTTGAAAACATACTTTTCACCTATTCACATGCATCAGGTCTTAGAAGAGATAGGTAATGGGACATTCTTTATTTGAAAAGAAGGGCGATTTTGTAGTTAAGTTGCTGGACCAGAAATCTGGAGGCAGCTTTGCCACTGACTTCGGGTGACCTTGGGAACACCATTTAATCTTGCTGCCTCACTATTCCATTGTCAAATGAGGATACTATTACCTCTCTACCACACAGGTGTTCTGCGACTCAATTAATGCGCGGGAAGTACTCAGATACAGGAGCGAGCGGGACCTAGATGGAAAATACGAAGAGCAGTCACCCTACTATCTAGTATCAAAGGGGTAGCCGTGTTAGTCTGGATCTGTAAAAGCAGCAAAGAGTCGTGTGGCACGTTATAGACTAACAAACATATTGGAGCATGAGCTTTCATGGGTGAATACCCACTTTGTCGGATGCTACTATCTAGTTAAATATAACCTAATAGAAATGTTTCCACCCATATATTGTTTTTAAACAACTAAACATCACTCTAGATTGTTTACAGCCCAAACATTGCATGCTAAGGACCTGAAAGTGAGACTGTCTTCCTTGATATTTGATTGGCCAAGCTGAGAGAAGTCCAGAAAGTGAACAGCCAACATCAGTAGTGACTGATAAAAATAAATAAAATGTAAAATTTCTAATAATGAGGTTATTGTCAAAGAAATTAGTTAGTTTACAATATATGACTTTTAAATTGGCATTGCCTGTTTTAATCTGCTGCAGTCCCGCAGTGGACACTGCCCAGTGGGGTTTTCTGACCTGAGCCATTATTGCAAACTGAGCATATTGCTTTGCTGCCACTAGGTGGTGCCCAAAACTTTTAAATTCTGTTTTGTACAGTACTTGATAAAATATAAATATACATTTTTCATGCCTCCCTCTTTTGAAAATAATTGAATGTTACGCTAATAATAACATACAGCAAGTTATGGCTTAGCATCTGATCTAACCCTAGGCAAGTGCCAAGTGTCCAGATGGATAGCAAGGTGAATTGCGAGGGTACTCATGGTGTTGCAACCCCTTCAACACAGAACTACACCTTCCCCACTTTTCATTCCTCCTTACTGGAGTGGAATAAATATAAAACAGTGCAACATCCTGCAGCCGCCAAAATCCTCTCCCTTCTAACTATATTAATAGTGAGAGCTCCCACTCCAGATACCTGGTTGTCAAGTTCTTCCCCTGAAAGTCCGCTAAGCCAGTTACAGAAATCACAAAGGTCTCCAAACTTTACTTTTCATATGGTGCAACAGATGTTGGGTCAGTCCAACACAGCCTTAATGCACAAGTCTCCCTTTGCATTAGTATAAAGGGAGAGAAACTGCCACTGAAGGCAGTGGGGTTACACCACTGTCAAACTGTGAGAGAAAGGCAAATCAGGTCCAATATGAATAGTTAGGCAGAGAGGCTAGAGTTGCTGAGAAACCAGAATACAAAGAAGCGAATAAACAGAAATCTTTTAGCACAGCAAAAACAGCAAAAGTTTTTTAAAAGTTAAAGCACGAGGTGGGGGGGTGGGCACTAGGCCTCCGGAAGTGTCTACACTAGACTTTTTCAGACATATAATTCCCGCTTTCTCACCAGTGGTACCAGCAATGGCAGACGTCAGGTTTTTAACCATCATGTCATCTAACCGTGCCCAGAGTAGTATTAACAAACTTGATGGTAAAAAATGCACAAGCTCACCTGAGTGATGTCATCAATTCATCTTCTACAGGTACTAACAGTGGTGGAGTTTCACCTATTGGGAACTGTGGCTAAAAAATTCTACTGAACACAAGGACCAAGCATGGCAGGTACCAAACTGTGTTAGGAACAATTTTAGCTGGAGATGTAGTTAAGCTAAGTTTAATTGCTGTTCTCTGACATAAGTAAAAGGCTTAATAGGCATAAGGATTAGTATATATAGTGTTGTTGTAGCCTGTTGATCCCAGGATATTATATTAATAGCAAGCGCTCCCAGCCCAAACATTGGATGTCAAGTGACATCCTTCCCCCAGAAGTCAACCTACATAATGCTTTCAAAAGATGATTCGGAGCTTAAATTCATACTTTCGCTAGACACTAAAAATCATGGCCTGAATAGAAACACTGGATGTATGGCTTATTACAACAAGCTGTAACCTACTAACAACTCTCCCACTCGGGTTCCTCCTCCCAACTTCTGCTCCCTTCCCCCCTTATGACTGAAGCGGTGAAAAAGGCCTCTTCACCTTGAATGGTCCCTTAAAATATGTGTACTTATGCTAATCAATCTGTTCCACCTTGTATTTAGCTGTGACACTCTGAATAGGTTTCCCTTACTGAACAAGAGCTCTGTGTAGCTCAAACACTTGTCTCTCTCACCAACAGAAGTTAGTCCAATAAAAGATATTACCTCACCCATCTTGTTTCTCTTAAGGATTAGTTCACATTGCTGGGGCAATTAGCTATCAGGCTGATTCCTTATGGGTCTCCCACATCCTAGGTGAGTTTTCTGACTACTGAAGTATTGGCTATTCTGGGGTAGTTGGTCAGTCGGTCTCTTCCCTCTCTTCCAGAAATTCTACTCAGGACCGGAGAAACCTTCCCCACAAAATTGTCATCAAAACCAATACGTTTCCTTGAAAACCATCAGTTTCGATGAACTGGCATTATGAGATGAAAAAAAACATTTAATTGAAAAATTCCTGACCAGCTCTACTGATAATAACAGTGGGAAGGTTGTTCTTTTAACTGTCTGTATGACACGAATAAAAAGTTGCCAACAAGTAAAGTTGTTCAATCTGAAGCTAGTTCCCTTCTGTAGCGTAGCCTTTTAAAGACAGATTAAAAAAATCTTGAAGAACCTGAAAAACTACAGAAAATATGAAGACAAGATGAATGTTCGTCTGGGTATGTAACTATACAGGGAGGTTCTGAATCAGGTTTTACTTCTTCGTTTTCAAGGGGCTCTAATTAAGAGGTCTTTTATGGTAGCAAGATCATACACTGGACAGTAAATGTATATGATTACCACACTTCACTAGTGTAAAATTTCATCTTAAGGGCACTGTGTGTGCTAATCAGTTTGTGATCTTTCAGCTTTGGAAACCACTATTTCTGATTATTTTATACTGTGTCCGGTTCTGTTGCCCCATGAGGCCTTGAAGATCTCTTTGCATTTGACACATATACATGAATTGAGCCTCACAGCACCCAGAAGTGGGAAGAAAAGTCCTGTTTTACCGACAAGAAACTGGAGGCACATGTTGGGATTTTCAGAAGAGCCTAAGGAAGTTAGGTGCCAACCCCCTTTAGCTTCCAGGGTGCTCCTACATCACTTGGGCACTTTGGAAAATTTTACCCACAGAAAGGCCAAGTGACTTTCTAAGGAGCCTGTTTCTCGACTAGGCTTCAAGTTCAAGGGTACTGGTATTTTGCAGTTATATAGTTGCAGAATGTTGTCAGAAAACTGAGATATTGTCCCAGGATTCTCACACTATTTCCCTCTGAGTGTTTCCTAGAAATCTCCATTCACAACTCAGTGCAAGAGAAGACTAGTTGGCACATAGCATAAGCACAATCATTAGGGGATGGGAGACTGTTTTGAGGAAAAACTACAAAAATATATGATTTGTCTGAAAGATGACTGACTATTGAGACCAGTCAAGAATCCACCCTGACATGGTCCTTTCTTTAGTTGCCCTGCTAGTACAAGTTTGCGTCAGTTGTTATGGTAAAGTTAATCTCTGCACGACTGAGGTTGAGAAAATTAGGTCACTCAGTGCAACCATGCTGGGGATGTTACATTCAGTTCTGATCACCGTATTCCCAGAAAGATTACCACAAACAGGAAAGTATTCAGAGGACAACAGCAAAATGTCTAGGGGGCTGGAGGAAATGAGTTATGAGAAAAGAACTAAATATGTATTCACTTACAAGAAACGCTGGAGTTAAGACCACTGCTGCTCAATACTGCCTTCTCCCCACCTCTTTCTGGAAGGTACAACTTCAACCCCCCAAATGTTAGGAAACCATAAAGTTTCAGAACACTGGAAGAAGGCTAATGTTGTGCCAATATTTAAAAAGGGTAAACAGGCTGATCTGGGTAATTATAGACCTTGATCCCGTGCAAGATAATGGAGCAGGTGATACAGGACTTGATTCATAAAGAATTAAAAGAAAGTAATGTAATTAATGCTAATCTGCATGGGTTTATGGAAAATGGATCCAACTAACTTGATATCTTTTTTACTGAGAGTACAAGTTTGGTTGATAAAGGGCATTGTGTTGACATAATATACTTAGACTTCTATTAGGCATTTGACTTGGAATCATATGACATTTTGATTAAAAAACTAGAAAGATATAAAATTAACATAGCACACATTAAATGGGTTGAAAGCTAGCTAATAGGTCTCAAAATGTAACTGTAAATGGGGAATCATCACTGAACCCAGTGAGGTCCTGCAGAGACCAGTTCTTGGTCCTACACTATTTAACATTTTTACCAATGACCTGGAAGAAAACGTAAAATCATCACTGATAAAGTGTGCAGGTGACACAAAAACTGTGGGAGAGATAAATAAGGAAGCAGACAGGCCCCTGATACAGAGCAGCCTGGATCACTTGGCGAAAGCAAACAATATTCATTTTAATATGGGTAAATAACATACCTCTAGGAAGAGCGAATGTTGGCCATACTTACAGCCGGGGGGTGGGTGGCGGGGGCAGTCTATCCCAAGAAGTAGTGAGG
The DNA here is from genome assembly GCF_003597395.2 of Chelonoidis abingdonii. Lineage (NCBI taxonomy): Eukaryota > Metazoa > Chordata > Testudines > Testudinidae > Chelonoidis > Chelonoidis abingdonii. Next base: position 47,131,198 of record NC_133771.1, read on the forward strand.
TTGAAAAAAGATTTGAGGGTCATGGTGGATAATCAACTGAACAAGAGTGCCTGGTGCAACAGTGATGGGGTGCGCCAGGCTTTCCTGCCTCTCTGATGGAGGCCCCATTGTTCTGCTACACTCCACTTAAGGAAGCAGCAAGGTGAGAGCAAAAGAGCAGTAAAGTTGGGTCTTCTAGAGAGGCATCACTAAAGCAGCCATTTTAAGAGCTAGAGTGGTCTGGTTCTCCAAGGGCCATACGTGCTAGCAACAGCCAATCAGAGCCCTGCAGGCTCAAATAAAAGTAGCTGCAGGACCTTAACAGGTCAGTGCCTGGCTGGGGCTGGAGGAATGAAAAAAGGATGCTCCTCTGTAGTTTAGTGCTAGAGAAGAACCTGAGCCAGGACTACAAATAAAAGTCTTGGTAGGAAGGAGCCTAGAGAAATCACAACGATGGATGGGACTAAACAGTCTATGGCTGCTGTGTGCAGGGTCCCTGGGTTAGAACCTGGCATAGTGGATGGGTCTGGGGTTCCCCCACAGGTAAAGTTATATAAACCCCAAAAGGGGACAGGGCTTATCTGGGAGCCTGAACAAAGTGCTGAATTTTAAGGGCCTGGAGCTAGGGCTGAAGACGTTAGCAATGTAAAATAGACCATTTAGTTATCGCACTCTTTGGTACCCCCAGTGGAGTTCATTCAGCCTTGGTAATGTTACTAGAGGGTCAAGCCACTGAAGACCTACCAATGTCAGCCTTCAAGGGACACCAGGGGTGAGAAAAGGACTATAATACTGCATCTCACTGCTTGGAGAAGCTCAAGAGGGTGAGTGTCCTGTTACAGCAATATTGTGGCCAAAAGCACTAATTTAATTCTTGGATTTGTAAACACGGGAATCTCAAGTAGGAATAGAGAGATTATTTTACCTCTGTAGTTGGAACAGGTATGGCCGCTTCTGAAATACTGTGTCCAGTTCTGCTGTCCAAAGTTCAAGAAGGATGTTGATAAATTGGAGAGGGTTCAGAGAAGAGCCAAGAGAATGATTAGAGAATTAGAAAACATGGTTCAGTGATAATCTCTTTGAGTCTAAAGGGTTGCTGGCTTACAATCTGTAAGTGCCTACACGGGAACAATGATTTAATAAAGGATTCTTCACTCTAGCAGAGAATGGTATAACAGGATCCAGTGACTGGAAGTTTGAAGCCAGATTAATTCAAACTGTAAATAAGGTGAAAAATTTAAGAGTGAGTGTAATTAACCACTGGAACAATTTAGCAAGACTTGTGGTGGATTCTTCATCACAGACCATTTTAAAATCAAGATTGGACATTTTTCTAAAATCTCCTTTAGGAATTATTTCAGGGGAGTTCTCTGACCTGTGTTATACAGGTGGTGAGACTAGATGATCACAATGTTCCTTTCTGGCCTTGAGATCCTGGCCATCTCCCCACAAAACTCCAGGAAGAATGTTAGTGTGACAGGAAAGGCCAGATTACTCACTAGGAAAAGCTGTGGTAAGGTGCTTCACACACAGCACAATCTTCACTCTGACCATGTGCAAAGGGCAACAGAAAAATTCTCCACTCCCAAAAGCCTGATACAAAATGCAGGCATTCTGCCTGGGAGAGAGGCCAGGTTAAGGTTCGGTTGTGTGTGAAACAACGCTTAACTGGGCAGACTTGATTTGGTGTTTTTATTTGTAGCACTAACATTTTTGGGGGAGAGGGAGACCTTAACTCAGCCTCACCTGGTTTTCTAACATTTAGGGGTTTGAAGTCCTATGTACCAGAAAGGTTCAAGAAGACTGTTGTGTGGCAGCAACTTTAACACTACCTGGATTAGGGTTTTGTATGTGTGCTCAGTTTAGCTGAAGGCTCTTTTATGATTCAGGACCCCTCTGTTAAAGTAGTGACAAACCTACTGTTAATTAAAATGCTTTAACATCAAAACAAAAAGCAGAACTTAGGTCCCGTCAACTGTGCAAATCTCTGGTTTTCCTGCCTTTTCCAAAGCTGTGTTGCCTTTCCTGTGTCCTAACCCACACAGCCAGGCAAGCAAGGAGCAGCTTTCTGACAGCTAATTAAGCTTCTAAAAATAATTGGCTTCAGCAAGTTTTACTTTGTTTTGTTGATTTACTTCTCTCCATAATTTAGATGTAGCCCCTAGAGGTGTGTGTGTGAATGGTGGTTTTTTTTTTTAAATCATACTGCATTTTGCTGTTCCCAGCATGCTCTGCTGGGGCTTGCAAACCCCACACCTGCAGGGAACCAATGTATAGCACCTATGCATGACCCACACTTCTCTGCAGATCATTGCAACCTGACCTGATTCCTGCATTCAAGTGCTGAATACCTTTGAGGATGTTGGCTGAACAAATGGACTCTGCAGAAAGAGAGAGAGTTATCATTTGGACCCACAAAATATTCCCCCAGCCTGGGACAAGCAGGTCAGTTCTGTTTCTCTTCCTGTCCTCTCCTCCCTGCTGACATCAGCTCCTGAAAGGAGGGGCCTGGAGCTTCCATTCCTCCAAAGACATCTGCAAGACAGGATTGGGTGCTGAGGTGACAGATGCAATTTGGTGAAGTGTAGAGGTATCAGCAGCACCTACTTTGGGGAAAATGAGGTAGGTCAGAATGAAATGAGAGGCAGTGCTGAAGTGTACATGGTTGGGGATGTGTAACAGAATTATAGGGTCAGAACCTTAGCTGCTGCAAATTGGTGTAACTCCATTGACTTGCTTTTTTTTATACACACTTAGTTCAGGCCCTGATTATTCATCCCAGGTTTCACCTAATATGTGCCCATACACTCCTGCTCTCTTTCTACACCTGCCATTGAAGACTTACCCATACCTAGTCAGAGTTCAGTGATTCTCCAAACCAATCAATCTCCCTGTCTCCTGCCTCTTCCCTACACAGTGTCCTCCAGCCACCTCCTTCCCCTCAGCAAACAGCCAGCTGGGGGTGTTGCTGTCAGAAGTCCTGAGGCAATGGGTGTGTAATGACCTTTTCACTCAGTGCTGCTTCTGCTTATCTCATTTGGGGAGTTTTTACCTCCCAGGGAACCAGGCTCACACCTAAGGCCTAGTAGGATCTTCAAACCTGCCTATGGTGTTTCATGGCCTAATCTGGTAGGTGTGTTTGCTGGGCCAGGGAGAGACAGTGAGAATGACTTTGTAGCCTGGTGGTTAGAGCACCATCTGAGAGAGGGGAGAGGCAGGGTCCAGTGCCCCTGGCTCCAACGACTATTTAATGATGTAGCCAAAGTGAAACAGCTTTCACAGGAGAGACTGAAGGAGCACCACGTCAGCATATCCCATAGCTCAGTGCTTAGCGGTGTGGGAGATGCCTGTTTAAATCTTTTCCACACATCAGGTGAGGGAAGAATTGAACCTGGGTCTCCCATCTACTGGGTGAGTGCTCTAACCTCTGGGCTAAAAGTTATAAGGGAAGTGGCAACATAGGCAAGAGATTCCTGTCGGTGGATGGCAAGCTGAGACAGGTGCCTCCTTGCAGCCCAGACTTAGGCACCTAGCTCTGTGAGAGGGGCGGGATTTAGAACGCACCCCTCTGGTCAGCAGCTCCCATTGGGTATTTTAAATGGCGCTCTGCCTAGCATGCTGGCTTTTGTGAATTGTTTCTCTCCCTCCAGGCATTGTACAAGTAGACTAGGCACCTAACTCAGGCTTTGTGGAGTCCAGTGATTTTTCAAGGGGCCTAAAAGTTAGGTGTCACAGTGCTCAGTGTCCCAATGCCAAGTGGGGCTGATTCTAGGGGCGGATGCCCTGGGTGTCAACTTTCAGGGGGTGCCTAGCTGCTTTGCCACTCTGCCTTTTTCTTTTGTTCTGCTCCACTCTGGCTGGATGTGTAATTTTTCCCCCCCCAGCTGACTGGCAAAATAGCAAGGGCCACTCCTGATATCAAAGTCCGTTTGTGGATCGAGGCTTTAGTCGCTCTGTGCCTCAGTTCCCCATGTAAATAATGGGGATAATGGTACTTTTACTTCACAGAGGTATCCTGAGGATAAATATATTAAAGATTGTGAGGCACTCGTACTATGGTAGTAGGGGTCATGTAAGTACCTACAATAGAGTGATCCCTCTAACAAATTGGTTCATAGAGTTTCATCTTTAAATGCTGCATAAGATTAAAAAGTTGTGAAAGATTCGTGTATCTATAAGATAGTCACAGTCTGACTGTATGCAACATGTGGCACACCGTGTTGTGGCAGTAGAGATGGTGCCTGTAATATCCTTAAAACAGTTCCTGTATAGTCCTGACCAGAACTTGCTTTGGAGCAACCAAAGAAGAGACTGCACCCCAAGAATCCATCCTATGTTTTATACTGAGTCAACGCATTCTTGGATAAGACTATGAGATTTCAGCATAAGGAGAGTATTCTGGCAAAATAAGCGTGTTTAGTAAAGCTTAAACAGTAGTTCTGTAGCTCAGTGCTTTGATCCTAGGAGCACCCAGTAAGCTGGTACCCAGCATTGTCCTTGAAAAACACCCATGTCCCTAACCTCTTTGTATTTCTGCTGCCTGTATTTACTAACAACGTAGCTATCCCTGGCATCTCTAAAACAATTTTCTGTAAAAGGCAGTAAGTTGCAGAGGGCTTGTGCTGTGATGTTGCCTGGTGAATGTAATCCAAGCAGGTGTCTTCGTGCTGCCTCTATTTCTATTGTCAGACCAACTTTAACATTTAGTATGTTTTGTTCTAGTTGCAGGACAAAAATAGATCTTGCTCCTATTTTCACCACTGAACCCCTACAAGTGTGGGCAAATTTAAATTTACTTGCAACCAACTCTGAGGTATTTGGCCAAGGAAGTAGAAACAAGGAAATATGTTCCTTTTTGCAACATATGTCACTATTAAATGGTGCTTTGCAAGGCTCACCCATGGGACTCGTATTTCCAGACCATGAACCAAGTAATTGCAAAGTTGGCAGTGTAGTACTCCCAGGTACTGATCATACTGAAAGTGGTGTGATTTCCAGTCTAGAAGTATGGAAAGGCTGAGTAAATGGCTTGGGACTGGGAGCTTACAGATTTGAGCAGACTTTGTGTGACTTTAGGAGAATCACTTAACTACTCCATGTCTCAGTTTCTTCATCTGTTAAATGGGGTTAATAATACTTCCCTTCAGGCATCTTCTGAAATCCAAGTCTTTAATATTGTGATGCATTTTGAAAACATCAGATGGAAGGCACTGTATCAATACCAAGTATTAGCTATAGTAACAGTAGCACTACCGACTAAGCAAATTTAGAGGATCTGGCAAAGAACACAGGAACTGCAATACAACATCAGACCAGTGGTTCTTTTAGCCCAGTATTCTGTCTCTGGCAAGGACCTGAACTAGAAGCTTTTGAAGAAGATTCCCAGCAGAAACAGTTATAGCATAACCAGCTCAAAAGAGAGCTCCTCCCTCACCCTCATCAATTATTTGTTGGCTTATGTTCTAAAGCAGGAGGGTTTATAACCCGTCTTAAATATTTTTATCTTATTGAATATAAATGTGGCTATTGTCATTAATAAAACTTAGCATAGAAATCTTCAGATAGATTTGATGAATAATAAAAATAAAAGGTGCCAAATTATATGTTGGAGTGATAATGGTTGACAGACTAAGTAGGGAGGTTGCTGAATTAGCCAACACCTAACAAGATGACTACCACACTGGGATATATATTAGATTTGTACAACATACCTGGTCATGAAAGCTGCTGCAGACCCTTATATTTCACAAACTGCAATATACATTTTGAAACATTCTATAAATATACTTTATCCTCCTCTTATAAATGTCACTAAACTCCACCCTTACTGCTGATGGTATCATTTCCATAGCAACAAAAGTACCTCAAAGTAGAAAAGGTAGGGAGAATCTAATGAAAGAAAACATGCAAACAAAAGACAAATGATTAGACTGACCCTATTTGACAAACACCAAGTATTTCATGGTGTGGAGTACTATAACATGTTTACTGCCACTTATTTTGTAATATTCTTGATCCAAGCTAGTACCAATAAAAACTTTATGGCATCTCACATCATAACGTATTGTCAGGGCATTGCTTGGAAGACTAGAGAGTAGAAATGAGCTCAAACTACAAAGTTTGAATCTGGATCCCAAAGCCCAAGGGTGTTTGGATTCAGGGTTTTGGTTCAGCCCATTATACTAATAGGAGCCAGCCATGAAATGTGGATCTAGATCTGAACTTCCTCAGAGTATCTGGGTCCAGAGCAGTCTCTTCTAGTGATCGCTGCTAAGTTCCAACTTAGTCCACAGCTTTGAAATACTGTACACTTTGCTGTGGAATGGAGAACAATGAAACAGAATCCAAAGAGTGACAGAGATTATATAGCTACCGAAAAGATACACGCTCCAAGGGAAGTTTAAAGAAATCTGCCAACATTTTCAAAGTTGGTCACCTAAAGGTAGGCAGCAAAACCCATATTTAGGCACCGACATATTTGGCTTGATTTTTCATGAGTGGTGCCCTCTGATAGCTCTTATTAAAATCAAGTTTGCATAATTTAAATATGGAGTGGAATAAGGGACATACGTATTCAAGGACTGTTGCAGCCTTAGACTAAAAATAGGGCAAGTTTTGCAAACATAAAATGGCCAATATTAAGAACAATTCAAGGGTGACAGGAGATATCAGTGAGGCTTCATGAATGGACATGTCCACAGACAGGGAGTAGATACATCCCAGGGAATGATGTAGGGGATAAAATGAACTGGAATTGATTATGGCTCCTCTGTCCTGCTGCACAGGGGAGATGAGAGGCCTGCAGGGAAGTGCAGGGTGGCTGTGCTCCCTAAGCCTGTTTATCTACCCCCTGCACAGTCTTCTGTGCCTATGTAGAGTGAGGGGTAGAGGGCTGCCTAATCAGAATGGCAGCATTTTACATCCACGTTACACAGAGCAGAGAATCAGGCCCACTTTTACAGGTGCAGGGAAGAGGGGAAATAATAAACATGATCATCGTAAAGGATAGAGACTAAAAATCATTTCAGTGTTGCAGTAATCCAGATTGGTGTATTTTCTTTCTTCTTCAAAGTCCCATTCGTTTCCTTTCGTGAGTGGTGAAGGCTGTTGATGGTGATGTGCAGAATTCATAATGAAGTAGGGATCCTCCGAAGAGAGATGGTAGAAAGAGGAAGGGATGTAGCTGCTGTTGTAATTCACATGCAATTTCCCTTCATAAAAATCATCTCCAGACAGGCCTGGGTTAGGCCTGGAAGGATGGTAGCCAGCCTTTGTTGTAGGTGGTTTATTGGGAACATGTTGGATACTGGAGTCCATACAGCTTTGTGGAGAAATGATTTCACAATGCAGATCAGCCAAAGATAAAGTAGAACCATTGCAACACTTGTCAGTACATGGATTCCTTTCTAGGGTAGTGTTCTTATTCCAGGGTTGTGGCTCTCCATAGTCAGCATACATATTGCACACAGAAGGTCCAGACAGGTCTCTACTGTCAAGCTCCCTGCTGCCAATTTCTTTGCACTTCTCGTAGTATTTGTTAGATCCTATGTCCTGAGAGTGTTCTGTTAGGTCAGGGGATCTTCCAAAACCATAGTTTTTGGCAAGAGACAAACAATTATTTATTTGCTCTTGAGAGTTTTTGTCTAGTAAATGTCCATTAAAACTACAGGGTGATATGTAGTTTTCCTGATTGGAAAGAAGTAAAGGCCAAGCTTCCTGACTTTGCATCTCACCTATCAGGGACTTAAGAAAGAAAAATAAAATTTAATAATTAACTCAACAAAACAAACAAAAAAGAAACCCTTATAACTAACGCAGACCAATTAATACTCTTAATGTAAACAATAAAACAGATCTAGTCAGAGTACCAAAGATATCTGAGTTTATATTTCTTCTGTCCTTGCATTATGTTAATATTGTGCATCGTAATGGTGAATCTTAGTAGGCCGATGGTACAGTATAAGAGAAATGTAAAATGGAAAGAAACCCATCCAAGTCTGGTGTCTCTTCCTTTGAACTTATCTGTTTCTTCATAATAGAGGAGCACAGTTGGGGCCCCAAATGATAAACAGCAAATGAAAGTCAAAGTTCAGAGAAAGAAGAAGGCTCTAGTTTTAGGATGCTAGTCTGGGACTTTTAAGACTTGGGTTCTCTTCTCTTACACAGACTTCCTGTATAACCTTGGGCAAGTCACATAATCACTCTGCCCGTCTGTAAAATGGAGATAATAGTACTATGAGGGGGGTTGTGAAAATAAATACATTAAAGGTGGAGTGCTCAGATGCTATGCTGATGGGGAGCCTTGTAAGTATAGCATAGTTCAGCCTCCAAAGTCCTTCCAAAGGCTTACTAGAAAATGTACCTTGAATTGAATACTAGAGTATATCAAAATAATACTTATTAATGAAATTGCAGTTTCAATACATGTACTATGACAAAGGATAATTTACTTATTTCTGTGGAGCTTTGCTGCAATTGGATAGGATGTTTTTTTTTAAATGGTTGTTACATTTGAAGTTGATTTTTTTTTTCATCCCAATAAATATGATTCTTCAGACATTTGTAAAAGTATTTCCCCTTATTTTTAGTTGACATTTTTATTTCTTTAAAATTCAGAGCTTCATGAATGTCAGTTTCATTCAATGAAGGCGCAGCACACTGGAAGTATTCTGCTGAGCATACTTTCTGGGTATTTTGCAATCTCTTTAAATACTCTAATTATTGGATTATAATTTTACAAGGTTTAATTCCTTGCAGAACACCTTCTTTTTGTGTACATTTAATGATTAGTGCTTACAGTCTTCTGTTCTTTGTCATTTTACTTTTGCATCCTTTTCATTATTGCAACTTTATGACTTGATGGACCCAACCGCAGTAAAACTCCCTTCACATATTCTTCAACTATCTGTATGAAGAAATTCCACTGACTGTACATTCTTTAGGGCCCAGCCCTGCCTTAGTTAAAGACCAGCTGATACCATACGGAAAAGTTTGAAAACATTCTACTGAAAATTATTCTATTTCTAGATCATATATTTTCTATAGTTCTCCTTCCAGGCATGATATAATAAGACGTATTATTTGAGAGTTTTTTCTGCTTCAGCAAATTATTCTTCATCTGAAGTCAAAATCTTCTGTGACCTCACAACTACTTGTTGTGGGCATTATCAATCTGTAACAAGGGATCATGATTTCAGGGAAAGAAAAAGCAGAGAAACAAATGAGCTTGAGAGAAACGGAGCCAAATTATGATTGGAGCAGTTATACTGATTTACACCAGCTGAGGATCTATCCCAAACAACATGTATTTATGGAGTCTTGGGCACAAACTCTCATTGACTTTAATGGGAGAAGAATTGAGAAGCGGACAATGAGAGTTTTGCCTGAATTAGAATATCAGGATCAGGCACATAGGAAAAATGGCAAATGGGACCCAGTCTTGTTACATGGGGGAAGAACTGCACCTATGCAAACAAGGACAGACTTGAAACCATATGAGAACAGCTGTTGGCTCATTGGCTTTTTCAAAAGTTCATGTCCCCTTGTTCTTGTATCAGACATTAGCTGCCATAGCAATGCATCATGTATTTGCTCCCTGTTTCCTCAGAAATCAGTATCTCCCACAGAGTCACTCCTGAGCGCCACTTTCTCACACCCTCCCAGCATATTTTCACTGAAAGTCACTTAGGTCTTCGTTGTTTCATTCTGGTTGGTGTAACCTCCGCTGTTCTATCTTTGACTCATTTCTTGGAGCTTCAAGGATTCTCTGATTCCCCACACATTCACACAGAACTGAGAGATCGGTGGGTAGTTACCCCCCCTCTGAAAATCATTAATACCTTCCTTCAGCAGCCAGAAGAAGCCTCAATGTCAAGTGCACCAACCTGTGATAAGTGTCACTGTCTTCCATCCACCAAACAGCAGATGCAGCTGAGTACTTGTGACCTCTCTCAAAGAATGCTGATAATTCACACCAGGGATAGCTCTGCTGATCAACCTGATTTCCTTACTCAGGGCTGGATTACAGTCATGAGATCTGTGCATGGATGCTGCCCTCAGTGTGTGTGATTCTCACCCTTTCCACATAGTCAGGACAGGGAGAAGCCATCTCTGGATCATCCTCCTCTTGGCTCTGCGGAGAACTCTCCATGGGTCTAGAAATGCTTATGTGGGAAGGGGGCCAGAAAGGACTAAGCATGAAGGATGCACATTATCCCTCACCAACCGTGGAATTCATAGAAACTGAACTCAAGCTAAGGTGGCATTAACTTTTCTGTGATGGCCCCTCAACATCATTGGTAAGACCTACACAGCAAGTGGGGATTGTCTTGGCAGTACAACTCCCATTTGGAGTAGCATGGCAGCTAGATGGAGATGGAGGTGGTGGTGGTGGAAGCTACTGCAGAGCCTACACGTGGATAATCCTATGCTTCTAGTGGATCCTTGATATCTACACATCATGGAGATTTGCAAGTTATTTTGATAAAACCCCAGCTCATTCTGCAGCGTGAAAGTCCCCACAACAATCTAAGAGGAGAGTTCTGAGGGGAAAGCTGCAATGACAGATGTCTCCTCTCCTGTGGGCTTTTCTAAGGGAGGGGAGAATCTGGCCATAGTTTTTATTCAGTGGTAGGCATGCCAAAGTTGCTGACTCCCACACCTAAGGTCCAGGTAACCTGAGCAGCATGGCACATAGGACAAGAGACTGTTGAGCCCTCTGTGTTTTGTATATTAATAATAAAAGTTACCTCAACCTCCCGGCATCTTTTTAGTCTTGGAGAGGTGGGAGAAACAGCTGTCTGTCCTTTCTGTATTGATCTTCTTGCTTCTGCTTCTAGTTTTGTTTCTGGCCTGGGGTGATCATGGGCCCCCTTAGACTTTAGAAAGGAATGGGTTAAGTTCAAATTAAATCAGAGCCCAAACAGTAACTTTAGGACTTCAGCACTTACGGTATGTATTTAAAATCCACGTAGGGGCTGCGTGGCCCAGTGGGTTAGAGCCTTTCACCTCACATGGTGTATTCAACTCAGCAAAACAGAATAGGGTGGTCTGCTGATGATGGACATTTGCAGAAATCACAAAACCATTGCACAACATTTACAGCTAGGGTTCTTCTCAACAGAGCCCAGACTTGCAGGGTTGCTGCTAGTCAGAACTAAGGTGTGTGGGGAAGCTTCTCTCTCTGTAGTATGTGTGAGAAGCCAGTTTCATTAGTTCTTTAATGAATGGCATGCATCTGACAAAGTGGATGTTCACCCACGAAAGCTTATGCTCCAATACATCTGTTAGTCTAAAAGGTGCCACAGGACTCTTTGTTGCTTCTTTAAGGAACACACACATATCTTTCAAAACTAAGGATCTGTGTGTGTGTGTGTGTGTGTGTGTGTGTATATAGATAGATGGTATGCTTAATCAGAAAATTAATTTCCATTTCTATTTCTTTGAGAATTAACTTGATATAAGCATGTTTGTAAATACAATATGTTATTAAAACGAAATATGTTTGGCCAGGTCCCCAGAAGGTGCAAAGACCTGGAGGAGAGTAAGGATAGTCCAGAATTTAGCCTTGGACTTAAGAGACATGGGTTCAATTTCCTATTCTGCCCCAGATTTCCTCTGCGACCTTAGGCAAGTCACTTAGCTTCTCTGTGCCTCAGTTGTCCATCTGTAAAATGTGGAGAATAGCACTATCTTGCCGCGCAGGGTAAAGTTGTCAGGACAAATATGTTAAACATTGTGAGGTGCTCAAAAATGACGGTAATGGAAGTATAAGTACTTACAAAAAAACCAAAACAACCCCCCTTCCAAATTTCCCAAAGGGTCACAGTAAAGCTTTAAAAAAATATCTGTTTATACCAGATCTGGCCTATTATCTAACTGTTTGAGCAATTGGTACTAAATGCTACAAAAAGTATAGTGTGTATATGATGGGCTACCACAGATACATGCTTAGGTATGACTCCTTACTGCTCTAAGAAATCCTTATTCCTGGATGGTGCATTCTGGGAAGGACGTAACAGCAAAATAGCATTTCCGAAGCTGTAAGGATCAGGGCTTTGTCTTAGTCTTTTAGACTATGTCTGCACTGCAGCTGGGAGAGCATCTCCCTCCCTGCTCTAGTTAGCATGCTAAAAATAGCAGTGTGGATGTTCAGTACAAGCCCGCCTGACACACAACACCCCCCGCCTCTGGCCCATACTCAAGTGGCTAGGCTGTGTCCCAACAGCTACACTGTTGTTTTTAGTGCACTAGCTCAAGCAGATCTAGGCCATGTCTGTCTACCCGGGCTGGGAAGCACACTCCCAGTTGCAGTGTAGACTTGCCCGCACGGGTATGATGCAGTACAAAGTAATGATAATATACGATTCTTATTAGGTAGAACAAATAAATGTCTTTAATTAATTGGATTCAATACCTTTTTAAATTGCTCTGGATAAAACTGTTTTATACCAACCTGAAAAAATATGAATGGCCCTTCATGCCTCCAGAAGTTGGTGACAGGGTACCCACCATGGCCTCGACAGGAAATAAGCTTTAAAGGTCCACTGCAGTTTGGACAGCATTTCCCTGTAACAAGAGTAGGAGGATACATTTGCATCAGTACAGGGGATCTAGCAGTCAGATGAACCATTCTCACAGATTGGATTCATTTGCAGTGGATTGTTACCTTATGGTGCTTGTGTGCTCAAAAGATGCATTGAGTAGTACATATAGACAATCAAATAGTGGCAAAGAATGACCTTTCTCCTGTTTCATACTTCAAGGTGACCTGCAAAGTATATTTTTAAAAATTGTATTTTTTTTGTACTTAGTTTGGTTTTTCATTGAAGTATAAAAAAAGAGCTGAAAGGCTCGGCAATGAGGGTTTTGGTTTTCTGATTGTTTTTCAACTTAGAAGTAGGCCTGGTTAAAAAAATATTGATAGATGTTTTCCACTGGAAAATACTGATTCAATACAAAAAGCATTTTGCCAAACTGCACAAATTTCATCAAAAGGTTCAATGAAAAATTATCATAAGAACATAAGAACCACCACACTCGGTCAGATCAATGGTCCATCTAGCCCAGTAGGCTGTCTTCCAACTATGGCCAATGCCAGGTACTTCAGAATGAACAGAGCAGGCAATTATCAGTTGATCCATTGCCTCTTGTCCACTCCCAGATTCTGGCAAACAGAGCCAGGGACATTCAGAGCAGGGAGCTGCGTCCCTGACCATTCTGGCTAATAGCCATTGATAGACCTCCATGAACTTTTCTTGGTTTTATAGTTTAGCCTTCACAACATCCCCTGGCAACAAGTTCCACAGGTTGACTGTGCATTCAAGTGCCTTGTTTCAACTTTATAATTTCAACTAATATAATATATTTTGAATGATACAGTTGAAACAAAGTACTTCAACCTTATCAAAACAAAAAGTTTTGATCAGGTAATTTAGATAGTTCTGTAACCAATTATTTTGGCAATTCTATTTTGTGGGAAATTTAGAAATGTTGTCTTTTCTTTGGGATTTGGGATGAAAGGAAATCTTGAAATGCCAGAATTTCCTGAGGAATGGAAATGCCAAATTTCAACCAGCTCTATCTCGAAATATCAGGAATTTCAAGTCTGATCTTCCCTGGTTCGTGAGAGCTCAGAGATATTTATTATGGGCTCCAACACTTCAACTAGATTTGGCAGAATTTGATTTTTTTAAAAAAATTTTCAACAGATAATATAAATGTTTGTCTAAGCACTTAATTTTTTTTTATAGATTTAAATTTTCACAGTTGTGCAAAATTATCAGGGAGATAGCATCACATATAACAATATGCTAAGTAAATATCCTTAAACCAAACTCTAATAAGTTCTCAACCAGCATTTTTCTTTCTTTGCCTATCTGTAAGTTTTGATTATTATTGAAGGATTTTTTTGTCAATTAACTTGTGAACTGTGATATCAATGCTTGCTGACATTTACCAATAAAATTTAATCCTTCCAATTCTAACTTTAGCTGAAGTCTTTAACAAAATCTTCCTTTATCCAAAATGTTCATTAGTCACCATTAAAAAAACCAAACAATTAAAAAGAATTTTAACAAGTCTAGCTAAAAATCTCTTCCCTTCTCAATTACTCAAGTTTAGATTGCTCAGTTTTTGTGTTGTCACTTTTTCAGTAATTTTCCATTCATCATAGTCTTCCAGCGTAGACAGGTTGAAAATCTAACACAGACACAAGTAAAAAAACCCAAATACTTTTTCTTTAGAAAAATATTTTTTCTGCATCATAAAAAAAATCAACTAATTTTTTCCCTTTGGAGGTCACCTTTAAGTAAGGTTCCTGTGCAGATTAGTATACTAGGAACTCATCTGTACCAAGCTGGATATCAAGCCTTAGCTAAAGCAAAATAGACAGTATATGCTGACTTTTAAGACTATCCAGGCTGCAAAAGAAAGTTTTGAGAAGCCAAATCAGTAAAAATAAAAAGGAATCAATATTCATTAGAATTCTTCTGAAATATGCAAGTTGTATTAAATAATAGGGAATACTGTTGTAATGGCAGTGGGAAAGACTGGATGATGCATTTAGTCTTTTCCATCGCTAATGTCTATGATATTATAATAATTTATTAACTAAGTTATTAATAAGAGAACCAGGGCAGGTGTTGCCATTTCCATATAGCCATACTTACTTTGCTGCTTTTGCCTGGCTTTATCACATATGGCTGGTCTCAGATAGATCTTCCTCCCATCTGCGGCTGAGCAGTCATTGCTGCAGACCACTACCCCAAGGCAGGACTTTTTTAAGATGCGCGAGTTGTGGTTATTGGTGTTTCTCATTGCCCAGCTACTCAGGTGCCTCTGAGCATTTTTATCATCTGAGCTATAGATATGCTTTACATAGGAATCTGGCCATTCCTGAAACCAATCTGTTTGTTTCACATCCTGTTAAGAACCCAAAGAATGCCACATTTTAGCCAAGGAAAGAAAGTAGTTTCTCAATATGAGGACAATAGGCTAGATCCTTGTCACTCTGACAGTGTGTAGCAGGCCTAAATCCAGACTAGCCAGTAACAGGAGGATTCCTTCAGTATAGGCTTGGGGGATGGCTGGGGAAAGGGACTGTGGCTACAGTTCCCCTTTGCTCCAATGATCTGACTAGCTGCCAGAACAGCCCTTTGGCCTTCAGGTTGCTCTAACTCATTCCAGGGCCCAGCCAGGTGCAGAGCAGTCTCAGAGTGGAAGGTGCGATACCAAGTGACTTTAAGCTACCTACTTTAAATGAAGTACCCTACACAGCCATCAAGCGTAGCAGCTGTTAATTTCTTGTATGCTCCATGGCCTATTTCACCATTACTAGATGGGTCTGTGCTGCAAAGTTTGGAAGTGGAGACAAGCATTTGGTTTGGGTTAGCCCCTCCAATACAGCATTTCAGTCAGAACTTATTTTTTTATTAGAGATTGAGCCAAAATCTATATTGTAACCAACAAACAGAATGACATTTTAGCAAGGGGCCAGCCAGACATCCACACAATGGCTACAGTGAGTAAAAGAAGAAAATGTAAATAGGTTATAAAGAACCAAACAACACTCTGATGCCTTAATGGGAAATAGATTGGTGACAACATGAACAAGTCTCAGCAAAGCACTGGGATTTTTTTCTTGAGTGTAATGAAAGCAAAGAAAGGAGAAAAGGTCAAAGGAGACTGAGATCCACAAAAGCAGTACAGAAGCACCTTGCTAATTTGCACTGGCTGGGAGATCTATTGAGAGAGACTAGCATCAGGGCTATTCCTTTGCCATTCTTGTGAAAAACTACCCAAGTTTGACAAGTTCTGTTCCTTTGAGAAAATCTTGATTTTAGAGCTAGCCAGAAATTTTCTGACAAATCTGAGTTTAACCAGAACGTATCAGCTCAGTAGAGCAAAATGTTTCACTGAATCTACTGCAGATTTGATGAAACTTTACTTAAAACTTGATTTCCTGGATGGCTGCTGGGAAGCCAGTGTTCTGGGGCAACCCCACCATGCAGACTGCCCTGTGCTGGTAATTGCAGGGTTTCCAGGCTCCCCTTTCCACAGAGAGCTTGACAGCTCCAGAAACCCCAAGCACAAAAGCCCAGGAGCCCTGAGCCTAGTACCCCCAGCTGGAGCTCTCAGGGCTGCTATGCTCCCCCCTCATTTGCAGCAGCACTGCCCATCTCTCTGCCTTGGAGCAGGAATTATAGAACTCTGCGAGCTGGAGCTCAAGCTCGAGTCTAGGACAACCCCATCATGGCAGGCTTCAAGTTGCCTTGACTCTAGAGACCGCTCAGCTAGCAGTTTCAGAGCCTGGAAGCCCTGTGAACCCCACTCAGGGTAAGTTAATCTACTTCTGTTTCAAAGTTGGGTAGGTCAAAGCTCACTACAGAACTTTTAGTGTGCAGTAGCAGGGTTCACATGGACACTTAGTGTGCCACAGGCTCATGTGGGGTGGATTTATACCCCAGCTTTTCATGAACTATATATTGTGTAGACAAGCTCTCAGGTCTTCCAGGCTGCCTGCTGCAGAATTGGGTACCTGAAAGTCCTGCATCGGGCTTCCAGTGTTCATGGCTGCCACCAGGCAGCTCTTCCATGCAGACAGCTTCCTGCTGAGGGGCGGCGGTGGTGCACACAGTTTCCAGATTCCCAGGCCAGCTGGCTCCCTGGTCTATCAGACACCTGAGTGGGTAGCCAGGGTGTCAACTGGCCCAGGAATCTGTCACAGTCCTGAGGACCCCAGGGCTTCCAATCTACATGGTGGTGCTGCCCTGGACTAGCGGACCCTGGGAGCCCAGACAGCTGCTGAATAAAAGTGACATTCTGCTGCTACCTGTGCTAACAGCAGTGAAACTGATAAGAATGTCAATTTCACATATTTAATTTTGGTTCGGTGCTCCCAAAATGAAATTTTTCAGGCTTTTTGGGTGCAAAAAGAATTTGGTATAATTGTTTTTGATTCAGTTTAGAACAAAAAACGAATTCCAAAATACTGAAATTTTTTAGGAACTGAAAATCCTGAGTTATGGCCAGCTCTACTCAGTTCACACATGCTCAGTAGAGACTTGTTAGAGTTTGGCAGCTAAATTCCCTGAAGTTTTAATCTGCACTGCACATGTTCCAGGCCAGGAATCCAATGTCTGATAAAAACTCTCCCAGAAATCACTACTTCCAGCTGCTGGGAGCTGCTGTGGCTCCAGGCTTGGGAACTGAGAACAGGAAGACATTTCTTCTATGCTCTCTGTGCTCCATCTGCTGGCTCCTAGGCAGTGTGGAGGTCGAATCCGCCTGACACAAATGCAGATGGAGCTAGAGACGGACCTACAGGAGGAGGGCCAGTGGTGGCAGTAGATTTGGACAAAGAGCTTTTGGTGTGGAAGGGGAACTGAGACAAGGAGCCTGGGTGGGGAGGGTGATTGTGAGTGGGAGCCAAGGTGGGGAGACGGATTGGATGAGGAGTTGGGGTTGCGTGTGTGAGGGACTGGCTTGGCTTGACAAGGAGCCTAGTGGATATTGAGATGAGAAGCTCAGGAAGGGAGATTGAGACTTGATGCTGATATAGTGGAAGACTGGGACTCAGAAGGGGAGCATGAAGAGGGGAACTGGAACTGGGATAAAGAGCTTGGGGGTCACCATCATCTGCTGTCAACAAATATCTCTTATACTTCCAGCCAAAGTGTGTGTCTAATGCCCTACTAATAGCTGGTCCACATACAGGGTGACAACCAGCTCGTGTCCTCTGTTACTCTGGTAGCTCAAGTTGCAGAGACTTGGGTCTAAATGTTCCAACAATGCTGATGACCCATATTAGTGTCAAGATGTTGCCACTTACTGGAGTTTCACCATTTTTCAGTTTGCTTTTTTAAAACACCTAGAAAACTACACACATACAAAACTACATTAAAAGAACTTTAAGGCTGCAAAGTTTCTGGGTACCTAGCTTAAATCTGGGCTCTGATTTGCAGAAGTGTTAAGAACTCACATCTGCAACTGAAAGCAGTGGCAGCTGTGCTTCTTGAAAATATAAAATGCTTTATAATGCAAAATACTCTGAAAAATTAAGTCCTAGGTATCGCAAATTGGACACCTAAAGTTACTGGGCACTTTTGACCTTAATCTCTGTGTCTCAGGTACCATCTGTAAAATGGGATAAAATACCATCCACTTACCTCACAGTGCTGCTGTTAAAAAAATTCACTAGTGTTTGTGCAGCACTCAGATATTATAGTCCTACACCAAAGAGAAAATTAATAATTGTGTGTTCAAAGCACATTTGAATGATATGCAGTAAATAAGACATTCAAAAGAGATGACAAAATAAAATTTTGAATAGCTGTATCATCCAACCAGTGAACTAGATAACTAGTGAAACTATAGTGTCACTATTAGTTCTAACACAAGACAGCTCTTTCAGGTGTATAATTCAAAGATAAATGTATGAATGCTTAAATGGTTTACTGAATAATTTTCTAGCTGTTCAACAAAATGTCTCATTTTGCGATCTACACCAGGGATACCGGGAAAGTGGCAAATAAGGAAAGATGATAAAATATGGATGTTTCAGAAGGTATTGGCTGAACTTCTAAAATACCTTCTAAAACAAATGCACGTACCTGAGGCAGTTTGATGTCATTGATATCCCAGCTTGTCATTTCTCCACTTTGAGAAGTAGAATCCTCCTGGTCCATAATGTCATCTGCAGCTTTCAGCATTTCTGAATTCCTTCCCAAACTTAGCAAGCAAATCTCCACTGCCTTCTTTTGAAGTTAACTAGCTGTCACCACTCTCAGGCAGTTTACAATGAGGAACCTGTTTCCTGAAGCTAAACGATAGAGAGGCTGCCCATTAAAGATAAAAATCAGTGTTCTTCTGCCAGAAAAACTTGTTTCATTAAAAGTTTTGCAAGCAGACAAAACAATGGAAAATATAGCTTAGAGACAGAATGTGATCTTATGGAGGCATTATTAACTGAAAGCACACCATGAGTTTATTGACGGTTTTGTCTTGCTCATTCTCTTTTCAGATCAAATTTATGTTCATGTAACTCCACGCCCAGACCTCTTTGTAAGTGAGATCAGAATCAGGCCCTATATTTTCAGAGCCAAAATGACTGGGAAGCTCAGCACTTGCTAAGGCCTCTTTTTTTTTTTGTTGGTTACACAATAGGATTTTCTCATAATGTACATTACAAAGATAAGGTGCAATAGGTGACTCTGTCATATCTAAGGTGACCAGATGTCCTGATTTTATAGGGACAGTCCCGATATTTGGGGCTTTGTCTTATATAGGCGCCTATTGCCCCCCACCCCGTCCCGATTTTTCACACTTGCTGTCTGGTCACCCTAATCATGTCATTTAAATTGAAATGGTTCTCGGCCATTTCCTAAATTGCACGCACCTCTGAAAGCCCATCAGTTACAAAAATGGATAGAACTGGGCAGGCTTCATCCATTTTCCTATCTCAACTAGCAGGCAAACAGAAGAAAATTTGGTATGTTAGTTAAAAATTATTGTTTCCTTATGCTTTCCAGTCATAATTTCAGTATCAGCTAAGCATAGCACCACAACAGCAGTGTGCACACACATAAAGTTATTTTTTCTTGAGTGAAATCATTATTATTTCTGAAGAGAGAAGGTAAATCTGAAAAGTATCATCTGGAGCCTCAGCTGGTGGAAACTGTCATAGCTTCATTATCTTCAGTGGAGTTACTTTGATTTACGCCAGCTAAGGATCAGCTGCAGCATGCTGAGTGGTCAAATATATAACATATATAGCATCATAATGTATTAGGCAGTTTGTCCAGTAACTGGAATAGGGAACTGGGAGCCATTTTATTATTATTATTGGCTATGCAAGTGACAAGATCTTTAAGAGGTGCCTCAGTTTACCCATCTTAGAAATTGGTCTGATAATACTTCACAAGAGTGTTATGAGGCTCAGTGAATATTTGTAAACCATGTTGAGATCCATGGATGAAAGGTACCATAAACAGTATATTCAGAGTATTACTTCCCAATAAGTAAATCAGAACAAATCAATGGTAAAACAATAAGGGAATTGCAGCGTACTGTGATCAGATATTCAGAGCAAAATGCATGCAGAAAGACACTAAACATGACACTTGGGATTTAACATTAATTGCTTAGTGATCTGAATTGGCAATTTAATTCTTACTAGGCAACTAAGTCATTTTTGATCCAGAAAAGATGTTATCAGAATGATCTTATTCTGGGAAAAGCTGCTTTACTACATAGAACATACAAAAGGCTATAGAAAACATCAGGTCTTCATATACTTTCATATTACACCATGAGGGCTAATATAGTCACCGCTGCAGACAAGGGCAGTAACATTAAAACAGACAATTTAAAATGGAAGTTGCACTGGAAAGCTGTGTTGAATTTATGAAACAGATTACCCTTGAATATTAAATGACCTGTTATATAATTCAGAAAGACAGTCCAAATCTTTCTTCAATTACTTTTCAAAATGAACTGGCTTGAAAATTTGATTTTTAATTTCTTTCTTCAAAAGAATTAATTATTAACAATTTATAGTGGAGCGTTTTCCTTTTATATTGGCTTGCCAAAGGAAAAAGCATAATTGAATATTACTTTAAAATCCAGTGAATGACAAACGATGGCTGATGAATACAGCATAGAAGACAGTTGCAGAGAACCATGTTTGTACAATTAGGTGTTGGTATGGACTGAAATTCTTGCAAAACTTCTAGTAATTGAATTGCATAGTGGCTTTCAAATTATTTTGATTGCTATTTGTTTATCTTCTTACTGGATTATATCAACTTTACAAAATCTAAATTTTACTTTATGGCAAATAAGTTTGTATCCTTCTGGTTTTTTTAAAGCAATCCTTTTAGTCAACCACCAGTTAGGACTTCTATGTCATATCTTACCTCCTTAACTTCTTAGGTGGATGTAGTGTCATCTGAATGAAGAGATTCTTTGAGGGCAGAACTCTCAGGCTTCAATCACTTACAAGTCTCAGTAGCTGTACTCTATTCCATGATCAGATACTATATGCTAATGTGCTCTGGCTGCTATCCAACCAAAACTTAGATGCTCACAGCCAGAGACAAGTAAGAAAACCTGTAAAGAGTCCTATACATTAACTCATTTACAGCATTAGCAGATGGGAGGTTGGGGTCTGGCTTCCAGCTCATATTGTCCCTCACATAAATTGTACCACATTCCCTTAAATATTCAGATAGTCATCTGTTTTTGCGTGTGATAGAATGCCAACAGTAAGGTAGCAAAATTTGCAGATGACAAAGTTATTCAGGTTAGTCAAGACCAGAGAGGATTGTGTTGAAATTCAGAGGAAGGTGAATGGATAACACAGTAGCAAATGAAGTTTAATGTTGATAAATATAAAGTAATTTACACTGCAGGGAAATATCTAAATATTTAATATACACACCTTACAGGGTTCTAAATTAATGGTATCAGCTCAGGAAAGAGACTAGAGGATCACTGAACAGCTCAGTGATGACTTCTGTTCAACAGTCAAAAAAAGCAAACAAAATGTGAGGATACATAAGGAATGGGGTGAAGAATAATACAGAAAATATTATAATACCATTATATAATCCAATGTGGTGGTCTCATCTAGAATACTGCTCAGTACTGGTCTCATCTCAAAAAGGATATTGTATAATGAGAAGGGGTTCAGAAAAATCAAACAAATAGGGGCACGGGAAAACTCTTGTCATAAGAGATTGGAAAACCTGGGGTTGTTTATTTCAGCAAGGAGATGAGTAAGAGAGGGTATAATAAAAGTGTATAAAATAGTAAAAAGTTAAGAGAAGTTAGAACAGAAGTTCCCAGTCTCTCTTACAACTCAAGAACAAGAAGCCATTCAATGAAATTAAACACGATAAATTCAAAAATTGAGAAAAGGAAATAGTTTTTCCTGCAATGCATAATTAGACTGGAACTCATTGCTCCAGGTTGTTGTTGAGATGAAAAATATAGCAAGATTTTAAAAGGGAATGAATATATATATATGGCTAACAGTAACCAGTATTATAATAGTTAATATGAACATCTGTGGAACATCTAAGAGAAACTAACGGACTTTTTGGAAGAGACGTTTAAACCTCATGCTTCAGTGTTTAAGCCAATCTTTAATTTCTAAAGGGACTAGGAGCTTTCTTGTATCTGCCTCTGAACCACTGTTGGAGACAGGACAGTGGATTAGATGGACCTCGAGTTTGATTCAGTCTGGCAACTCCTACGTTACTACATACACAGTAATTCAATGCAATTTGTCTTTCATTGTTGGGAAGGACACTCTTTAAAACCATAGCCACAGCAAATCTCATATGCTCTCCTTTGATATTTCTTCTGTTACAAGAAATCACAAGTAGGTGAAAAAAATCTGGAGCCTGGAATGCTTTTGACAGGAGGATCACAGTTCATCAAAACACTATGTAATATTGCTAAACAGCACTTTGGAAAATCAGTGTAACCTTTTGTAGAGTGTCTTTTGTTCAGGTTCCAGAGTGTGATGAAACCCAATAGCTGATCACAAGAATGCATGGATGTAAGCTATTACACAGTGTTCAGAAGATCAAGCTCCTTCCTGTATTGACTTAATGCCCTATGAAGAAGCTACTCTTGTCAGTGCTATCGTCAGCCTTCCTTATTCCCTCTTTGGTGTAATCTTTCAGCCGGTAACATTACTTGACTGATCTCAAGTGCCACCATTGGCCCTTTACATGGACACTGATTAGTGCTATATTACACACCATATGGTTTGTGCCAAATGGAAATTGTATTGGTTTAGACAAGACATGCAGTTAATTATTCTATTTTAGCTTGTACATGACACCTCATATGGATGCTGTCATTTTTATTCCACCTACTGCAACATGAGAGGCAGCTGAAGGAATGAGGTGAGACCACATAATAATTAACATATTAAAAATCCAACTAACTTTAATGGGGCCACAGCCCTCACACAGCAGTATCTGTCTCCCCTAGGGCCAGTGACAGGAAGCACTACCCACCACAAGAACACTTTCCACCCAGTCTCTGGGTAAAGATAAAAGGGGAAAATAGGGGTGATGTCATGAGAGAGGGTCTACAATCGACAACCAAATCAGGAAGAAGTGGGGGATGAGGCATTTCTAGAACAAATAACAGAAATACTGAAAACATAAGAGTTGGTAGCAGTGGGGGACTTTAACTACACAGATATCTGTTGGAAAACTAATACAACAAAACACAAAATGTCCAATAAGTTCTTGGAATGTATCGGGGGCAACATTTTGTTTCAGGAAGTGGAGGAAGTAACCAGAGGGACAGCCATTTTAGACTTAATTCTCTCCTGTTGGTCAGAATCAAAGGCAAATGTGAAACTGGAAGGCAATTTGGGTGAAAGTGATCATGAAATAATAGATTTCATGAATCCAAGGAAAGGAAGGAGAATAAGAACAACAGACTTAAAAAACAATTCCTGAAACTTAGAGAACTGATAGATTGTCTTCCCATGGGTCTTTATCTAAGAGATACAGGAGTTCAGGAGAACTGGCAGTTTCTTAAGGAGACAATATAAAAAGTACAACTACCAACTATTCTGATGTGAAGAAAGGAATAATAGTAAAGGGCCAATATGGCTCCATCAGAAGCATTTTAATGACAAGAAAATCAAAAGGAATCCTACAAAAAGTGGAAACATGGACAAATTGCTAAGGAGGAGTACAAATAGCACAAGTATATAGGGACGAACTCAGAGAGGCTAAAGTACAAAATGAGTTAGTGAGGGACATAAAAGGCAAAAAGAAGAAGTATTTCAAGTACATTAGGCACAAGAAAAAGCCAAATAAAACTAGGTCCTCTACTTAGTGGAGAAGAAGAGCTAATAACTGATGACATCAAGACAAATGAGGTGTTTAATACCTATTTTGCTTCAGTCTTGACATGATACTCAACACAAATAATATTAACAATAAGGGGGAAGGAATGCAAGCCAAAATAACAAAGGAACAGATTAAAGAATATTTAGATAAGTAGATGTATTCAAGTCTGCAGGGCCTAATGGAATTTATCCTATGGTATTTAAAGAACTAGCTGAAGCAAGCTCTGAATCATTAGTGAAGATCTTAGAGAACTCATGGGGGACACATTGGCTCCAAGATTCCTTTCTTGAGTGGTAAGAGCTAATTTAGACCTCATCATTTTGTATGTATAGTTATGATTATGTTTTCCAATATGCATTACTAGAGGATAATAGGACTATAAGGAAGAGCCGGCATGTGTTTGTCAAGAACATATCATGCCAAACCAACCTGATCTCCTTCTTTGACAGGATTTCTGGCCTATTGTACAGGGGGAGTTAGTAGACATGACAGATCTTGATTTTAGTAAGGCTTTTGATGCAGTCCCACATGACAGTCTCATAAGCAAACTACTTCATCTAGATCATAGTTTTGTAAGGTGGGTGCACAACTGGTTGAAAGACTGTACTCAAAGAGTAGTTATCAATGGTTCACTGGTGGGCACATCTATTAGGGGTTCCTTGGGGGTTTGTTCTGGATCAGATATTATTCAATATTTTCATTAATAACTTGGATAATGGAGTGGCGAGTATGCTTGTAACACCAAGCTGGGAGGGGGTTGTAAGCACTTTGGAGGACAGGACTGGAATTCAAAAGGACCTTGACAAACTAAAGAATTGGCGTGAAAATCAAGAAGATGAAATTTGATAAAGAAAAGTGCAAAGTACTACACTTAGGAACGAAAAAAATCAAATGCCCAGCTACAAAATGGGGAATAACTGCCTAAGAGATAATATTGCTGAAAAGGATCTGAGGGTTTTAGTGGCTCACAAGTTGAATATGAGCCAACAACTTGATGCAATTGCAAAAAAGACTAATATCATTCTCGGTGGTATTAGCAGGAGTGTTGTATATAACCCGCAGGAGATAATTGTCCTGCTCTGCTAGCCATAGGTAAGGCCTCAGCTGGAGTATGGTATCTAACACTTTAGGAAAGATGTGGACAAATGGGAAAGAGTCCAGAGGAGAACAACAAAAATGATAAAAGGTTTAGAAAACATGACCTATGAGACAAGGTTCAAAAAAAATGGGCAGGTTTATTCTTGAGAAAAGAAAAGAAGTCTGAGGGAGCACCTGTTAAGTCTTCAAATATATTGAGGTCTGTTAGAAAGAGAACAGCGATTATTCTCTATGTCCATTGAATGTAGGACAAGAAGTAATTGGCTTAATCAGCAACAAGGGAGATTTAGTTAGATATTGGAAAACACAATCCTCTGGAACAGGATTCCAAGGAAGGTTGTGGAATCCCTGTCACTGGAGGTTTTAAGAACTGGTTGAACAAACACCTGACTCAGCATGGACTTGGTGACTTCTCAGGGCTCCTTCATTTCTATGTTTCTCTCTCAAATCACACACAGCTGATGGCAGAGAGGAAACCTGTTACACTGTCCCCTCACACATATTCACCTCTGAGTTTGGTGTGCTGCCCTCCCACAACAGAAGCATTAGTTCCATGTCTGTGGATAGGCGGGTATCCACACAACACGGGATAGGCGGGTATCCACACATCCATAAGTATCCACACAACACGGTCAAGCCTTGGGCGGCCTGTAAATCCCTAGGGGTTGGCCTGAGGGACAGGGTGTCCACTTATTGAGAAAATTGGCAATATGATATCAGGGACGATATTGGTTACTGCAGAGACCTGATGATTTTGGATAGGTCCAGTCCCCTCTTCCTTAGTGTTGTCTTCTTTTGGGGACCCATTGCAGATCTCATGATCCTTGTTGGGTCAACATAGTGCTGGCAGGTCCTGGTGTAAAAATCACTCTTCTACACCCAATTCACCATATCTGACAATCTGTCTAAGACAGTGCAAGGGCTTTCCCAGGCACTGGTTAACTTTGGACACCTATGCCTCATTCTCTGTGGAGAGTACACACATACCTTGTCCCCAGGGGTAAGGTGTATTTCCCTTATCTATACATCTTACTGCCATTTCTAGCACTTTGACACCTCCTGGAGTCAAAACAATGAATCAGGCCCATTCAGTCCTCCAGCTATTGAATATAGTTGGGTTCAAATCCTGTCTTGTTCTCCCTAAGAAGTATCCCTAGCTCCTTTCCAAACATGATGGCATCAGGAATACACTCACTGGTTTGATACACAGCTGTCTAGCAGGCCATCTGTAAAAAAAAAAAAAAAAAGGGTGGGAGCTAATGTGTCTCAGTCCCATTTCTGTTGCTCTACAAAACAGCTGTGCCACCAGAGTGCAGTTATGCTGCCCCACCATCTCTTCTCTTTAAGGATGCAATTCTATGCTGTGTTTCCTGGCTCCACAGCAGGGCCGGCTCAGGCTTTTTGCTTCCCCAAGCGACGAAGGGGAAAAAAAAAAGCTGCGCTGCTGCATTCCTTGGCAGCAATTCAGCGGTGGGTCTTTCCCTCCGAGAGCGACCGAGGGACCCGCTGCCGAATTGCCACCGAAGATCTGGACAATCCGCTCTTTCCCATTGGCTGCCCCAAGCACCTGCTTCCTGCGCTGGTGCCTGGAGCCGGACCTACTCCACAGTAGTCAGTGGATCTTCTGTAAAATTTGAATCTTAATTGGTCACTGCAGCTCTGGAGGGACACCAAATCATGAGAATAAGTCATTCATCTGATCCTCAGCAACTTGGAGAAGTTGTCTGGGGCGATTAGGATTAGTTGATTTCCCCTTTCAGTCTCATGCAGGGGATATCAGCCTGTCAGTGGCCCCTACATTGTACTGGTGCATTGGTGCTCTGGACTTCCCAGAGGGTCCCCTTTGTGCCATGCATTCATCACAACTCCAACCTCAACTAGCCACATCTCTCTAGCATCTGGCCCAGTAGAATCTCTGCTGTCTCTGACATAGGGTCTTTGTAATCCCAAAGGGACCTGCTGTCAGCAAATCACATGTCAACTTCAGAACCTCTGGTGGTGGAGTCTTTGGTACAATCAGCTGACAATGCTGTGCCATTTAATCCCACAGTGGGGTGGACCACTTTCTGTAGAACACACCCTCCTGCAACTCCAAGTGGTTCCACAGAGTCCAGAAAGCCTTCACTAACCCATTGCAGTACATGGTGCTGTCTGCTCTCACGAAGGCTCTGCCCTGCCTGTTTCCAATGTAAAAGGGGTGCTATATCCTCATCCTCAGCCTGCCTCTGTGCCAGATGTTCTGCTGTTCACCCCCAAGTAGCTCCTCAGCTTCTTTCTGAGAACTGCAGCCCCCTGGATCTCTTCCTTCTGCTTCTGGTGGAGCGAGTGCTGCCATTTGACTTCCTAGCATGAATGGTGAAATGGGATATCCACATTCCCATGCTGGGCCCTGAGTCAATGCTATGCTTTGAAATGACACCATTTGCTGTTTCCCCAGCCAACGTGCCATTTGTCCTTCAGGTTGCCTGAAGCTCAACACCTACCAGGGAAGCATGGTTAGTATGTATAGGTGCAAGTGGAATCGCTCAAGAGTTCCGATAACTGCCAAGAACTCCCTGTGGATCAAGGGTAGTTCCATTCCAGTGTCTTGAGGGTTTTGATTATATTAGGATATAGTCCACTCTGCATTTGGAAAGCACCCCTCCTATTCCAGTCTTGCTGGTATCACTATCCAGCACAACTGGTCATCCTGGCAGGGAGTATGCCACACTGATGCAGAGGTCAAAGCATTCTTCATCTCCTGGACTGCCTGGCTGTGTTTGGCTACCCAACTGAATACAGATCTCTTCTCTGTTAGACTAACCAGTGGAGAAGCTGTGTCAGCAAACCCCCATACAAACATCAAGTATAGGAGGCAAGTCCCATGAATCCCTGCAGTTGGGGGACATCCTTGTGTTTTGGCCACATGCAATGCAGCATCCTACATACAGGGGGCCACTAGAGTCAGGGAAAACACAGCCCATCCATTGAGACTATTCCAGGTCTCTGAGTATTGCCCCTTATTCCTGGCTCTGCTTAGTCTCCCTATGGCTTGTCCAGAGTACCTCCCTTCTTGAGTTTCCTTCTCCATTTTTGGGGAGCATTTCCAAGCAAAATGGTCCAAACTCCCGGATACTCATCTCTGCTACTCTCCTGGGAACTGATCCAGCCTTGTAGTTACAACTGATCCACCCTGTAGTCGGGTTCTGGATACCACCCTCGTGTGAATCCACCACCACCTGTGTGAATCATAGAAATGTAGAGCTGGAAGGGACCTTGAGAGATCATCTAGTCCATCCATCCATCCACCCACTCTGAGGCAGGAACAAGTATATCTAGACTGTCCTTGGCAGATGTTTATCTAATCTGTTCTTAGAAACTTCTAATGATGAGGATTCTATAAACCTCCTTTGGTAACCCATCCCAGTACTTAACTATCCTTATACTTAGAAAGATTTTCCTAATATTTGACTTAAATTCTATGATTTTGTAAGATTTCTTTTTGAATTTCATTAAAGAGCTTCTGATGAAGCCATAATGGGCTCTTACTATTCTTTCCTTTGCTTCAGGATAGTTTGCTATTGTGCCTTTAATATTGTCTCTTCAAGCAAACTACCAGGCCTCCTGAACATCTTTTTTCCCCTTAGATTTTCTTCCTACCTTCCTTCTTGCCTTCCAGTTCTCTGAGTTTGGGCTTTCCAATCTGCTGGGAATCTAGTGGCCAGCCTGGGACTACACCTGCATTTGCAGACCTCAGGTTCATACACTTGCATTGCTATGCCAGTAATCCTCTGGCTTCTTCCACAGGTCCAGGCTCACCAACCAGTCCTCACTCACCAGACAGTTTGACAGTCTTATCATCTGTATGCCCAATATAGGGCCTCTATATCCAGCCCTCCTTCAGGGATTTGGGTCCCCTCAGTGTCACCGCACTCTCAGATTTGAATAGTCCAGCCCATGCAGAAGCTGCTCCAGCACTCTCTGCTAAAACATTTGGATAAGTCACCCACATCACCAGATGCAGCTCACCAGGGCAAACAGAAAGCATCTCACTGTCTCTCTCCTTGGTACCTAGAACAGAAAGTGAGCCCCCTCTGTCTGCTTCTCCGCCTTGAAGCAGACAGCAAGGCCTCACACTTGGCCTGGTTAACTGGAATACTCCTGTACCCCGACTGATAAAAATGGACGGGGCTTCCCCAGTCAGACTTGTGGGCAAATATGCCCATCTCCCCCTCTGACCAGCAGTTCAGCTTCCTTGTGATTTCAGACAGAGTTAGGTATGTTTCCTCACTCACCTTGTCATCAAATCCGGGTGCTTTGTACATCATCAAGGGCCTCTGCTCTTCCCCACTGCCTCATCTGGTGTGCCAGCAGGATGCAGTCCTATTCCTATTGTTCACTGGGTCTCTCTTGGTTGGTGATCCCTGAAGTTTCTTTGTCCACCTCTTTCAGTCTTCCAGTCTCTGCCTCCTTCTATTTACTGCCTGTGACCCGGTCTGCTCCAAGACTCTTCCTGGTTGTAGCTGTAACAGCTGCTCAGCATACCCAGGTTCTGTTTGCTGGCATTGGTTCATTTCATCAGCAGCCCACAAGTCTGACACCAGCATAATGTCAGGGATATCTAAAGGAGGACAACAAGCCCATGCAGTCCAAAAAGCCAGCTATCTTTAATGTAGCCAGAGCCCTCATCCATCATAGGGTGACCAGGTGTCCGGTTTTCGACTGAAACACCCAGTCAAAAAGGGACCCTGGTGGCTCTGGTCAGCACCGCCAACCAGGCCGTTAATAGCACCCCAACCCGCAGCCATGAGCCCCCCTAAACCCAGAACCCCCTCCTGTACCCCAGAGCCTGCACCCCCAGCCCCAAGCCCTCATCCCCCCTGCACCCCAATGATCTGCCCCAGCCCAGAGCCTCCTCCCACACCCTGAACCCCTCATCCGCAACCCCACCCCTGAGCCCAATAGATGGGATTAGTTGTGAGGCTTCTGACTAATGACTTATGGGAGAGACCTCCCTAAATCAAGCTAAATAGGATTTCCTAAGAAAATCTCATTTGAGTTATTGGCTATGTCTTTTCTGCAGGCTAACTAGAAAACAGACAACAAAAGATTGTCAGAACCACAAAACATCCTCTTCAGATGTCTGTGGATTCTCTGTGCAGAGCTCACCTACTTGAACCGTGTGCTGGAGATAAGACCTTGGTCTAAACCAGGATAATATAGTAAGCATGTGAATGTTGAAGAGGCAGCACTTTATGGGATGTGTGTAACAACAGACAAAATCAGCATGTATAGTTGTAAACATACAACACACACCTTGAAAATAAGGCACAAGACAGAGAGCCAAAACTTTAAACAGAGTCATTTAACTCTTTTGAAGAAAATATAATGTGCCATATGCACCCTGATGACATTAGTGAGATTATAAAACTAGTGATCTTAGCCTAATTACTTTAAAATGAACCAACTGACTGTATTTATGCAAAAAGTCTTACTTTGATTAATAATAAAATTAAATTATACCACTAACTATAGGTGTAGCTGACTGTGCCCATGTGACTTATATGTGGTCTCTGGTTGCTTTAATGCTTTGTTGGCACAGTAGATGGCGCCAGATAAATAGCTTTCTGTAGCCGGCTGGTGGTATAGGTAGCAGGGGAGTGTTCTGAGTCAGTGTATCTAAAAAAATCTGTGTCTGGAGTATATTTCTCAGTGAAAATGCCACCCAGTGTTTTTCACATAATGTTACTGATCAAAATAATGCCTCAGCCATTCATCCCCATCACTTGTTCTTTGCTGAAATTCAAGCCACTGTGATGGAATTAACATGAGGGTTCTGACTGAGATGGCAGCGAAATTAAAAAAACACCAGTTAAGGCCCTGATAAGACATAAATGTGCAGGTTAGCCCATTGAACTCAGAGAGCCTATTCACACGTGTAAAGTTGCTCATGTGGAAGTGGCGAATCAGGGTGTAGTGATGGAACAATTTGCAATGACTCTGGCTACATTGTCCTTTTCTGTTCCTTTGACTCTCAAGTCACCCTATAAAGGTCATTTCAGAGTTCAGTTTTTTTGTTCTTTTTTATTTTATGTTCACTTTTAATTAGTCTGAGGCCTTCACATGCTAAGGTAATGGAGGCCACAAGTTAAAGCCTGGCCCCATTGAAGTCAATGGCTGGAGATGGGACTCTGGATGGGGGGCCAGGGCTCTGAAGTGTCACCGACTAGTTTTTCTCTCTCAGGTACTTGGCTGGCTGATTCTTTCTCATGTGCTGAGGGTCTAACTGAGCGCCATATGTGGGGTCAGGATGGAATTTCTCCTCCGGTCAGATTGTTAGTGACATTGTTTTCTTCCACTTTCCTTTGTAGTATAGATTGTGGGTCACTTGCTGGGATTAATTGGGTAATTCTCACTCAATCCTTCCCTTTCTTTATCTGTGGCACTTAATAATCTAGTCTTCTCTGGGCTTGTAATTCTTTGGTCTAATTTTGGTTGTCAGGTTTCGTGTGCAGGTGTTGGTGGCTTGTGATATACTGGGGTCAGACTAGAAGATCTGGTGGGCCCTTCTGGCCTTAAACTCTATGACTTCAATGGGGCCTGGATTTCATCCCTTATCTGTTATTGATATTTAAATAATTATATGAAATCTTTCACATTTTCAATTTGCCACATGTCCTATTGATCATGCCTAAGATTTTTGGCTTTCATGTTATTTTTCTCTGATTTAACTCCTTCTTTCTCCTGCTATTAGAGGGATATATTTAGGCCTTGATCCTGCAATGTAGTCTGTGTGGGTAGATCCATCATGCAAATAGAGTCCCAAATGAAGCCACAGAGAGGGTAATAATCACTGAACAGGTTGCCAAAGAATGTGATAAATTCTCCGTCACTTGGAGTTTTGATGTTGAAGTTAATGGTTTTTTCTAAGTTATCCTTCAGTGCAACCAGTTACTAGGCTAGATGCAGGTATCATTTGGTGAAATTGTACTGCCTGTGTTTTGCAGGACGTTCAAGTAGGCACATCGATTGGTAAGGCTACGATACCACATGGATCACACTGCAGAATGAGAATCATAGTTTTTAAAGTTTTTATCTGAGCTGTTGTTTCCTGTTTTCTTCTTTATTTAACACCATTTGAGTTGGTTTCTATCAAATGAAAATATTTTGATGATTGAAATTATGTGCTTGTGTTTGTTTTCTGTGTCAAAAATTGACTTTTTGTACAAAATCTTAAAATGTACTTAAAAAAAAATCACAGAAACCAGGATGTTAAAATATTATCCGAGCTTCTGAGACAGAAGTTACCTCATTGGGCGAGAAATGAATGGCATAGAGAGTTGAAATGTACTTTGGTAGTCTATTTTTTTTTCATAGTACATACACAGGTTCCTGTTCACCTTTCACGAAGAGGTTAAATACATCTGGAAAGATACAAACAGGTAATTCCACATTCAGAAGTCCAGCTAAAACACAGCTGTGTCCCTGTGCCTTCAGCTAGGAGCATTTTCTCTGGCTCCTGTATAAGCATGCTGTCCTAATTTTAGTCAGGAACAACCCCCATCCCATCCCTAGTCCCACCTCCCCCACAAAGTGGCCCATTCTGTGCTCACCAGTAATTGAATATTGTTTAGTCATTTGAATCTGGGTGTGCTGGTCTCCATTCTGACCAGCAGTTTACCCTTTTGCTTTTAGGGATCTTCCCACTTAGGAATGCAACTGCTAAATTGACAAGAGGTTATATAAATGCCTAGATTTAAGATAGATGTAGGCTCGAGATTCTCTTATAAATTCTCTCAGTGGACTCGCCCTGCATAAAGAAAATGGTTTATAGTGCAGATGCAGCTGTGCATATTTTTGACACGTCAGTTCAAGTATGTGTTCTCTCGTTAACCAGCTAAATTACTTAGGTGATCTCCAACAGATGTTTCACAGAATGACAAAGCATGTGTAAGTGAACAGGAGAGGGAATATTGTCCACTAAGATTTAGAACTGATCCTACAACTTTTCTTAAGAAACGTGAGAAAAGTGTCGGTTGGGGGCTAGTTCTCTGATGAAGAAGCTAGCAAGTAGTACATGGATGAGCAGTGCTGTTGTAAAAGAGGGACTGAGGCATTAGATGTTATTGGAACAATTTTTTAAAAAACTGTAAAACTTTGT
This sequence comes from Chelonoidis abingdonii, assembly GCF_003597395.2. Classification (NCBI taxonomy): domain Eukaryota; kingdom Metazoa; phylum Chordata; order Testudines; family Testudinidae; genus Chelonoidis; species Chelonoidis abingdonii. The sequence goes on from NC_133771.1 coordinate 47,164,297, forward strand.
GGGTTTAGAGTTTGTGTAAAAGGACTCTGGTCAGATATTACCATAGCAACCACACCATAAACATCTTCTAACACTTATTAATCACATGACAAGAAAAGCTAAGCAGAAACATTACTTGTAATTCAGCAGTTAAATGGTTATTTGTTCTGAGAAATGCATTTAGCAAAGTGCTTCAAAAGGAAAGATATTATTAAAAAGTCTCTGGCTGGAACCAAAAGGCTTTCTAGGAGGAAAGAATCAATCCACCGTTGGATTTTGGATCAACATTTCTTGTTAAGAGTAATTCTGCTGTTTAGACAAACAGGACAAACATATGAGGGCAAAGAATAAGGAAAACGTTGGTCTCACTGATGTTTGCTTCATTCATGTGCAAGCAGGATATGGTAAGCTCAGAGGGGTGAACGATGAACAATCACTATCTATCCTAAACAAACTCAGTTCACACAATTCCTTTGACTTCATTTTATGTTTGTTGTCCTTACAATTTTACAGGATGGGGTTCACAAGTACAAATGACTTCCTACTGACCTTTTACCCACTTTGGCTAAACACAGCCTGTAAGGGTCTTAGCTAGCTACCATCTTTTCTTTCTTTAATTGGTCCTAGCTCTACAACAGCATATGAGCTGGAGCCTTGTAACTGTTTATACGCTGGAGAGAGACCAGTCTGCCTTTGAGGATGATCACCAGTTTTCACAGTAGCAATACAGAAAGTAGCGTGTTACCGTTTTCAAAGCTCGTAGGCGATATCAAAATGCAGACATGCCAACACAGCACCTAAAGTCAGGGAACACTACTTCAACTTAGCTTTCCACCAGTACATGCAATTTCACACCAGGATGAGGAAAAAGAGGCACTGATTCCTATGTACAGAGTTGACAGAAGACCCATGATGGTTGGTCAAACAGGACAGACTGTTTGACCAACCATAGTTTTACTGGACCTTAGGTTAGTTTATGTGCCTCCATATTTAGCGCAACTTATGAGGTGAAAAAATTACCATGAAAATTGAGAGAGAAAAACGATCAAATCACCTAACTGCCTTTGCTCTGCAGAATTGCACCTGTTAGCATGTCTCCAAACAAAGTATCTGTGCACGTGTGTGTGGGGTTCTTGCGTGAGCACTGAAACAGATTCATGTTTTTCCAGTTCTGCTGTAGATATTGTGGGGGAAGCGTCTCTTTTTATTTCAGTGCTGTGGTATTTTTCTTCAGTGCCCTGGTATGTGGAAACTTGTGTGGTTACAAGATGAAAAAATTCAGACCAGAGTCTCATAAACCAATGTGGTTTTAAGGCTCTCACTAACACCTTTACTGAGAAAACACACACTCTTCAGCTAGGTTGTACATTCTACTATTGGCCTCAACGGCAACATACCAAACTGAGCCCTTTTTAAAGTCCCAAGGCAGACAAAGGGTGGGAAGGAAACTAGACACAGATGGATGAAGGTGGTTGCCTGAGACAAGGTCAGCTGCAAAACCAGGAAGAGAACTCAGATATCCTGCATCCCACACTAGGCCCTATCCACTGGACCATGCTGCATCTCTAACTTTACTCACAACCCAAGCCTTTAGCTGTTCTTTCAGTCGATTTGGTTTATTTTAACCATTCCTTAAGATATTTTCATCACTCTAGATGATTTGTTATGAAATTTCTCTTGTCTTTGTGTTTGATTTTTTTGAGTTTGTCCTTTTAATCCTGACCTTCATTAACATCTTTCTGCCCTGCCATGCAACAATGTTTTCTTTTCTTTTGATTTCCTAATAGAGACAAGGCAATCAAGCTCTCTCTCATGACCAGAAGTTGGTCCAATAAAAGGTATTATCTCACCCACCTTGTCTCTCTAATATCCTGGGACCAACACAGCTACAACAACACTGCGGACAACAGTGGAAGATTCTCTTATAGTTGATTATCTGTTAAACAGATTTGTACATCATACAGCGTTCCAGACAGAACAACACCACAGATCCATTCACTCAGTCCCTTCTCATAGGGATTAGGGCCTTGTCATTAGAAGACAAAAACCAAACAAATTAGCAGCCTTTTTTATGGCCTCTGACAGAACAGAAGTATGATGCATCCCGGGGCAGAAAAGAAGTTGCATTCAACTCAACACAGAAGTTGCAGGCATTTGAAGTCAAGCACCTTTAAATACTTGTTAGTTTAGAGAGAATCATATAATTAGACTGGCATATTTATTATTCAATGAATAGCAGCAAAACCACTGGATCACAAAGGAAACTACTCACCTAACTCTGCAGAATCCCCAAGACGTAGACAAAAAGATCCCCATGAGCCAAGCAGACCCATGCATCCTTCAAGGCAAGAGTTCACATGGTCTTGCCTCCCTTGATAAGGAAGCAGAGCCATCTTACATGTGAAACAAACCCCAAATCATTACCTGCTAAACCACTATAATGTTTTTTCTACATTATGCTACAGCTCCTCCAGACTTCCTAGAAGCACTGTACACAAGCATTAGTTTTCTGTTTTGTTTATGATTTCATCTTAATGACTTGCTTTGTATTTTAAAGTTGAGCTCACTGTTTGAACTGAACACTGTGGGACGGAGTACACACGGATGTAATGTATTGCTTATTAGTAAATGTTTATATTTTGATAGCACCTGGAGTCCTCAACCAGGTTGGGCTGGATTGTGCTAGGTGCTGAACAAACATATAATAATTAACAATCTCTGCACCAAAGAGCTAGCAGTCTCAAAGACAAGATATACTGGGAGATGAGACAATCAACTTTGCTGGGGTGAAGGCAAGAGTGATGGGTAGCAAAAATTATAATGCTTAATGAGTCAGTAGCACAGACCACACCGATCTTTACCATTATCAGGTTGCAGTTTTCTGTAGCTATTATGGCTCAGGTGAGCTGTGAAGAGGGTCTTGAAGACACGACAATGGTTTTATGGATTTTAACTGGGAGCTTGTAAGGGGAGGGACATGAAAAAGCGTGGAAACACTCAAAGATGCAGAGAACTGGCTGATCCAAGCTGACATCATTAGCAGACACGGTGGGAGTTGATCTTATGATAAGGTATCAGGCGGGATAGGTACAGCAGGCTGGATTGTGAAGGGCTTTTAAAGTAAAGAGTAGCCTGTTTGAAAATAAATGTATCAACTAAAATGAAAAAAACATGTATAGAGCTTGGAATTCATGTATCCTGTGGCTCACACTTAAAGAAGAGAACCATGCAGGAATGTTGTTATAGTAATGAGTACGCAGTAACAAGGTACAGAGGAACCTGGGAGTCTGACTGGTGGAGCCAAGGAAGCATCTAGAGGACATGACCATCACCCCAGAGAAGCATGCAGATCTTTGAGAAGGCAAAGCCAAAAGCAGCAGCATGTGCTGCAGCAGTCAAATCATTTTGATTGCATCACTGTTCAGCTCTTGAGCAAAGTTACAGCTGTTCTGCAGCCAAGGGGAAGAATGGGCAGCCTAAAATAATGGAAATCAGAAAAAGTTGGGGAACACCAGCAAGGCTCAGCAAAATAAAATCAAGTCTTAAACCACTTGAATATTGTAACTTAAGCCATGTGGACTGTGTTCAGACAGCCTGTAATCAAGGCTAGAAGGCCTGGGTCTGAGAATAGAGCAGGGAGTGAACAATCCTTTCTGGAGTAGAGACTGCATCTGAAGCACTAAAAATTGAGAGCAGGAGCCATTTTATGCCAGCCTTTGCTCTTTGATTAGTTGTTCAGCTCAAGATTGGAGCAAGACAAATATTGTACTGTTACACCTTGATCTCTTGGCTGTAACATGAAACACTCCTTACAAGGTCTACATTTCAAACTGTTTAAAGGTGATGTTCATTTACTTCTCTCTTGTGTTCACTCTCGGGCCTGTCTCTCCCCTTCCTCCCAGCCCAGAATCAGGCTCCCATTTACCCTCTGAGCACTGCTCCATTGCAGTGCTGATCTCTGGCACAGGGAAGATAAGGAGGCATGGAAGCTGGCCAGTCTGGGACAGTAGCCACCTGCACATGGTACTGGTAGAACAGAGCTGCCTGCATATCACTGTACTATTCAGAGTCAGACTTGACTCTACATGGACCTGATTGTATGCAGAGGGGAAGGCTGGCTTTAGGTCTTGTGCAAGAAAAGGAGAAGAAGAGTTCATTGAGGGGGCGGGGGAAGAAAGGGTAGCGACATGGGATTGGCAGGTCTTTGATATGCATAAGCTTAGTCAACTTGCTGTCAGCTTTACCAACTCAGCTGGCTGGCAACTGCTTCAGGAAGCCAGCATCTATGGGGGTTTGCAAAAACCTGGATGAAGCTCTGATTTTTGTAAAACTGGCTGGGACAGGGGCTGAAAACTGGGACAACATACCCACTTCAGAGACCCTAAATAGATCAGTCATCATAGGAGCAGATGGGATTGCTACAGTGTCGCAGTAGCAGATGGACTGAGAAGGCATCATCCATGTTTTTTACTTACTACTTTCAGGAATCATGGTACCTTGGGGAAGCCACTAAATCTACCAGGACATTCCTAGTAAGCCAACTACTAGAAGAGTGATAGAACAGCTCAACAGAGTTCTGAAGATGTAGGACAGCTGCCTAAGGAATCGGAGTGGAGCCATTAAGGAGCTAGAACTGGGAGACTAACAGACTAAAGATGGCCAGAAGGCAAGAGAGGAGAGGCAGCATCTGAAAGATTTTGGGGATGGGCTAGGGTTTGTTCTGTTGGACATGAGCACCCATGCTGGATTTGATTTCTGGTTTTAAAATGGCAGTAAAAGAACTAAGTAAAATGGGGTTAAAAGATGGAGATTAGTTCCATAATATGACTATATCTGAAAGTTCACATGCTTCCTTAAAGTGATAGTACTAGGGGGAGACAACAGGCCTGTTACTCAGTATCTGGAGGCTTATCTGTAGCATAGTTCATCTCCTCCAAAGCTTGGCACTGGTGGGAGAGAGGGCGAGAATCAGTAGGAATGGAGCAGGGCTATGCTTTAGCTCCACAAGAACACACGGTCCTTCTGTGCACCCTTCCTCTCCCCCTCGATCCCTCCTGCTGCCCTCTGTTTGTGGGAGAAGTGGCCCTGGAAAAACATTAAAATATTGGAAGTTATGGTTGGACCTCACACACAACTAACCTTCCAGGTGACTGCTAAGAGAGAGCCAGAGCCCAGCTCACCTGCCAGCACTGCTGTGGCTAAAACATGACACTGCTGGGCAACTGAGCCTCCCTGATCCTCCTTTCAAAATGACTTTTTGGGCCATGATTTGTTCCAAAATAGGAAGGAGCCATACCAGTTTGAGAGCTGTCTGGAAACATGTCCGCAAACAGCGATACTTACCCATCTAGCACAGTAACCGTGTTACATTGTCTACTAAAAGATGAACATGTTTCTAGAATTCACAGGAAAAAATTTAAGGACTTCAGCCATTTTAAGTGTTGTGAAACCACTTTCTATATAATTCTAGGCAAATTTATCATAATGATGCTTTTACAGGGCTTGAGCCAAAGTCCAGTGGAGATGCTGGAAAGACTCCCATTGACTTCAGTGGCTTGTGAAACAGACCTCACTTCATTAAAAGGTAAGCTTGGAACATTGCTTTTACATAATTAGTTCTTTTGCTATTATGTGACCCTCTGTAAAAGGCCAAGACATGATTTGATCTGGGATTTTCAGTTTCAAAGAACAAAAGAGTCAAGCCAGAGGGTCCTCTAAGTCTGCATCTCGCAGATCTCTTCATTTTCTAACAGGATTATGTTATTTTTAGAATGTGTTCAGGCTCTGTATGACTTGATTTCTTCACATTGTACCATGAATGATTAACGTATAACCTTTCCCTCATTATTAACTTGCACTTCAACAGCCAGAAATGTTATTGCAGTTCTGCAATTGAAGAACACTTCTGAGCCAATCAAGTACATTTGTTATCATTATTTTGATAGAACATTGCTGCACTAACGTAATTTGATCTTTCATCAGCCTCCAAGACAAAGGTTTGCTTTGTAGGTGATTACTCTAGTGTGGTAAACATCAAGCAGTATTTCCTGATACTTAAGACTCTGTGTCCATTAAGGATTTGACACACTGGCTTTTCAACAAATTATAAAGTAATATTTGCAATAAGTTATTAAAATGCAAGGTCGAAAGCAGATTACATAAAAGAACTTTTCAGAATAAACTCAGATCTCTCTCTCTCTTTTCCAGTTATTTTCTAGTGGAGCTAGTCAGAAAATAGGTTTTATCCTACAGATAATTTTGATACAAATGGAAATATATATAATTCAAATTCTCTACAGACAGTCTCAACTTTTGATTTTGAAAAACAAACTAAAAACTGAAAAATTTCAGTTGAAAATAATTAAAAAATAAGTTAGAAAATGCCATTATGGTGCCTCAATGGGAGCTGTTGCTGAGGTGTTGTTCAGCTGTGTAGTCCATGATGTCCCATGATGAACCATAGTCTCACCTCTTGTTGAGCCACTAAAGTGCATCATGGGAGATTGTAGCCCAGCTGGGGACCCCTGCCCCAGAGCAGAATGGAAGCATGAGGCACCTGAATTATAACTATTATGAGGAAATATGGCTGCATTTCTGAATAGAAATGTTTCCATTTTGAGATGTTTGGTTTTCAACAAAAAGTCAAAATTTTCCAAGGAAAGAAGATGCTTGTTGCAAAAAATTGTGTTTAGTCAATAAACTAATTTTCCATTGAAAAACAGTTTGAATAGAACATTTTTGACCAGCAGCCCTATTTCCTAGCTTTTGTTGGGCAATATTTTAAAGTCCTTATTCCATTATTATTCTGGCAAAACTCCAACTGAAACTAGGCAAAGCTGTCAGAGGGCCTTAGGGTTTGGCCCATTGTCTTTGTAAAATAAAAGCTAAACTTTAGGTCAAGGTTATCAAGAGAGAGCAGTGATTTTGCATGCCTCAATTTTTGGGTACCCAGCTTGAGACACCTTTATGGGGTTTGATTTTCTGAGAGTGTGTGGCTCAGCATTTTCTAAAAATCAAGCCCTTTAAAAAGCATCTCAAGTTTAAAACCCCAAAAATGAAAACATGCAAAATCACTGGAGACTTTTGAAGTTTGCCCTGTATTTACTAGTGAGTTGATTTTTAATAGATACTCTGATGAAATCAGATTAAATCCATTGTCATAAATTAGAATATTTATTTCTATTTCTGTAAGGAACAGCTTTATGGTTAAACCATTTTAGCAAATGTAAGAATTGATAGCACCACCTAGTGCGGAAAATGCAAACCTGAAACTGATATTTGGTAACTTACAGAATCCCATGGTAGGGAGGAAGGGAAGATGAGCATATCTCATAGTTATTGATCTAGCGCTTAGTTATTTCAGGTTAACAACTCTGAAATGAGTGATTTTTCACCCTTTTATTATGCTACACTTTGGATAAATGTGTTAATGTTAAAATTAGTCATCTTAACAGGTTAAGCATTGGGAAAAAATGGGAGCAAAACCTCAGAGGAGTGAAGTCACTTTCTAGCACAGAATGGCCAAGATAGGAGGTGGTGCAGAGCTGCACCGCTCTAGAAACAGCTCTGGGAGAGAGTGTCTCTCAGTGGAGAAGGGTGGGACCTGGGCAAAGCCCCCTTGGGGTGGCTTTTGCTCTTGGAGGCAATAGAAGGGAGCTGTCCCTGCTCTCCCCTGAACATAGGCACTGCAGGGGGTGGGGGGAAGAAGAGAGGCTTCTTGCCCCGTCTCCCCGCATGCATGTTGAGGGACACACTTTACTCAAGTTCAACATGCCTGAAGTTGTTTTGAATTTCCCACTACAACGAACTAGGCTTCATATTCTTGAGAGACAAGGTAAGGCACAACATGCCCTTGAGGACTTACAGTTTTAGAGGCTGGCTGATTAGAGTTATAAGGCCCCTTCTTCCTTCTGCATACAATTGACTAGAGTTAGGAGGGAGAGGAGCCTCTCTCAGAGGCCACACTTGTCCTAGCATATTCCCTCCACCCCCATCATTTCTGTGTAACTTTCTGCAGACGCCCTGGTAAGCAGGCAGGTCCTATACAACGTAGGCTTGATTAGAAAAAAATTGGCTTTTACTCAGATGGTCCACATTTGTTTTAATGTAAAACTAAGACTGAGATTCCAGAAAGCATGAAGATGACAAGATAGCTCAAACTCCAAAGGGAGGCTAACCTCACCAAGACAGCGAGTGATGAAAGCGAAGACCAGCAGGACCAGACTGAAGCCAGCTAAGGACAAGTGAAATCAGACAGGAGAAAATAAATGATCAGGTAAATGAAGAGTCAAAAGTCAGCCAAGTCCAAGTGAAAGGCTCAAGAAATTATCGAAATGAAGCAGCTCAGACACTAATAGTATAAGGTGGTAACAGCAAATCCCATCTTCACTTGAAAGCTTCGGTCAACAGGCAGAAATGAAAAAAGCTCTGAATCTTTGAAATTAAATCAGTCAAGAAGTCAACAGCATTAAAAGAAAAGCAGATCAAAACCTGAATTCTGTGCAGAAAGAATGGGCTCCAGTCCTGGGGCTTGTCTGCGTGGGGAAACTGACCAGCTGAGCAATAGCGAAAAAGCTAAAAGTTACTTTGTTCTGGAATATAGTGCCCACACTAGGATAGCTTATTCTGCTATAGCTATGCCAGTTAATTTCCCCGTGTAGATGAGTTCGGAGTGAACCACCAAAACTACAAATTATTAGAAGACAATAAATATTTTAGACTGAAAGAGACTGCCAGCTGCTCTTCAGTGATTAAGAACCCGTAAGTCCCATTCAGAGAGTTGTAATGTTGGTATATGCTATGGAATCCTTCACCAAGTTTCTAGCCACAGGAATGAGAGAGTATTCCTACACTGCTGATCTGGATAAATTAATCAATTCAGAGATGAGTCATCTGTGAAGGAAGATCCACTAGGATGCTTAATATGCCTGTTTGAAATAATAAGGCATGCAAACTGTAGGAGGACTGAAAGTCAGAGAGTTCCATTTCTTGCTGCTACTGTAAAGGAAACTGTACTTGTTGTGCTAATGGTGGAATTGATGGGAATGACACAGGAAGGGTTATCAAGCATTAGGATCTGCATTAAGCACCCGAGTTGGAGTTGGATACTAAATAGAGCTAATTAGAGTACAGTTCAAGTATCATATTAGAAGCCATGAAGAACCTCTCCCTGGATTTGCTGAAAACAAGAACCATTTAGTACATGTTCTATAATCTCTCTTCTTGTCTCTCTTCTCTTCAGCACACTATCATCAAGGCAGCCTTCCTTTCCTGCCAAGCCAGTTCTTTTTCTCCTCACTGGCTTCTTTCTCAGAAAGTTTAAGCTTCCCCTGCTCACTTTTAAAGCTCTTCATCAAACTGTGCTCTCATCTCTTCCTCTACTGCCTTACATGCTATCCAAACTTCTCTCTTGTTTGCTTCCTATGTCCCTGTAAGTCACTTGTCTGTTCTGCTTTTCTCCAGAGGCTTGGAACATCCTCCTAATTATGTTAAGTTCTCCATACCTCAAAAATCTGATAATCCGTCTGTTCCAGGAAACATTCCAGCCCTACACCCACACACTACTCGGAGCCCTATCTTGTGAGATGTTAGAGCACTGATCTCTCCCCTTTTGTTCTCTGTGTTATTATTAATCATTTAATATTATTTATTTATATTATTGTAGAGCCTAGGAGCCCTAGTCATTGTGCCAGGTGCTGTACAAACACAGAACAAAATGAGACATTCCTTGGCCCAAAGAGTTTACAATCTCTGTCTGATATTGTACCCACCAGTGCAGACATTTTATGCTTTGCTTAGCACATTTTATTTGTGAAGCACAGAATGCACTGATGGCACCATCTAAATAATTATCAGACATTTCCAGCTGCCCAAGAGCTACAGGCTGTCTTGTGCTGAAAGCAATTGCCGGATGAATTTAAAGAAAGGTTAATTTCAGATGAAGGTTGAGTTTCCACCTCCGCCGTACCTTGTTTAAATGTTTGCTCACCTCTAATTATAACACTTTCTGACATAAAACTACCTGTCTTAGATTTTCTGGATATCAAAATACACAGATCTGCACTCTTACCATTTCTCTTATAACAGCTCTCATTTTGTTCCAAAATGTTTATCTCCCAAGGTCATTTGTACAATGAAGATTAGAAAAATCACAATCCATTATATAGCATGGGCTTTCTTTTAATCTCCCTCTTAGTTTCCATGAAGACTTTATTCTCATATTGGAAAAAAATTATAGCTCTGGTTTACAAATTCTCTGCTGTACGTGTACAGCAGTGGTGAAACAAAGGGAGAATATATTATTTTGTTCAGTGCCCTGTCAAGTGACTTAATATTCTGGTTATCAGTACTACTAGAATCTGTTTTGAGGGCATTTCAAATTGTTACCTTGCAAATAACAGATGATAGCTCTGGTCATCAAAACCTTTTCTATATCCTGCTATCCAAAATAGATCTTTAGAGAGATTAAAGTTGAGCTTCAAAAATAGGAGAAATAAAAAAACAGAATGAATTCTGTATAGGCGGAGATGAGTGTTTGATTAAAGATCGTGAAATTTGGTGTTCTGTGACTGAACTTAACAATATGTATAAAGTAACGCATATTGGAAAATATAATCCCATCTATACATACAAAGTGATGGAGTCTGAAATTAGCTATTACCACTCAAGAAAGTGTTTTTGGAGTCATTGTGCACAGTTCTCTGAAAACATCTTCTCAATGTGCAGTCAAAAAAGCTAACAATGTTAGGAACCCTTAAGAAAGACGAAAGGGATCGATAATAATATAGTAAACATCGTAATGTCACCCTGTAAATCCATGATATGCCCACACCTTGAATACTGCATGCACTTCTGGTCACCCCATCTCCAAAGAGATATATTAGAAATGGAAAAAGTACGGAGAAAGGCAACAAAAATTACTAGGGGTATGGAACAACTTCCACATGAGGAGAAATTAAAAAGACTGGGACTGTTCAACTTGGAAAAGAGGCAACTAAGAGGGGATATGACAGAGATCTAAAATATTATGAGTGGTGTGGAGAAAGTGAATAGGGAAGTGTTATTTTCCCCTTCACGTAACATAAGGACAAGGGGTTACCCAAGAAAAATCATAGGCAGCAGGTTTAAAACAAACATAAGGAAGTACTTCTTCACACAATGCACAGTCATCCTGTAAAATTCGTTGTCAGGGAATGATGTAAAGGTCAAAACTATAACTGGATTCAAAAAAATAATTAGGTAAGTTCATAGAGGATAGGTTCATCAATGACTATAGCCAAGATGATCAGGGATTCAACCCCATACTTTGAGTGCTCCTAAGCCTCTGACTGCCAAATGCTGGGACTGGATGACCGGGGATGGATCACTTATGATTGCCCTGTTCTGTTCACTCCCTTTGAAGCACCTGGCACTGGCCACTGTTGGAAGACCAAGGACACCAGCCTAGATGGACAATTGGTCTGACCCAGTATGTCCGGTCTTATGTTCTTATACACTTTTGTGCACAACTCTGGCTTGTACTAGGTGTCATCAAATGGACTCTGTGTTTCCCATTTATTTCAGCAGCAATTATTTATTAATGCCCTGTGTTTTATGTTGTATAGAGGTGATGATGTATGTCCTCCATCCCCATCTTTGTCTGCTCTTTTACATTCTACCATAAGAGGGCATGGTTGCATAGGGAATTCATTCCCAGAGGGCAAGAAGGAATTGCCCGCTCTAGCTCACTGTTACAGCCCTTCTGTTGTCAGAATAACACATTAACGTGTTATTGTGCCTGTGTAATCACAGCCCGTGTATCAATCTTGGTGCCTCTGTCAGAATATCCCATATCCCTGCACCGAGGGACTCTGAGTACAGGACCAATGGACATAAATGGCAAAACCTCAGAATGAATAGGAGTCACATCCCATTTCTACCTTGGCTTCTGCAACACACAGTTCCTCCCTATGGGTTTTCAGATTCACAAAGAATCATATCTTTTTGTTCTCCTTTCACCCTCCTCATATTAGTCACATGACCAAAAGTTCTAACAGCCCTCTCAACTCCTGTTGTACTGTCCACAGGGGACACCTCAGTGACCAAATGGTCCTATAGGGATTGAACAATATTAATACAGTGTATGCATTCAATAACAATATTCAATAACACTAAATTATTTTATTACTAACTGCTGCAATATTCCTCGAAAAGAAATCAGAGGTGAACTCTGAGCAATCCTCAAGCCCTTGTCTGTTCAGGTGCCAATTTGTAATATTTGGGTGGGCTAGAACTTCATTGCCCTTCTCCAGTGCCTAAAAGACTCCAACTTGCATAGAAAAGACCCTGGAGACCCAGAATTCAGTCACTGAGGATTTTCGGTAAGGATTGCACAGTGTCAACCTCCCTACAATCAAGTCCAAAAGAACAAAAGGAATGAATTTAATTCTTGAGTACCAACTTTATAAAAATCTCATTACGAAGAAACAATAATAATACTATCAATTTATACAACATAACATGGCTACTTTATAAGCCACATACATTATCTTCACAGTTATACCTAAACATAAAAAAAGAAAACAAATTAAATCTCAACAGGTCAGTCCCCACAGAAACACAGTGAGAAGCCACCCAGAGTTTCCAAAACCTTAGGTTGAGTTCATCTGAGTCTCAGCTAGAGTCTTACGTCAGCAGCATTCACATCACACTCCCTGTCAGTATCTGACCCAAGCCAGGGAAGCTAATGATCCAACTAGCATGTGCCGTTACACCCCATATTCTTCATAGAAATATTGTTATGATATGACTATGGCATAACTAAGATATGTTTTATGCAAGATGGATCATGTGAGGTGGTATTGAAAAGGTTATGATTTACTGACTGCGTTTATTCAATTTGTGTGCATGTATCATTTCTATATTGTCTATGTAACAATTACAAATGTGTGAGTATGTGCTTGGGATAATGACAGGTTTCAGAGTAGCAGCCATGTTAGTCTGTATGCCCAAAAAGAACAGGAGTACTTCTGGCACCTTAGAGACTAACAAATTTATCTGAGCATAAGCTTTTGTGGGCTACAGCCCACTTCATCGGATGCATAGCATGGAACATATAGTAAGACGATATATATACACAGAGAACATGAAAAAGTGGAAGTAGCTTTTATAATCTTCTTACTATATGTTCCACTCTATGCATCTGATGAAGTGGGCTGTAACCTACGAAAGCTTATGCTCAAATAAATTTGTTAGTCTCTAAGGTGCCACAAGTATTCCTGTTCTTTATGTGGTTGGGAAACGTCCACGAGACAGTAAAGCAATCAGCCTTAATTGGACATTAGGAAAAGACAGTGAGTCTCCAAAGATGTGGACCCCCCCCATCTTGCCCAGGAGTCCTTCCGTTGGACCTTATCAGAAGTAAACCTTGTCTCATTCGCTAGCAAGTTAAAGAAGTATGGGCTGAATTGAATGGACTATAAGGTGGATAAAAAGCTGGTTAGATCATCGGGCTCAACAGGTAGTGATCAATGGCTCATTGTCTAGTTGGCAGCCAGTATCAAGCGGAGTGCCCCAAGGGTCGGTCTGGGGCCAGTTTTTTCAATATCTTTATAATGATCTGGAGGATGGTGTGGACTGCAAGTTATGACAACACCTGGGAGGAGTGGTAGAATACGCTGGAGGGTAGGGATAGCATACAGAGGGACCTAGACAAATTAGAGAACTGGGCCAAAAGAAATCTGATAAGGTTCAAACAAGGACATGTTGCAGAGTCCTGCACTTAGGACAGAAGAATCCCATGCATGCTACAGACATGGACCCAAGGCTAGGCACAGTTCTGAAAAAGGACCTACGGATTACAGTGGAGGAGAAGCTGGATATGAGTCAACAGTGTGCCCTTGTTTGCACAGAAGGCTAAGGCATTTTGGGGTAATAAGTAGGGGCATTGCCAGCAGATCGAGGGACGTGATCATCCCCCTCTATTCGACATTGGTGAGGCCTCATCTGGGTACTGTGTCCTGTTTTGGGCCCACACTACAAGAAGGAGTGGGAAAATTGGAAAGAGTCAGCGGAGGGAACAAAAATGATTAGGGGCTGGAGCACATGACTTACAAGGAGAGGCAGAGGAATTCGGATTATGAATCTGCAGAAGAAGAAGAATAAGGGGGATTTGAATAGCTGCTTCCATACTGCCTGAAAGGGGGGTTCCAAGAGGGATGGATCTAGACTGTTCTCAGTAGTACAGATGAACAGAACAAGGAGTAATGGTCCTCAGTTGCAGTGGGGGAGATTTAGGTTGGATATCTAGAAAACTTTTTCACTAGAAGTGGTGAAGCACTGGATTGGGTTAATCTAGGGAGGTGGTGGAATCTCCTTCCTTAGAGGTTTTTAAGGTCAGGCTTGACAAAGTCCTGGCTGGGATGATTTAGTTGGGGATTGATCCTGCTTTGGGCAGGGGGTTGGACTAGATGCCCCCCTGAGGGCCCTTCCAATCCTGATATTCTATGATTCATGGTAGCCCTCACACTGCAAGGTCATGTGATAAGGTCACCCGGTACAAAATACCACCTTGGACACTGCTGTTACTTTTCCACTGGAAACAAAGGCTTCCCGCCTTATGTAAATTCTATTTAAGGCTGGGAAGGAAGTCATTCAGGACTCTCCTCCATTGCCTCCCCAGGAGGGAAGACTGCTAAAAACACCTGGAGGGAAAGGCAGGATTGAGTCCAGGCTGAGACAGTGGTCCAGTCTGTAAAGAGAAATAACTGGATTCTAAGCTACAGAAACTATGCAGCTTGCCTAAAACAACATAGAGTGAGAAATTACATTTTGTAACCTGTTTCTTGAGTGCATTAAGATTAGTTTGCATGTTTTGTTTCATTTGCTCAGTAATCTGCTTTGTTCTGTTTGCTGTCACTTATAATCACTTAAAATTTACCTTTTGTAGTTAATAAACTTATTTCTTGTTCATTTCAAAACCCAGTTTGTGCAATTCATATCTGGTGGGGAGAGGGAGAGGCAAAAAGCATTGTATATCTCTCTCCACCATGAGGGAGGGGGTGATTTTTATGAGCTTGCATTGCGCAGATCTCTCTATACAGCACAAGACAACATTATTTTTGGGATTACACCCAAAAGAAGGTGTGCACATGAGTGCTGGATAAATCCCTGAGCTGAATCTTCCCATACAGAGATGATTTCAGCCTGTGTTTGCAGCTGAGTGTGGTCTTACCTGTGTGTGTGCTAGAGAAGGCTTGAGGGCCTGGCACAGCAAGGACAGTGTGAGGAAGCCCAGGCTGGTGGAACAGGAAGATGCTGTGGGCTCCCAGCACATCAGGTGGCATCCCAGATGGGGGTTCCAACCCGTCACACAGGGGACCACATTTGGTGATGAATCCTGGTCACGTGTCTCCTGAGGTACATTGCACATATGCTAAGAAGATCATCAAATCTGTAATCTGCTGAGTCAAAAGCAACATCTTCCCTCCACTTGCTTGCAGAAATTTTCAGTTTGAATCCAGGCAGACTCTTCCTCCTTCTCTGCTGAAATCACTCAGTTAGCTAGTCAGCTAATCAATCACTCAGTTAAATATATAGATTTAAAAAACCTTGCTGTAAAATGCTCAGAGTTAGGGAAAACAGTCTGCTTTTTACTCCTGGGCTTAGCTTCTGTCAACCCACACAGGACACATGGCCTTTTGCAAAGCAGCTGCCCTGACTAGTTGCCCTCATGGAATGTGAGTTCAGCAGCAGGGAATCTATTGAGCATACCCAAAAGTACCACACCCAATTCCAGAAACTTCTGGATGTGGCGTGTTAACTGTGCATCTGCCTAGCAAGAATGAACCAGGGACAATTCATTCTTCCCCACCCACATAGATCTCATCCTCACAGATCTCTTAAAGACATATCTCCCTGTTAGGTATATGGGTTACACCTGCTTTTTAGCATTAGCAATGGACTCAAGCCAATCCTGGATTTGAATGCACCAGGTCTTTGGTGAAGTCTTTGAGAAGGCTGAATCAGGAGTCACCTGAGGGTTAAACCATTCTAGAAGCTCCCTGAGTTTTTCTTCTAACAAAGAGAGAAATACTGAGGATACTGCTTGTGCCTGAGCTCTTTTCTGGGACACAGGAAAATTGGGATGTCTTCATCAAATTTATGATTCAGTCCAGAGATAATATACTTGTCGTGTGATCCTGACTAGCTAGTGTATGATACTCAACTGAGTGTTTCTTAGTCACTTGGTGCACGTTGGTTTTCAGTTGGTATGTAAATACTATGGTCTCATTTCCCTCCTCACCAAAGGATAGAGTAAACTTCCAAAAGAATCACAATTAAATACTAGAGAAAAAGCAATGAAAGGAAAAATGCATTGATATACAACCAGCCTAACTCATCTCTACCTCAGTGTTGCCTCACTGTGTGACCTCTTCACATAGAATCATAGAAGTATAGGACTGCAGGGGACCTTAATAGGTCATCTAGGGTAGTCCCCTGCACTCAAGGCAGGACTATGTAATAACTTGACCATTCCTGACAGTTCTTAAAAGCCTCCAATGACAGAGATCTCATGACTTCCCTAGGCAATTTGTTCTGGTGCTTAACTACCCTGACAGTTAGGAATTTTTCCCTAATGTCCAACCTAACCCTCCCTTGCTACAATCTAAACCCATTGGTTCTTGTCCTATCCTCAGAGGTAAAAGAGAATAATTTTTCACCCTTCTTCTCGTAACTACCTTTTAGGTATTTGAAAACTGTTATGTCCCCCATCAGTCTTCTCTTCTCTAAACTAAAACCCAATTTTGCTCATAGGTCATGTTTTCTAGACCTTTAATAATTTTTGTTGCTCTTCCCAGGACTTTCTCCAATTTGACTATATCTTTCATGAAATGTGGGGCCCAGAAATGGACAGCTGAGGTCTCAGTGCAGAGTAGAGTAGAAGAATTACTTCATGTTTCTTGCTTACAACACTCCTGCTAGTACATCCCAGAATTATGTTTGCTTTTTTTGCACCAGTGTTACACTATTAACTCATATTTGTCTTGCGCTCATATCCTCCAAAGCACTTCCAATCCCTCTCAACTTGGTACCATCTGCAAACTTTGCAAGTGTACTCTCTATGCCATTATCTAAATCACTGATGAGGATATTGAACAGAACCGGACCCGGGAATAATCCCTGCAGAACCCCACTCGATATGCCCTTCCAGCTTGACTATGAAACACTGATAACTGAACAGTTTACCAACCAGTTATGTACCCACTTTATAGTAGCTCCATTTAGGCTGTATCTCCCTAATTCATTTATGAGAGGGTCATGCAAGACAATATCAAAAGCCTTACTAAAGTCAAAATATACCACCATCTACAACTTTCCCCAATCCACAAGGCTTATTACCCTGTCAAAGAAAGCTATTAGGTTGGTTTGACACGATATGTTCTTGACAAACCATATTGACTGTTACTTATCACCTTATTATCTTCTAGGTGTTTGCAAATTGATTGCTTGATTATTTGCTCCATTATTTTTCCAGGTACTGAAGTTAAACTAACTGGTCTGTAGTTTCCTGGGTTGTTTTTATTTCCCTTTTTATAGATGGGCATTATATTTGTCCCCTTCCAATTGCTAAATGGCTCAAATATCTCCTCATTCAGCTCCTTGAGTATTCTAGGATGTATTTCCTCTGGCCCTGATGACTTGAAGACATATAACTTGTCTAAGTAATTTTTAACTTATTCTTTCCCTATTTTAGCCTCTGATCGTAACCCATTTTCATTGGTATTCACTGTGTTAGATGTACAATTGCTACTAACCTTTTTAGTGAAAACTGAAAAAAAAAGTTATTTAGCAGTTCTGCCATTTCCACATTTTCTGTTATTGTCTTCCTCCACCCCCGCTCCCCCCAACACTAGGTACTGGGCCTACCCTGTTCTTGGTGTTCATCGTGCTTCTAATGCATTTGCAGAATGTTTTCTTGTTAACCTCTTTGTCCGTAGCTAACAATCTCATTTTGTGCCTTGGCCTTTCCAATTTTGTTCCTACATACTTGTGTTTGTTTATATTCATCCTTCATAATTTTATCTAGTTTCCACTTTCTGTAGGTGTAAAACTCTTTTGAGTTTCAGATCACTGAAGATCTTCGAGTTAAGCCAGGGTGGTCTCTTACCTTACTTCCGATCTTTCCTACACAGTGGGATAGTTTGCTCTTGTGCCTTTAATAATGTCTCTTTGAAAAACTGCCAACCCTCTCAAACTGGTTTTCCCCTTAGACTTGCTTCCCATGGGATCTACCCTGCCAACTCCCTGAGTTTGCTAAAGTCTGCCTTCTTGAAATCCATTGTCTTTATTCTGTTTTCCCTCCTACAATTCCTTCAAATTATGAACTCTTATCATTTCATGATCACTTTCATTCAAGCTGCCTTCCACTTTCAAATTCTCAACCAGTTCCTCCCTATGTGTCAAAATCAAATCTAGAACAACCTCTCTCCTAGTTGCTTTCTCCACCTTCTGAAATAAAAATTTGTCTCCAATGCATTCCGAGAACTTTTTGGATATTTGGTGCCCTTCTGTGTTATTTTCCCAACAAATATCTGGGTAGTTGAAGTCCCCCATCACCACCAAGTCTTGTGCTTTGGATTATTTTATTAGTAATTTTTTAAAAAAGCCTCATCTACCTCTTCTTCCTGCTTAGGTGGTCTATAACACCACCCTTGTCTTTTTAGTTTTTATCCTCACCCAGAGACTTTCCATCTCAACCTCAATCCAAGTGTATACATCTTTGTTAAGGAAACACCATATCCCTTTTTCCCCACCTGTCCTTCCTGAGCAAACTGTACCCTTCAATACCAATATTCCAGTCATGTGTATTATCCCACCAAGTCTCTGTGATGCCAACTATCTCATAGCTGTGTTTATTCACTAGTATTTCTAGTTCTGCTTGTTTTTTCCCCATACATCTTGCATTAATATTCAGACATCTAAGATATGGATTTGATTTCCCTTCTATGTTCCCTCTTATCTCTTCCTTGTCTCCCATGGTTCCCTTCCCACCCCGCCCCCTGATTCTAAACCTTCTCCCAAGTCTCCATGTTTCTGACATACATGTGGGCTTTTGTCACCTGCCCTCATCAAACCTAGTTTAAGACCCTCCTCACTAAATTAGCCAGTGTTTATCCAGAGATCCTTTAGCAATTCCTCAAAGGGGACCACATCTCTGCGTAGCAGTCCTTCTTCCCGGAGCGGCATCAGTCAAGAAAACTGAAGCCCTCCTGGTGACACCATCTGCACAGCCCTGCATTCAGCTTCAGGATGCATCTGTCTCTGCTTGGGCCCCTACTCTTGACCAGAAGAATCAAAGAGAATAACACCTGTGCCCCCAGCTCCTTCACCCTCACTGCCAGAGCCTCGTAGTCACTTCTGATCTGCTCAAGGTCATACCTTGCAGTATCATTAGTGCCCACATTGACAAGTAGCATGGGGTATTAGTCAGAGGGCTGGATGATCCTCAAGAATCCCTCTGTAATGTCTTGGACATGGGCCCGTGACAGGCAGCACCACCTCCTGGGATGTCATGTCAGATGGACAGATGGGTGCCTCTGTCCCTCTCAGAAAGGAGTCACTGGCTACCATCACCCTATGTTTCCTCTGGGGAGTGGTGGCCACAATCCTCCCAGCTTTGGGGATACGGAGCTTCTCCACTTCCATCTTTGGGGGGTGATTCCTCATCCCTTGTTGCCAGGGCAGCATAATGGCTCTTCATCACTGTAGTTGGTTGGTTGGCAGCAGGGGTGAAGAGCACTGCCAGAAGTAAACAGCAGCCAGTGTCCTCCCTGTGACAGAGCCATATCTTTCTCCCCCCGGTGGTGTGATAGCAGTCCTCTCTAGCTGGATAGCTTCCTCAGCCTTGGAGATCTCCACAGGAATACTCTTGATGAATTCCTTATGTGCACAGATGCTGCTCAGCTTAGTTACCTCCTCCTGTAGCCCTCCCACCTGCTTCCTGGGAGATTCCACCAGCAGACCCCTTTCACACTGGATAGTCTCCCCAGCCTGTCTCCTAGTGATGGTAGAAGGAGGCAACAGCCACTTACAGCATTTCTTGGAGCACAGAAACTGCAGGCAAAATTAAAGAAACTCCTTAACTGCATTGGTAAATCCTTGTAAAACAATGGAAGAGGCCATTTCCAGCTGCTTTGTAAGAATCTTTCAATGAAATGGAAACTAGGCTGGTAATATTAATCCGTTAATGTTCATCTATGCCACTCATTACACATGGTAGACCTTTTCCCATCTTATCTACAAAGCCCCATGAACACCATTCTTTAAATCCCTACTGAAGACCCATTTCAATCATGATGCCTACAGGAAACTGCCATTAAGTGGCTAGGTCTATGGACAATAGAGATTTTTTAAAATTCTAAAATGTATTGGTTAATTTATATCTGATTTTTTTGTTTAAATCTCTAATCCATCTAGCTGTGCACATATCTAGTCTATGGAATCATGTTTCCTACCCCGTTACCCCATCATCTCCTGGTTCCTTCTGTTTGTTTGTCAAACTCACATGCTGCGTCTTATCCTAAATTGGACTAAGCTCTGCAGTGCATGAACTGCTTTTTATTACAGATATGCCATTGAACAGTACCTAGCATGACAGGTCCTTACTCCTATGGGGAGCCTCTGTGAAGGAATTCTCCAAACGGGGTTTGCGGGCAGATTCTGCAAAGGCACAAAAAGGAGTCAGGGACCTAACTCATGTTGTGCCTTTGGAAGGCACAAAAGGAAGATTCTTGAAATCTCCTTTAATTAACGAAGAGCAGGTTTGCTGCCTAACAAACAGAAAGAGTGACTACCCATGGAATCAACGGCACAGAGACAGTTGGGAAGGGGATGCTAAGAGGATGAACATTCATTGAAGCCATTTGGGATTTTCACTTTGCTCCATTCTAAACAGCTTCAGCATGACCAAATATTACTTGGCAACAGAACATTACCTGTTGTTATATCCTTGGGGGCAGCCAGTTTAGGAAGAAATCACTTGAGGCCAGACAGCAGACAGCTAACAAAACTACCATTTATTTACATACACAGAGCTCACCTAACTGGCTGAAGCAGGCTAGGCTATCCCCTAATAATCTAACTCAGTTGCCATGGGAACAAAAACCATGACAACCAAATACACAACATATTGCTCCCCCCCTAATAAGAACATCCCCTAAATAAAACACACACTAGACTAGAGAAGGAGGGTAGACTGCCTCCATTCCCGGCTAAACCCTGGGGATTATTTTGTCCCATAATTGTGGGTTTGCCCTAGCTAAAGATCCAGCCGATGAGGAGGCCTTCTGTCTCTAGGTGGATTACGGCGAACTCCTGGTTTGTTGCACCCGAAAGTACCATGGGCTCAGGGTCCGCAGCATGAACAGGTGAGGAGGTGGTATCAGCTCGTGCTGGGCAAAGGGGTATCTCAGCCGCCGGCAGTAATGGAGGAGAACAGTCAGAAACAGTTGATTCGTGATTCGGTGTCTCACCAGAAGAGGTGAAGTCAGACCACTCAACTGCAGATGTGTCCTGAGGACTGGCATGACCTGGCAACAGCTGATCTACATGTCGCCGCCAGGTAAGATTCTCTGCAGTCGGACTGTGTAGGAAACAGGTCCTGTTTGAGTGATGATCGTGGCAGGGACCCATTTAGCCTGGAAGTATAATTCCGAGCAAAACTGGCTGTCCCGGGCTAAAGGTTCGGTCTTTTGCTCTGGGTGCCCGTCTGATGACTTGATATTGCTGCTGATGTTGCACAATTTGTCGGGGTTCAGAAGGTTTCAGCAGATCAAAGCAAGTGCGCAGCTGTCGTCCCATCATTAGAAAGGCCGGGGATGCCTGGGTCGTAGCATGAGGTGTGTTTCTGTAGGAAAGTAAGAAGGTATCCAGACGCTTTTGAATGGAGTGTTGTCCCCTTGCTGATTTCAAAGCGTGTTTCATTGTCTGCACAAATCTTTCAGCTAATCCATTGGTGGATGGATGATGATATGGTGCTGACGTGATGTGGTGTATCCCATTTGCCTTCATAAAATTTTGAAACTCCTGAGAGAGAACTGAACTGCGGTCCGTTGTCGCTCACAAGTTGTTCTGGCAGACCGAAACGACTAAAGAGTCCCGTAGTTTTTGGATAGTACTCTCTGCAGTAGTGGACTGCATTATAGAGACTTCTGGCCATTTAGAATGGGCATCTACTGCCACCAAGAACATGCTTCCTTCAAGGGGGCCAGCGAAGTCAATGTGAATATACGTTGCCACGGGTTTTCAGGCCAGTCCCATGGGTGTAGGGGTGCCCACTGGGGTGCATTCCTCACACCCTGACATGACATACAAGCTTTTGCCTTCTCTTCAATAGCACTGTCCAATCCAGGCCACCAAAAATAGCTTCGTGCAATTTCCTTCATGCGCACTATTCCACAGTGACCGGAATGTAGCTGTTCTAACATCTGTGATCTCAGTGGTGGTGGAATAATGACACGTCTCCCCACAACAAAACAACCAGATTGGACCGATAACTCCGTCCTCCTGGACATGTAGGTAACAAGGTCGGGTGAGACCGGAGAGGTTTGTCGAGATTTTCCATGCATCACCAGGTCCATAACTTGGGACAATACTGGGTCAACGCGAGTTGCCTTCTTTATCTGAGTAGCAGTGATGGGTGTATTCTCTACCTGTTCAAAGTAGAAGATTTCCTTTTGGGCACTATCTTGATGTTTGACCGGCAAAGGCAACCTTGAGAGGCCATCTGCATTGCCGTGCAGAGTGGATTTCCGATATTTGATTTCATATGTGTGTGCTGAAAGTAACAATGCCCAACGTTGCATACGACTAGCAGCTAATGGGGGAATGCCTGTGTAGGGTCCAAAAATTGACGTCAGAGGTCGATGGTCTGTGAGAAGAGTAAACTTTGCCCAAACAGGTACTGATGAAACTTCCGAATTTCAAAAAAAATTCCTAATGCCTCACGTTCGATTTGGGCGTAGTTAGTTTCTGCTTTGCTTAGAGTGCGTGAAGCAAAAGCAATAGGTCTCTCTTCTCCCGAAGGCATAATGTGTGACACGACTGCTCCCACTCCATAAGGGGAGGCATCGCAGGCCAATTGTAGGGGTAAGGATGGATCAAAGTGCGTTAGAACTTCAGAATTTAGCAATGCATCCTTAGCTTTGTTAAATGCAACATCACAGGCTTCAGTCCACTTCCAGGCCTTGTTCTGCCCAAGGAGCTCATGAAAGGTTTTAGCAGTGTGGCTAACTGTGAGATGAACTTTCCATAATAGTTCAGTAGTCCTAGAAACGAGCGCAGCTGGCTTACATTTCGAGGTGGGGGAGCCTCCACAATAGCTTTAACTTTTGCAGGGGCCTTATGAAGACCTGCAGAATCAATGATGTGTCCCAAAATATTCAACAGAGGGCTTGAAGAATTCACACTTGTCTTTGCGAACTCGTAGGCCATACTCTTCCAGTCTTTGTAGGGTAGCCTCTAAATTCTTTAAGTGATCCTCTTCATTCCTTCCAGTGACCAGGATATCATCCAGATAGCACTGAACTCCTGACAAGCCACACAAGATCTGGTCCATAGCCCTCTGGAACAGGGCGGGAGCAGACGTTATTCCGAAGGGTAGGCGACAGTATCGATAAAGCCCCTTATGAGTCACAATAGTCAACAGCTCTTGGGACTTTTCATCGACGTGCATCTGTAAATATGCTTGACTCAGATCAATCTTACTGAACTTTTGTCCCCAGCCAGGCCTGCGAAGAGGTCATCGATGCGGGGAAGCGGGTATTGCTCTGCACACAACACTGGGTTGACAGTGACTTTAAAATCACCGCAAATCCGGAGAGAGCCATCTTTCTTCACTATTGGGGATGATAGGAGTGGCCCATGATGATTCGGCGTTGTCTCACCAGAAGAGGTGAAGTCAGACCACTCAACTGCAGATGTGTCCTGAGGACTGGCTGACCTGGCAACAGCTGATCTACATGTCGCTCGCCAGGTATAGTTTCTCTGCGGTCGGACTGTGTAGGAAACAGGGTCCCGTTAGTATGATCAATGGCAGGGGGGACCCATCTAGCTCTGGATAGTATAAGTTCCAAGCCAAAACTGGTTGTCCCGGGCTAAAGGTTCGATCTTTTGCTCTGGGTGCCTGTCTGATGACTTGATTATTGCTGCTGATGTTGCACAATTTATTGGGGTTCAGAAGGTTTCAGCAGATCAAAGCAGTGCGCAGCTGTCATCCCATCATTAGAAAGGCCGGGAGATGCCTAGGTCATAGCATGAGGTGTGTTCGTGGAAAGTAAGAGGTTCCAGACGCTTTGAAGGAGTGCTGTCCCCTTGTCTGATTTCAAAGTGTGTTTCATGCTGACAAATATCCTTCACCCGATGGATGATATGTGCTGACTGACTGGTTGTATCCCATTTTGCTTCATAAAATTGAAACTCTGGAGACGCAACTTGGTCCGTTGTCGCTCATGTTGTCTGGCAACCAAACGACAAGAGTCCCTTACGTTTATAGTTTAGACTCTCTGCAGAGACTGCATATGAGAGATTCTGCTCCAGAGGCACCCCTCATGCTTCCTTCCAGGAGCCAGCGAGTCCAATGTGCATACTTTGCCATGGGTTTTCAGGGCCAGTTCCCGATTGGGTGTATGGGGCGCACCACTGGCGGTGATTCTCGCGCAATATGCCTCTTTCATATGTATTACATACTACTACTTTGGTCCGTCTCTCTATTCATACATCATAGTCTTCTCTATTGTCCATCTGATACGCAATACAGCTCTCTGAGCCGATCTCATTATGAGAAAGTTAAGTGTTTCATTGACAATTTTCACTCCGTCGATGGCAACATATTCCACAGTGACGAAGTGTAGCTGTTTTGACCTAAAACGATCCTGTGATCATCGCGAGTCGAGTGCCGTAAGTGTGGTGGGTTTGGTGTTTGGTGGTGTAGTGTGGATATGGATAATACTAGACCACGTCTCACTACACACACCAAACAAAATTCACATTGGTGTAAACTGAATAATCGTCTGTCTCTAAGATACATAGTATGTGTAACAACGCTGCGTGGTGATACCTGGAGAGGTTGTATCTCTCGTCAGTTTAGCAGGGAGTAGGTTTTAGCCCCTACAACACTTAAGAATATTGGCACCTTCTTCACTTCTGTAATGTCATTTGCAATAACAAAAAGCTCAAAACGCTCAGTATACACATGCCTCTGCTCTATATTCTCATCAAAAGGTTCCAGTGGCCTGGTCACAGTAGCCATGATTTTTAGTTTCACTTTCACAGTCAGTGCAAACAAGCAGTTTTTTTGTTTGTTTGTTTACCTTGACTTCTACTTCCTTCTGTTACTGGCGCAGCACCGGAATCGCATCCATCGTCGCCGCTTGTTATATCCTTGGGGGCAGCCGGTTTAGGAAGAAATCACTTGAGGCCAGACAGCAGACAGCTAACAAAACTACCATTTATTTACATACACAGAGCTCACCTAAGTGGCTGAAGCAGGCTAGGGTATCCCCTAATAATCTAACTCAGTTGCCATGAGAACAAAAACCATGACAACCAAATACACAACACCTGTGGTGCTGGTGTAGACACTAGGTAGCTGGCTGAAGATGCAAGAATGCTAGCTGTTGTTGTTGCAATTAACCAAGAACTATAGATAAACCCAAGATGGCAGATATAGTTTAATAATCTCATTAAGTCAGATATGGCTTCTTATCAGGGATGGGTGAATCAGTGCATGTAAAAAGGGTAAAAGAACCTTTCTGTGTTCCCCCATGAACTGGTATCCATTTTCTAAACCAAACTCTAACGGAACCTCTTTGGAGTTTCTGAAATGTTCAGCTAATTCTCTGCCCTGTCTTCTCTTCCCTACCTGCGGAAATTGAATTCCAGGCACAGACTTTCCAGCCTGAGGAAATGCCTCAAATAATAAAATTTGTTACCTATTCTACTGGGCACAGGTTTGTTTCAAACACAAACAGCATAGACAAGTTGTGGTATCTTGAAGTCCCTCCTTCAGCAGATATTTGCCTCACATTCTTTATCACATTTTAAAATGTTTCAGTTGCCCAAAAGAAGTTGTTACAACTTGCATCAGGCTAGACTCATTTGAAATAAAGCCATCTGCCTGTTGATAGACATGAAGTGGTTTCACACCCAGTTGACCCTATGTGTGGATACAATAGTCCAAGTCGTACCATGATGTCTGTAACTCCTCATAGCCACTTTTCCTTTTGACTGTTATTGTTAGCTCTACACACAAACTCTCCTTTCATCCCAGATAGTTAGAATGGCTCCCTTCATGTACTGTTGAACCATAAGAATAAGAAAGGCAAGGCAAACAGCTGCATCATCATCCCTGAGGGTGCTGTTTAGTTTAGGCTATAGCTTCACTGCAGGCTAAGGATAGAATCAGCAATCATGGATTAGCTAATGCCCTGTAGCCTAACCCGCTACAGCGTGACCACATTGGTGACATCAGCACACTGCTTCATGCCCTGTTTCTGCACTAGTCTTGTATCTGGCCCTGAGAAGCAATACATTTGATCATGTATCCCATGATTCATAGTACCACAACTCCAAGCAGCAAAACACCCAGTTGAGGGAGCCAATAATGCTCTGTCTAGAAGCATGCTGCTATTGCCTTCCGGAAGCTGGCAACCCCAGACTGTTACAGATCTGTTGGTAATCAATTTGGGGTTGGCATATCCACAGTTGACAAGTGGTCATTCAGGTCTGCAAGGCAGTTGATGCTGTGCTGTCCTCCAGGGTTATAAACATTGGAAATATTCCTAAAATAAGTGCAGGGTTTGAACAGATGGGGGTCCCAAGCTGTGCAGGGAGGCCAGTGACCCCCTTGGGCCTGGTCCTTCTCTAACCCCTCACCCATTGAATTAGGAGACTACATCTGCATTGCTTTGACCTCACATTCTGAAGCCTTTCACTGACCCTGAGCGATCTCCGAAGTGTCATCGCCTCCCTCAGTGAGTCTGATACTGTCACATGGCCCTGACACAGACAGAAAACAAGTTTCTGAGTGCCCAAGAGTTCCTATAATTTCATACTCACTGTACGCATTAAGAACTAAAAAGTGACACATTTTATCTCAAAAGGAAGCCATTCTTTGCTGATTCTCTCAGACAGCAAACTTCAGCCTGTTGCAATGCTTCATAAAGTTGGTTCCCCAGGAAAAGAAATAGTTAATTTTTCCCTCCAACTCTCCCAGAAATTTTTTGGGAAGATGGGGTGGAATCCAAGACCTAGGGGACAGAGCAGCAATGGTGATTATGTTAAACCTGCTTGAGGATGCTGCAACCTTACAAGATGTCATGCTGTTTCAGATCCCATAATGAAATGACCAATATTCCAGGCTTAGCAAGGAGACCTTCTGTCTACATTAGGGAAATCTTTCTGTATCTTGTGAGAGAGGCTGTGTTCACGGCGCTGCTCAGAACATGGTCTAGTTATAAATTCTTCTTTCTTCTTCTTCTTTTTTCCTTTATGCTGCTTTTCCTGGTGAGGGCCACAGCAGCAGCTTGGAGAGTAGGAAGGACCAGACCTCCCTTTCCTCTGCAACAGGTGCTAGCTCCTCCTGGGGAATTCCCCAGCACTCCCAGGCCAGAATGGAGATACAATCCCTCCAGCAAGTCCTGGGTCAGCCTCAGGGCCTCCTCCCAGTTGGACATGCCCTTTAGAGTTCCAAAGGAAGCCTCCCAGGGGGCATCCTTATCAGGTATCTGAACCACCTCAGCTGTCTCCTCTTAATCCAGAGGAGTAGCGGCTCTTCTCTAAGGCCTTGCTGAATAGCTGAGCTCCTCACCCTGTCCTGGACAGTAAGTCCAGCCACCAGTACGTCTAGAGAAACCTCATTTCCATTGCTTGTACCCACGATTGCTTCCTTTTGGTCATTACCTAAAATTCATGAGCATAGGTGAGGATGGGGACATAGATCGACCTGTAAACCGAAAGCTTTGTCTGAGAACCTCAGCTCCCACTTCACCACTATCACTGCTGCCCCCGCACCAATCCACCGGTCGTGCTTGCCATCACTCGTGAACAAAACTCTTAGTTACTTTAACGCTTCCACTAAGGGCAGCTGCTCCCCCACACCTGGAGAGAACAGTCCACTTTCTTCTGGGACAGGACATGACCTCTGATTTGGAGGTGCTGATTCTTATCTCAGCTGCTTCACGCTCTGCAGTGAAACATTTGAGGGCACATCGGAGATTGCAGTCTGAAGCAACAAGAAACACGTCAGCAGCAGCGATGACATTGGCAAGTTCCTGTACTGTATGCACGCCACAGCTCAGCTGGGCCTTACTATCCTGTCCATGACAATCATGAATAGGAGAGGGGACAAGATACACCTTTGGCGGAGTCCAATGCCCATCTTGAACGAATACGATTTCATGCCAAGAATACGAACACAACTCTCACTTAGAGAATAGAGGGACCGGACAGAACGTAAAAGAGGCAACGACACCTCATGCTCCCGCAGCACTTCTCACAAGAAATCTCGGGGATTGTGGTCGTATGCCTTCTCCAGGTCTACAAAACAAAGATAGGCCAAATTAGCCATCTCCCATGACCTCTTGAATATCTGCAAAGGAGCAGAGAGCTGGTCCACAGCCGGGACAGAATCTGCATTGTTCATCCTGAATCTGAGGTTCAACTAATGGGCGTAACCTCCTCTCCAGCACCCTGGCATAGGCTTGGCTGAGGGGCGAGATCCCCCTATAGTTGGAATACACTCTTTGGTCTCCTTTCTTAAATATCAGGATGTAGTGAGGCAGAGTAGCCTTCTCCGAGACTGGAGAGTGGGGGATCATTACACTTCCCTTGGTGGGCAAAGCTGAATCTGCCCTGCCCCCCTTGCCGGAAGTACCAGGGCGTGCAGGAAGTATAAAGGGAAGGCTCTGCAGCTCAGTTGGGCAGGAGCCAGCAGAGGAGATGGATGCCTCTGCCCTACTGTGGCACCCGGGAGCTGAATTGGTGCTCTGCTGCACCCTGCTGCCAGAGGAGACGGATCCAGATGAGGAGTTGCTGGGACTACCATTGGCTGTATACCCAGAGGAGTCTGAGGATCAGTGGATGCCAGAGGTAGGAAGGGAGGTAGGAAGTAGCCATGGGGCAGCCGATGACTGCCTGGCTACAGGGATGACCACTTCTAGGTCGGCGTGTTGTGGCTGCATCCCCACCGACCCAGTGGCAGACCACTCTGCCACTGTTAAGGTCCTGAACTGGGACCTGGTGGAGTTGGGCCAGCCTGCGTCCCCATTGCCACCCCAATTCTGGGGTGGCCGACTCCCCCCCTTAGGAGGCCTGTGTTCCATAATCCCCCCCTGCTAGTACCCTAGACTGCCTGCCATGGGAGCCCCTAGACTGTGTGGGCACTCATCCTGACTTGAACCCTGAGACTGGCTGCCTGAGCCCACAAGATTAGGCTAAAACCTGCTCCTGGCTCTGCCCTGCCCCGCCCCACAGGCTAGAGCTGTTGACTATGTCTGTTTGCTGGCTGACTTGACCCAGAGGCTTAAGTTAGATCCTGCTGCTAGCCTGGCCCTGCCCCGAGGGCTAGGGCCCCCAGACTGTTAATTGTTGTCAGCCCCATCTGAGGCACTAGGGGACTAAGGACTATGTCAGGTGCTGCCCCACCCAAGGGTGGGAGCAGGAGCCCCAGACTATTGTGTGTTTGCCTCTGTTAGATGGGCCCAGAACTATTGACTATGTAAGGCTTGGCCCTACCAGTGCGACCCGAGCCAGAAGGTTATAGCCCCTTACAATAAGGCCTCTCTCCACACTGAAGAGTGAGGCACACTGGGGTGGCCTCTCTCCACACTGAAGAGTGAGGCACCACTACACAGGATCACCCCCTACGTTGCCAGTCCAGAGGTTCTGCACCCGCCTTCCATGCAACATTGAAGAGGCACATTATCCATGACACCCCAATGTTGTCCAGTGATTTTAACATCTCCAGAGGAATCTCATCCATCCCTGCTGCCTTACTACTATGAAGGCACTTGTGGTGTTTAGATGTTGCTTGTCATTATTAGAACTGGGAGCATTGGCTGTTGGGAGTCTGAAAGGACAGGAACCAGGAAGGAGAGGGGAGGAGTTGAGGAGACTGAGTGAGAGTTACAGAGGGGGCAGCAGCAGCAACCACTGTAGCAATCTTATAGAGCTGATCTCACTGGAGGTTTCTGGCACTGCCTTCTGAAGGGATGGCATGTCCACGGGGTTGAGCAGTTCCTCGAAGTTCTCCTTTCACCTGTCAACAATCTCCTCAGTCGAGGTCAGCATTTCACCACCCTTACTGAGAACAGCCTGGGCGATGTCCTGCCGACCCCTTCTAAGGTGACAAATGGTTTGCCAGAACACCTTTGAGGCTGCCCGGTAGTCACTCTTCAAACTCCTCCCAAGCCCAGGCTTTCACTTCAACAACTGCCACAGATGCAGCCCCCTTGGCCAGCTGGTACCGCTCAGTCATATCAGGAATCTGGTTCACAAGTGTTTCTTGGAAGGCTTCCTTCTTCGACTTGACAGCTTTCGTCACCACTGCTGTCCACCAGCAGGTTGCTACCATGACAAGCACCAACCAACTTCAGCCTACAGTTTTACATGGCTGTCCAGTTATATATTTTGGACAGCACTGGATTCTTTATTTTTACCCTTTGTCTTCTAGTACCTCACTTTGAGCCCCTTTATCATCTCTCTATACTGCTGTCCAGTCCGCTTGATCCTGTGATCAGCCAGCCACTGCTGACATATACCATCATACAGTTCAATATTCCTCTTTGAGGCGTTCAGTTGTACTTTTTCACATTCTTTGGCCCAAAGTTTCTGGTGTGATCCTCCAACCAGGTGGCTTCATGCTGTCCATAGGCTTATTACTGGTCATTGTTCTGCTACTGGAGATGGGTGAAGCCAGAGAAACTGCAATCAGCAGGGGACTTGAGGATACTAGTAGAGAGACATGAAAGTAGACCACTTTGTCAGGGTCAGGGCACATGTACATGGTAAGAGGATAGACAGGGAGTGCCCAGGTGTTTTCCAGGAAAGGATTGGAGGACCATCATGTACTGTTTCATTGCAGTTAGATTGCATTAGCAATACACAGGATAAGCCACTTTGTATCTGCCCTCAGGCTATGTTGACAGCCTCAACACATAGCACAGATTGAGGTGTGTGGCATAGGCATAGTTTGACTTCTACATTTGAGGGGGGAAGGAGTCGGGCTTGGCAGGAGACCTAGGAGTGGGGTTCAACAGGGGCTCTGGATGCAGGGGGTGAGACTCAGTGGGGAAGGGATTCAAGTGTGTGGGGTGGGGGCCTGACAGGGAGTCCGAATGCAAGGGGGTTGGATCCATGGGGGAGGTAGCTCCCTATACAGTGACCTCTTCTCCCTGCAGCTGAGGGGTGATGGGGGCAGGAAGCAGAGGAGGAGTGGATCTGACCAGCCCTGTCTGTTCCAGGGGAAGAGAAAGTCCCTTCTCTCTGCAGCAGCTGAGCCAGGCACAGAATTCCAATTTCCCCAGGAGTATTTCACTCTGTCACTCACCTGGGCTGTATGCTGCACAGGTGCCTGGGAAACAGCTCAGCCACCTGGCTTGCCTGGGTCACTGCTTTCCTGCCCTCCCCTCACAGAGACCGTGAGGGGGAAACTGACCTGCTAGCAGAGACCACCTAGCTGCCCCCCATGTTCCTCTGTGCCCCCCCCCAGGGAGCTCAGGGGGAGGGAGAGTGAGCAGCAATGCCAGGTGCTCTGTGCCTGCTAGTCAGTTTCCCCTCGTGGGCTGTGTGGTGAGTCAACAGGAACTGTTCCCTGCCTTCCCCTGAGGCATCCCATGGGCAAACTGACCAGCAGGCACAGTGCCTTGTGTCACCATTTGCCCCCACCCCCACTGTTCCTCCACAGGGAGGAAGCAGGGCTAAGCATGGGCAACAAGGGTGGACCCCCCACTTTGAGGAGGTTAGCCTGCTGGCCACACCCTTTCCACCTGAGGCTCCCCCACAGCAGGAGCCCCAGCCTGCCCACCCCAGCCATGCTGGTCTGGCCCAAGCACCAAGTGCCACCCTGGCCATCGGTGGGCCTGAGCCCCTGGCCGGCTGAAGCGGCGTCCCCACCAGCTTTACAGTAGAGGGGGAAGTCGGTTGGGCTTCCCAGAGGAACATGGGCCATGGCCTTGGTCAGGGGAGGCTTAACCTGCCCTGGCCTTTGATAACCACCACCCAGTGGGGCTAAGGGAGAAAGCTGGGTGCTCCTCCTCCATTGCCTTTGCAATGTAGCCAGCTTGAGGGGGCAGTGCCCCCCACAATCTCCACCCATGGTGTGTGGCTGAGTGAATGGGGAGGTTACAGGGAAAACCCACAGCTGGACCCAGTTACATCTGCTGTGAAGACAAAGGCATTGCACTCTTTACACACATACCGTTTTGCACCAGTCACAAATGATGATGATGCTCACCCCACAGTTCTCATGGCACCTACGTGCTAAGGCATATCCCAGACTGCATGCCTACTCTTGTTTGTTTTTTCCATGTCTGGTGGTAAAGGTGAATAGTAGAATGAACAGCACTGATGCAATGCCGGCTCTTGCTTTAAAGCTACTTCTTTTTGTTTCCAGAGCTCGTTCCCTCTCCCTGCCCCCCTCCCCACCACAAAGTGAATTCCCCCATCCTAGCATCCAAGTGAACAATAGCATACTCCCTGAAGCGGTGGCAGCAGCTGCACTAATGACTCAACATCAGGGATATCCACAGATTCACACTGGCATGCTCAGAACAGCATGTTCTAGGAATACATCAGCCCTTCTATCCGCTTCCTGTTTATTTACACGAAGCATTTAGCTCTGAAACACTCTAACCTGAAATGCACCAGGGTCGGGATATTGTTGAAGCAGTGTGGTAAATCCATGACACCTATTAGCTATACAGAATCCTAACCCAGTAGATGAGATTTAGGTCATTCAGTACAATTTCAAATAGATACCAAAGCACCGTAGAACCCCATGCCAGTGTCTGTATGGGTTCCCCACTGTGTCCAGTCCACAGGGAATAATCTACACGGCCTGGCTCTTTAGCCCGAGTTGTAGAGATTCGGGCTTTTAGAGGTCCCCAGTTCACTCCCTGCCAAGATGGCAGCAGTCACAGTTGTATCTATTAAAATTGATCTTCACTTATATAGCACTTTTCATCCATCAAAGTATTTTTCAAATAAAATCATCATAATCCCCATGTCACAAGTGGGGAAACTGAGGCAGACAGGTGCAATGACAGATCTACAATCTCACAGCAGGTCAGCAGTGGAACTGGGAATACATACTAGGCTTCCTGACTGTCCACTCTCTAATAGAGTGCTCAGTTTTTTGCCCCAATCTGTTCACTGATCAGTATAGTATAGTGAAGGCTGATAAAGTCTACACATCCTCTCAAACCTTTCATTTACTATTGGGCAATAGATATAGTATGTAACAGCTAGAGATCCATTCTGGATCTTATAGTGACTTAGTTTGTGTGTGGGTGGAACATTCCAATTCCCACCCTTTCTTCCACTGACAGCTGGCTAAAGACTGCATGCTAGGTTTAATTATTATATAGTTTTCTAGCAATGAAGCCGCTGCCCCTAAAAGGTAGTTAGTTCAGAATACAGCAACAAATGCTCCTCACTACACATCGTTGCAGTACTCCACTCTCCCTGCTGATTCCCCAGAGAATACCAGGTTCCGTTTAAGGTTTTAGCAATTTTAAAAGCTGTCCATGGACGAGACTAGTTACCTGAGGGATTGCATTGCACAGTGTGATCAAAGCCCGCCCCCAGGACTGCTACATTCCACTCAATGAAACTGTGAACCTCAGAAGTTAAATTAATGAGTGCAGGAGACAGAGCTTGTTTAATTATTGGCCTACAAAATTGGAACTCACTCCTGGGAGACATCAGAATAACCTTGGACCTTCAGAGCAAAAAGCAAAGCCTGCTTCCTTGATTCAGCCTTCTCACAACAGCATGCAGACTGGAGGGAAGAGAGTTAGTGCTTGTCTACATGTGATTTAGGAACAGCTATTCCTGAATAACTCCATGTGTAAACAAGCCCATAAGTAGTTTCGTACACTTTATGGATTTTGTGAGGTGCTGATACCATGGTGATGGGCATTGTATAAGATCAATTAAATGCTTTTGGTACAGTTAGGGACCAGAGATAAGGGCAGTAGAGCCTAGGGAAGGCTTTACAAGCATTAATCATTCCTCAGTACTTTTGATAGGTGCATTACTGTCATTTTAGAGACTGGGTTTCTGAGTCAGGAAAATTAGGTGCTATGGCTGGGACCGTAATTTTTGTCCTGTGCTCAGACCACACATCCCATTCTACAGGTAAGGAGGCAGTAATTCCACTGAGAGGATTAATCCACCCATGTGGATAATTATTTCTACAATTAAAGCTAGGTGTTTGGTAGCTGTCAATGTTTCTTGTA
The DNA here is from genome assembly GCF_003597395.2 of Chelonoidis abingdonii. Classification (NCBI taxonomy): domain Eukaryota; kingdom Metazoa; phylum Chordata; order Testudines; family Testudinidae; genus Chelonoidis; species Chelonoidis abingdonii. The sequence goes on from NC_133771.1 coordinate 47,198,772, forward strand.
AGGAATTTGTTATTTGATGTATGTGTGTGTTAAATTTCTGTAAGTCTTTGTAGTTCCCCCTTATTTCTAACAACCATGATAGTTCTCACTTAGCATCATACAAAATAAGGTGCAATATCAAATCCATAAAATAAAGTACTATGGAATTCAGGCAGAGATAATCAAAAATGTTTTAATGATTAAACAATGTCAAACACTAACAATGTAGGTATATTCAGATGAGCCAAGGGTTTATTTCTAGCACACTTAGCGTATTTTGAATGTTACAGCTGCTGTACTGAAATATGTAAAGACTGTGCAAACCAGTACCTAGGAATGAAGACACACAAGCTTTGATAATGTAAATGTAAACAGATGATGTGTCTCCTTTAAAACAAGAAAATCCCCAAAGCTAATAGGAAAACTCATTATTTCCCTAACAGATGTGCAAAAAATTAAGAAGTTAAACATGGTAAAACTCTGATATTTATATAAATATCAAACAAAATAGTTAACATACAAACTTAAGCAAATGACCAACAGGATGTCTTGCATGATTAGTTAAATGTTCTGAGCTCAATGAATAAAAGTATTCATAATCTAAACTCCACGATAGTAGATAACATACCAGCTATAGATGTCTGCTTTGCAACTGTCTCCTCATGTGTGCAAGGCAAGATTTTACCATTAACAGGAATTTTAACAAGCAGTTCTAAACAAATTTGTAGATAAGCCAAAAAGTTACAGGTGATCTACACAATTTACACTCAAGAAACAAAAACACTCATCTCCAGCACATTTCCAAAGGTTTATTTTTTGATGTCTGTGTGACTTGATCTGTTTAATTTTACTTTCTGGGAAAAAAAAATCTTTTTGTGAGCTAGGCACATTTTAAGAATGACTTAAAGTATGGTACACAAATAGCAATACAAATGCCAATATGAATAATTACATTTGAAAAGCATCCTTTATCTTCATTTTTAAAAGAACTTTACTAAGGTCATAGACTATCCAGTCACTTCTGAAACATGAATATGGCTATGGTACCACAATGCTTGAAACTGGTATGCTTTCCAGTATTAAAAACTGCTTTGCAATTTAGCAATTCACAGAAGTAAAAAACCAAGATGTACCTTCCCTGTATATTCCCTAACTCTTAGAGACAATTAATATTTACGTCTTGCTGGACTGCTTAAGCATTAGTGACATATGCAAAATAAAAAAATAAGATCTATTAAAAAGGTAAAATAAACTTCCATCTTGATTGTGACTGCTTAGTCAATTAAAGCCAAATATACAAAACTAAAGGCGCTATTTCTAATTTCACTGTAACATGTAGGAGATACTTAACATTATGCGTCACATACAGTACAGTAAAACGATCAATGGATTTTTCTAAATGACTTATTAAAAAGTCAATCAACTCAAAGTTGAAACGTACCCTAATTCTGAAACCATTAATAAGCTTTGGGCCCTGCTTTTTAATTATTATTATTTTTTTTTTTTTTTAAGGCATGTGTGTTTACCTACTGAAACCAACATTGTACAAATTACATTTACAATCACATGCATAATCTACAGTAAAAAACATGAGTTTGGATTACAGTGTTCTGAAACTGTGAATCATAATTCAGCACCTATTATATTCACTAGTAAGGCAACAGCAGTGTCATATACTACAATAATACTTCCTTCCACAGTCTATAGCGGGGTCAGTGATGCCTAGAATTATTAACTTTAACTGTATACAGTTTCTAGGGCGTTTGCACAGGTTAAGTCCTACATAAATCGCACTATTCTAGGCAGGAATAGTTACAGTAGCTGTTAGGGTATCAGTGCACAACTCTTATTGTGCTTACAATCAGATTATTTTGTTGTCTGTGGTATCAAAATGGTTTCTCAGTTTGGTCTTCAATCCTTTCTTTGTTTTCTTTGTTTCACATTGCTCTCAAGGGAAGAAAAGCTGTTTGTGTACCCGTTCACAGCGGCTGTAGAGCCATTCTGATATTCTTTCCTTCTGGAGGATGCCTTCTTTTTGTAAGTCTAAAATACATAGATGTGCACAAAGTTTTGTTTTAAATCACATACAAAAGGTCTGTTCCCTCAGAGCAATTAAACATGTGCACTGACTTGCACATCCTAGCACAGGACCCTGATTACAGTGATATACACTAAGCCTTCAACACATTCAGAGATAATTTTTCAGTAGCTATTATGCTGAATTTTTGAGCCAGAGACTTAATGCTAGCATGCTAGTGTTCTGTATTTGGGGGCCAGAGGGGAGAGAAGGAGAGCAAATGTCAATGCAAAAAACAGTTCTAAATAGTTTTGTGTATTTCTGGCAAAGGATTATTTTACAAGTCAAGCTTTGGAGCAATTTCCTAAAAGTTATGATCATGTGTGACATTGAGCCATTGTTTTTGCAGCTTTGATAATGCATGATACTTCTTTACATGAGTACATTGCAAATTGTCTTTACAGGTCACTACTGTATTTCAAAATGGAAAGCTGTTCCTTGAGCAGAGCACTATTTCCTATACACTTATACTTTACATTACCTTAGCTGAGCATTTTTTCATTAGAAACTTGTTATTCAAATTCCTAATCTTCCTGAGTGCACATACAGCATATACCATGAAGGGCAGACAAGTGCCAATAGTGAAAACACATTTATACTGAAGAGGGGAAAACCACATGTTTCAAGGCTTTCAAATAAGACTTGTGCAAAGAATGAATGAACGAACATTTGTTTTACCTGAATGTAGAAATTTGTGAAGAGGATAATCAAAGAAATCATATAGGAGATCTGGAAATACAGCCATCCCATAGGGAAGGCACATGGCCAAACAACACCACAGCTTGTCTGGAAGATTGTCAGGACAAATTGAATCTGAAAGAGGAAAAAAATAGGAGCACAGTAGTGAAAAGAAGGGGAAACAAACCAACAGACCAAGAACTAGTGAAATGATTTCTAAACAAGTCCAAATGGTCACTAAAGTGAGTCTGAAGAGACTTTGCCTTTATGTCAGGAACAAGGATTTTAGGAAACACTTGCTGACAGACCTTTGTCTGGACCACAATATTTGGGTTCTCTTTTTGAAAGCTCTTTATTTTACAAATATTGCTTCACCTCAAAGCGCTTAGTGAATCCTGTGCAGGAGTTATTTATCTTAAATGGATTAAAGGGTAAAATTCACCCATCCAAATGAAGTATTCAGACTCAGTGTTGGTGGAGCGTGGAAAGGTCTGGGAGGTGAAATCCACTGCCACACTACTTGGAACCATAGCATGTGGTGGCTCTCTTGGGGTCCCTCCCCGAGGACCTCTGTGCTGGCCTACCCAAGGCCACCATGGAGACCCTTTCGTCAGCAGGCAGGGGGTGCACAGGAACCTCTGCTGGTCTTCTCTGCTTAAGGTCTCTCTGTGCAAACACTGTTCAGGAATTAAGTGCTGCAGACGGCTTGAAGCAAGTTTCAGCCTTACAGGGAAGTTGGCAGATTAAGAACAATAGAAAGATTGTTTCCCTGCAAGACAGACAAAACTGAGCATCCCCAGACAGGACAGTGCAGGCAAGACTACCTTTCCAGGGCTACCATTAGGCAGAGACTTGAGTTCTATTGTCATCTAAATGTGATGAGGAGAAATGGTGCCTAACCCTGGGAGAAGGATGGTGCAGCCAGCCCCACATAACACATCAACTTGCCACTGGATCAAGAATGAACATTGCTGACAAATGGACACAGGGAGTCAGACTCCCAACAGTGCGCAGCTCTGTCCTGGACATATTATACCAATCTCTCAGAGAAACCTGAGGTGTCCATTTTCATAGTTTGGCAACACTTGTATAGGTTGTCATACCAATAAGGTTTAATTGAATTGAGTCTATTCACAGCTCTGCCAACCACCTGCCTAGCCAAATCACTTCTTTGTGCCTCAGTTCCTTTTCTATAGAGTGGGGCTAACACTTGCTGTCCTTTATGTGGTGGTTTGAGATCTACAGATTAGGAGTACTACATAAGAGCAAAATCTTATTGCTGTCACTACATGCACAAACCCATTGCTCAGCTATTTTTCTTCATCACATGCTGTACACAAAACATCTAGGTACCAGCAGAGGTATAAGAGAACAATACCAATTGATGTGGGAAAAAGTATAACAATTATAAAAAAAGTGATAAAATCCACCTACTTAAAGTGTAGCTGAAGGATAGAAATATTGAACAATATTTAGAGAACCATTTACAACTGTACATAAAAACCAGGCAGGAAGACAACTGTTTTGCAGGATTAGAATAAAGGGCCTCTTTACCTAGGATTTTGAGTCACATGCAGGTTCCAGTCTGTCATTGCAACATCAGTTCATGATCAACAAATGCTTTAGAAGAATGCACTGGCTCAGAGTGCTTGGGAAGAAACTTAGCTTTTCCCTGCATTCTCACTACAGAATCACAGAAAGCGCAGTGCTGTGACACAGGAATAAATTTAGCTGCAAGTCAGAGATGAGTGGACAGAGGCATCGCTAACCTTCTCATTGAAAATTACTGTTATGTTACGATGACTGCCCAGAAGCCCCCATTATGGTAAGCACAATGCAAAATGCCCTCCCCTAGTTTACTAGCTTTCAGTCAAGAAATTAAAATTCCCTCCCTTTATTACAGGCAGGGAAAAACAGCTCCTCCAGTGCCAGAGAAGTCTGGCAGGGAACCAAAAACGGAGTAACTCACCAGCTGTCCTTGAGTGATGTATTTCTTCCACCATAGATAAGGGCGCATAGCTGGAATAGCAGACAATCCGTAGTAGGAGTACATCAGGACATGGATAAAGCTGTTAAGGGTGGCACCAAAGTATGCTAAAATGGAGATGGGAAGAGAGAGGGCATTTTAATACAGAAAACAAGTTGGCACACTTGGAACCTGAACAGTGCTAAAATGCATAGCCACAGAAGGTGACATTTAAACATTAGCAGGACCTTTTTAAATAGGCAGTTTCCCCAAAACTAAAGGCTAAAAAAGAATCAGACTCTCAAACAGGCAATAAGCGCAGGGCCTTTTGCAACTGTGCACACGATCAGTGCATTTTGTGCCAACCTTCTACACCTACCTGTCTGCTCCACTTATCCAACTAGGGTTGTTGTTCATTTCAACACTCTATCTGCTCAGAAAAGTTGAGGCAAGAGGGTGGAGGTGCACAAACATGTCCACAAACCAAAGCTTCACAGGTCTAATTTTAGACCTAGCCTCCTTTGCCAGGCATTTCCACTGAAACTAGCAGTCTGCTTTTGGTCATAAGACACAACATTCTGAGGATTTCCAAAAGCTCAGTTTATCCATTTTATTTGGCTTTGTTTACAATGGCTCTGTCATTAAAGGATTTGAAGTTTTCGCTGCCTATCACTAAATTGCATACGCTATCAAAGCCCAAGTAGAATAGCTAGCTCGAAAAAAAGAAAACCCAACAAACAGGGAATTATCAAGCATTTTTAAGCCCACTTAAACATGTGATTGTGTGGCTTTTACTATTGTAAAGCTAAGACAAATAGGTGCTTGACTTCTCTCTAGAACCGTGGTTTTCAACCTGCAGACCGATGTCTAAAGATTTCCAGCGGGGTCTGCACCACTGCTCTATAACAACATAGTTACACATGCACGCCTCTGAAGTTAAATGTTACTTGCTCCATGTTGACATTAAGAAATAAATGCAGTTTCTGTACTGTTCTTCTCAGAACCAAGAAGGGTTTTGAGAGTTTTGCAGCTTTTCTATCCACACAACTGGTATTTCTTATGCACGCCAGGTTGGTGACACAGACTGATCCCATAAAAACTTTCCTTCAGCAAAGCTATGCTAATCTCGATCAGCAAAATCACTGACCCACAAGCTTTGCTATTCCTCTACATTATTGTTGCCTCCCCCATATTTTTATGCTAACACATTTGGGAAACAAGGTCAGTTAAAAGAAATGAAATTAAAAGAATCCAAGTGAGATTGCAAGAGGTCAGCAGTATTTAGTAAGGTTTTAAACAAGAGGAGAGATGGGAAGAGGCAAAAGAGCATTCAGTCAAGTTCATGAGTGCCCATGGGACAAAAATTTTAACTGAAATAATTTGTTATGGCCACCCATAGAACAGGATAAATTAAAGGGAAAAACATCCTGAGTAAGCAAAGTTTGGATGGACTCAGACAATGGTTTGATTTCTAGCAGTTATCAGCCACCTTACACCTACCTGCAGCAGGCTTCCAAGCCTGACTTAAAACCTGTTTCTCCTTGGAAGCTTTGCTTGAATATTTGCATGTGCTGTGAAAGAAAGCAAGCACAGCTGACACAGATGTCAGAGCCACGCTACGGCAGCAGGCAAACAGATTGTACTTCCTGCAAAACCGATTATCTACACTGAAACGCTTCCACTGTTCAATCATTGCGGAAAGGGCTGACAGGCAGCTTCATACCTGCAACTATTGGTATTGCTTGTAATTTAATAAAGCAACTTAATTTTTTTGCTGCATTTTAAGCAAGATGGGCCAGATCCTGAGACTGAAGTCAATGGGAGTTGCTTATATGCATCCTGTGGCAGAATTTGGCCTTAAATAAAACATAGGTCTGTTGTAGGTTCTCTCCTCCACAGTACTTACAGTGACCACAAGGCACCCAGTTCATAACAAACCACCAGATGTTCAGCATGGATGCATGATGATAGACATGAAGAACAGTGATCTGGTAATAATTTTTTCGCAAAATGAAAAAGAAGGTGTCCATGAATTCGATGAGTTTGGAGAAGTAGTACCACCAAAGGACACGTACGATCTACATGTAGAGGAGGGAAAAATAATAAATTCAGGAGTTGCCCCTGCAATTCTCTCAAGTCAACAGAACACATCTCACTACTTCTAGATATTCATGGCAAAATCACTGGAAAGCTCAGCACATTCCTTGCACCAAGTTTTCTGTCAGAGACATGAGTCTAAAAAGGCAGGACTGAGAAGGATGACAGAGAATATTTTATGAGGCTATTAAAGTGAGACACGAGGCAGGATGTTTAACCAACATATTTCTGTTTTGCTTTCTGTGGAAAACATCTCCTCTACATATCATAGAAGTGTTTTGCTGAGGATGGGGGAAAAGCAGTTCACAGCAGGGCGATCAGGTGTGGGGAGGAGAAGAGTTATAAACTTTTTTTTTTTTTTTTTTTTTAATTTTAAGTGTACCCAAATGCTGCCGTAATGGGCATAGTAGGTGTCAAAACATGAATCCAGCCTCAAGAGCTCTTTTCAAATACCAAATGTGATTAGTAGGGCCCCACCAAATGCAGAGTCCATTTTGGTCAATTTCACAGTCATATGATTTTTAAAATCAGAAATTTCATTATTTCAGCGATTTAAATCTGAAATTTCACAATGTTGTAATTGTAGGGGTCTTGACCCAAAAAGGAGTTGGGGGGCTTGCAAGGTTATTGTAGGAGGAGTTGTGGTACTGCTACCCTTATTTCTGTACTGCTGCTCGCAGCAGCCTGCCTTCAGAGCTGAGCAGTTGGACAGCAGTGGCTGCTGGCCAGGAGCCCAGCTCTGAAGGCAGAGCCACCACTAGCAGCAGTGCAGAAGGATGGCATGGTATTGTATTGCCACCCTTACTTCTGTGCTGCTGCCTGCAGAACTGGGCCCTCAGTGTCCTGCCAGCCAGCTCTGAAGGCTGGAGCGCGGAACTAAGAGTGGCATGGTATTGCTACCCTTACTTCTGCACTGCTGCTGGCAAGGTGCTGCCTTCAGAGCTGGGTGCCAGGTTAACAGCCACCGCTCTCCAGTTGCCCAGCTCTGAAGTCAGCACAGCAGTAAGGGTGCCAATACCATGAGCCCCCCTAAAATAACCATGTGACCCTCCTGCAACTCCCTTTTGGGTCAGGACCCCCCAATTTGAGAAATGCTGGTCTCCTCTGTGAAATCTGTGTAATATAGGGTAAAAGCACACAAAAGACCAGATTTCACAGTGGGAGACCAGATTTCACGGCCCGTGACACATTTTTCATGGCCGGGAATTTAGTAGGGACTTAGTGATTATATCATATTAGGGACTAACTGCCAAGTTTCAACGTGTACTTTCTGTGCACCGAGTATACTTGGGGGAGGGGGAGGAGGAGCCTGTTTAGATAAATCCTGTTCTGCTCTTCACTCATCTGCAAAGAGAAAATTTCAAGTAGCAATTGAGTTATAACAAGTAATGTTACCTTCATATCAGCTTCACCTCCACTGTGTGTGTCCTGACAGAAGAAATTGTATCCTCCTTCCCATACTCCTGTAACCAGCTGACAAGATGAAAGAATAAGGTATCATCTGATGAAAATATTGCACTTGACAGTACACCAGAACCATGGCCGCAGCTTTACTGGCTGATTCTGGGACATTAGGTTACAATTTAAGCCCCAAACAGTAACTGAATCATGGTAGTGATTGAAAGCCTAGTTAATAACAGTTCCATATTCTTCCCCGCCACCTTCCTGCTCCAATTACTGTGTCCTGGACTAAAAGGGACAGGTAAAGATCCCATCCCCGTCGAGTTTTGAAAGATTTGTGTGTGTTTTTGAACAAACCTATTTTAGAGCTAAAAAACGTTTCTGCTGATTATTTTGTGTAGAAGTGGGGCACTTAGACAAAAAGTAAATTCTATTTCTGACTTTTTGAAGAAAAGATATTAAGTTTTATGTGCACAGAGTATGAACTAGGAAAGGAAAACTGCTGGAGTTTTACAGCCTTTATGTTGCACGCCCAGTGCCTTATGATGGCAAAAATACCACCTGAACATTTCCATTATACCAAAACTTTCCCCATGCCTAATACTTCAAAAGGTGCTGACTTCAAATCATGGCGACGGTTTTACTTGTTTGGAAATAGTTCACCTTTCCCCCGTTGTGTCAAATTATTCACATTTTCAGAATTATTTATTGTCTGAAGAAATCATGAAGAATTAGTATTCTGCTACGTTCGGATTCTTCAAGATTACTTTTAATACTAAACCTTTTAGTGCTGGTATGTTCCAGCCAGCCAAATGACTACCTGCCTTATATAGGTGGTTGTCGATTTTCTGGCACTGTGTGTAATAGTAATTTGTTCCTACAGGTCTTATGACAGAGATTCTGAGCACCCCTATCACACGTACATTATCAGGTTGAACCAAGCTGTACATTTTCATTTCTTTCTTCTTTGCCACTATGTTCCCATTACAGCTCTTGAACTGAAGGGGTTGTGTTTGGCTGCTTCTAGCCTTGTAGGGTATACCTGCACTGCAATTAGACACCCGCAGCTGGCCTGTGCTAAGGGACGTTTAACTGTGGTGTAGACATTTGGGTTCAGGATGCAGCCTGATCTCTGGGATCTCCCACCTTACAGGGTCCTAGAGCCAGGGCTCCAACTTGAGCCCACAAGTCTATGCTGCAGTGAAACAGCCCCTTCGCCTGAGCCCCAGGAGCCTGGGTGAGCTGGCACAGGCCAGCTGTAGGTTTTTAATCGCAATGTAGACATTTCCATGAGGTATGTCTACATAATGAATGGCAGTGAGACTCAGAGCCCAGGTCGACAAACTCAGGCTTGCACTGAGAATAGCTGCGTAGACATTGTGGCTCAGGCTGGAGCTCAGGCTCTGAAACCTGAGGAAGGACTTCAGAGCCCCAACTCCAGCCTCAGCAGCAATGTCTACACAGCTATTTGTAGTTCCATAGTGCAAGGGCTGATAGCCTGAGTCTGCCAATCTGAGCTCTTGAGAGTTGCTGCCACAGGCTGCTGCTCACTGTGTTGACATACCCAGAGATTCCCAGCAGTCTTCCCCATCCTCCATTAATGTTTCTATTAAATTATCCATGCTATTATAAAGTTTGGCATTTTGGGCACTTTAAAGAAAGAAAGAGAGAGAAAAAAAGAGAAAGAGAAAAAGAAGTGGTAACTGATTTAGATAATTTCCAGGTGCAAAAAGTAGTTCAGTCCTAACTAGGAAAAACAGTTCAGAAATGAGTATTCAGAACAAGAGTCGTCCATTTCTGGCCTCATCTACACTCATGCTGGAACTGGGTTAGCAAGAACATTTAATCACAGTTCTTGCCAACAACGTGCTAATATAGGAGGGCTTCTCTGTCAGTGTCACTAGGGATGACTTGGGTTACAAAAAGTGTTTTACATAACCACTGAAAACTTTGTAGTTAAATAAAGTTAAGGATAAGAGGTGTTAATTTACTTGCATGTATCTCAGAATTGGAGAATGGGTAGTAAATTGGTTCTAGTTATGTCTTATAGAAGTTAACCACTTAAATGGCCTGCCCTTTTCTAATGTCAATTTTTTCACAACTAAAGCATCATTTTTCTGCCTAATTTAAAAAAAAAAAGTGTGAAGTGCTTTAGAACAGTTAGTTTTACTTTAAAAAATTAAAACAAAATCCAAAGTCAGTTTGTGTCACCATTTTTGATCTTCACAAACACCACCAGTTAAAGCAAGCAATTAACTATACACTAGTACATACACTTAAGAGTCTTCTTATGAATGGTATGGGTGAAAGAATCAAACTGAGCATCACCATACCACAAATGAGAAAATCTTATTGGAGAAGGACAGCTGCAGCCTTGCATGTAACTAAAAAACCCCAACAGCAATATATCCATCTATTCTCCTTTATGTCAGTCTAACCAACTGCTCACTCATAAACAAAATACAATTCTATTATCATACTTCTCATCCAAGAGGAGACCTCAAATCTCTGTGTGCATAAACATTTAAAAGCAGAAGCATGCCAAAGGACCAACTTCATTTCTGGACAGTGGGTGCTGCATAGAGACCATCATTATGACAGCATGGAAAGAGTTCTGAATAACTGAAGACTGAAAAGCCTGTATGGATTCTTTAGCATCCTCAAGTTAGTCAAGTAGCATAAAACCTTGTTTCAGGACATTGTATGAAAAAAGCTTACATAATCCTCATCACTCCAGGGGCCATTAAAAATGGAGGAATAACTACAACATTTACACTGTATTTATTACAATTAGTGAATATTTGCTACAGTCAACAACCCTACATACCAAATGCTTATTCTTCCAGATTAATTGGTATGTCCGAGTTGTGCAATCCAAAGTGGGGGTTTGTTTTTTTTAACACTTGTAATTAAACCTGGTATAAAATTTCTTCCACTTAAGTAAAGTAAACAATGGTGTTCTGATGCAGCCTTTTAAAGGGAAGGATGACCTGTAGTCAGAGATTATTTCAAATAACTTACTACTCATTTGTTTCCACAAGTGCTCACAATATGCTCTGCTTTTTCTAAACATGAAAACTAATCAATCATGCTTGCTTTTTCTAATTTACTCATGTTTCTTTTAGCCACATTTATTAGCTCTACCTTATTTCAGCACATATTAAAAAGACAATTAAGAAACTAGCCACGCATGGGACACACTGACCTGACTAGTAATTGTTCCCAAAGGTATTATTTACATACCTGCAAGTATTGGTATGATACGTTGTTTATATTAATGTTACTGTCTACATGACCAGCAAAATTCTGTGCTATCATTTGGTGAACAACTTGTCTCCCCCATCTCCTCTCTGTTTATAGGAGATGGGGCCAGTCCACCTTACAGCTGGTATCAACTGGCTCTGCAGTAAGTCTTGAGTCACTTGAGAATCACTGATCTTGTGTTTACAGTATAGGTAGGTCCCCTAACCACTTAGGACCTATGAATCTCTGTACATTTCAGCTGTAACTAGGGAAGTCCTGTAGCTGAAGTTTTTAATTTGGCAAGAACCCCAGTGGAGTTCAACTTTCTTTCCTAAAGACACCATCAATGCCAGATCATGGACATGTCTTTTCTTATGAAATGCAGCTTTCTACAAAAGACTGACTGTAGCATAATGAAAGAGCAGATTCCAGCAGAAATACAGAGCATGTGATGTTTAAATTACCTAAAGTTAACCATTCTAAAGGCAATTTTTAAAAATGCTACTCAAAATTAATGGTATGGTCATTTAGTTCTGAGGAACCAAAGCAGAATCTATATTAACATAAAGTGAACAGAGTTAGTTTTTGTCCCTTGGTTATGGGCTGTTACTTTCTCCCTGTCTGCTTTCATTTTTACTTTAATTTTGTAATTGTATTACTGAACTTTATAAAGTGCTTTGGGGTTACCGTCTGTGTCAAAGACCCTGCACAAAATAAAACTGTACTGTGGACCTTCATTAACAGAAGGTCTGGATTGAGGCACATTAGTGAAGCAATATGTACAAACTTGCTGCTCTGTTGATACAGACACAGAACTTTAGCCTCCATGCTGTCAGGAAGCTTTCCCAATTAAAACAAGGGGGCCAATGATATTGCATACTGGCAAATACAAGTGAACAGGGGGACTTAAAATCACAAGAATTTTAGGTTAAAATGGAGAAGAGGCAGAAATTCAAACCTTATTTTTCTGATCTTAAGAAAGCAAATAGAAAGAAGTGTGTAAAAAATCATCTTTATGAATATGTGCTCAATTCTAAAAGAAAGCCATATTGGTTAACTTTAATCATTTCTTAGTTGGGATGCTGACTTAGTTGTATGGTGACCCAATTATCTCAGATTCTAGAAAACTCATTCTTTTAAACAACATTAGTAAATGGTGTTCTTGTTATGACTCACAACCATTAATAAAATTGCAGCAAGACTCCAAATACAATATCAGGTACAGTAACTGCAAGCTGCTAAATGTTCTATGTACTTAAAAAAAGTTGTAGACATAAATGTCAAATATGAATATGCAATGAAGTGTCCACAGTACATTATTGCCAAATTTCATATAAAAGCAGGATGTTGGACAGGATAAACATTCTTATACTTCTTTAAAAGCAGCAAAGAATCCTGTGGCACCTTATAGACTAACAGACGTTTTGGAGCATGAGCTTTCGTGGGTAAATACCCACTTCATCAGATGCATATTTCTTGTTAGCAAAAGAGATACTCTCCTGCAGTGGAATTGTGAATTGTCAACACTGGTGGTATGGAACAAACATGCACAGGCTTAATATTATGCAAGTGAGTTGTCCAACCAAAGTTAGTAGGACTCCTCCCGTGTGACAGCTTTCCACAGGATCAGGGTCTTAGCTGGCACTCCATTATTATGCTTGCCCTCAACTCTGCCATTCTAGGACTATATGAATATGGACACAATGCAGAGTCTATTGAAGGGGGTTTATCCAGGGGTTTGAAGAACTGGTTTTATTAACCCTAGAAGATTTCTGAGGTGCTGAACAGAAATGCACTGTATACATATAATGTAGTTTATGTTACAAAATGCTAAGTCACAGCATACACAGGTTACTGAGGCCATTAACATTTAATATAAACACTGGAGCTCTGTGGGTGTCTATTTATAAAAATAGTTATATTGCACCCACTAATGTGCTCACCACACAAGGCGGGGGGAGGTCTTGGTCTGGCTAGCTGGAAGAAAAAAGAGGTATTGTCCCTTTAAGGGCCCTTCTACAACAGGTAGGGAGAAGGAGGAAAGTTTACAGAGATGGACAGTATGCAGCTGGGGCCAGGCAAGGAGAAGGCCACTGTACAGCCCTTCCCGCTGGCTGTAAGAGTGTAAATGTGGGGAGTATTTATACCAGAGTTGCCAACTTTCATGCAGTAAATAAAGCACCCCAACTTTCACAATAAGCCAAAAATCAAGTTAATCCCATTTCAAAACAAGGCTAAAACAAGCCAGTCCCTAAGAACCCCAACACTCTATGTGACTAGATCCCCACCACATGCAGTCTGGGACTGTGGTGAGCCCACTGTGCATCCTTGGCTCTCTCTCCCCCACCTTGTTCCCGGCAAGCAGGAGCCAATCAAAAAGGCCCAATTTCTGCGTTTTTTCCCCCACAGATTTGGCATGTCTGATTTATACCCCATGCAGCCCCAGACAGCCCCTCTTTTACTGGGATCAGGCTGGCAGCATTCACTCACCCATGAACTTGACAAAAGGACCAGGTTCCCTTTTGATCTGCTGTGGGCATTTTGCTAGTTACCCTTTTCCCTGGGGAGCTGGGAAGGAATTTTCCCCTTGCTGCCGGACTGGTCAAAGCGGGGTGGGCTTTTCTCCTTTCCCACAGTAAGTTTGGGATCCAGCAGGTTGGAGTAAGGGAGTTAGGTTGTAATGCTGCACCTTAGTACATAAAACTTATGGCAGGTATCACAGCAGGCACTCTATGGAAAGGATATAGTTATTGGATAATATGGGAAAGGATTTCAAGGAAAGCATCCCTTAAGGGAGCTGAAGAAGGGGAGTCTGGGGTTTCTACGTCTGGAACAGCAGAGCCAAACCCCACCCCCTTTCACCTCAAGTGAGGGGAGGACATTGGGTCCCAGCAGCGAGACAGCTGGGACCTGGGTGGGAATTATTTGGAAGTGATTAAGGAAAGGATGTTGAGCTGCAGTGTACAATTTATTTATTTTATTGCTGGCGTTTCCAGATATTAAGTGAATAAAGTTGTGGTCTTGCCAGACAATGCTGAATGGATATTTTCATGCAGAGAGCAAGATCACTAAATATAACGCTAACACTGAAAATCAAGGTGCATTATATTTTGCAGTAGCAAAGACTATGTTCAATGACATTCTAGTTAAATTTAAGCTCTAGCCACTAATCATGTAGCCTACAGGTGAAGTTTTATTTTTTCCCTTCACCATATCAAAGAACTCACATTGACTATGTGACTTTATGGCAGTTTTCCAAGCCACATGAGTAATGCCAGGCAAGTGTTAAAAAAATATAAACATGCATTTGATTTAGCTGAGTTGACAAGGCAAATGGTGCTTAATAAGTGGGGAGATTGCTATGAAAAAGAGAAGCAGTTCAGCTGTAATACAACTATAAAGGCTTTACATCACATAAAGTTTACGGAATATGTATATGGAATAGTGTGAAGGAATAACTCTTAAGTAAGAAAAAATAATGAATTAATAATAATGATAATACTTCACTTGAATAGTGCTTTCCATCAGTAGATTGCTTTAATAAAGGAGATCAGTATCATTATCCCCATCTGTAAAATGGGGAAGCTGGTACACAGAAAGGGAAAGTAACTTGCACAGAGTCACCCAGGCGGCCAGTGGCAGAGCCAGGAACAGAACCCGGGTGCCCTGAGTCTCAGTCCGGTGCTCTAAGTTCACAGAATCAGACATTAGTAATGGAAAAAAAGACTTCTTAGTGGTTACTAGGCCATCCTCCTACCCTGTTACAAAAACTTCATGTGGAAAATAATGAGTATTATTCTGAGTGCCAGAAGAGAAGAGATCAGCTGCAATGGGAATTTTATCTACACTTACTATAATGCCAAAGAAATCTGCCACTTGTATATGTGCCATAGATTAAGATGTTTGTCATGAAGTCTTTGGTGATATTGCATATGCTTAATTTTATATATTTGCATGGAGTAATCTCAGATAATACACATACCTATCATATTTACACCATTATTTAAGTGATATGAAGCTTAAGATGTTACCATAATTAACTTTGATTTTTTTAAGTACATACTGAAAAAAAAATTAACCCCAGCATATTAACTGTGAACATTCTTATTGATCTGGTTGATGGGGTAGGATGGAATTTATAGTTTCTGGATCTCTATCTTGTAAAATAAAACAGACACACAGTTTCACTCAAAGTTGAAGGAATTATATTAAATAATCTGGTTTTAACTTTGTGAAAACAATGGCATCCCAAGTGTGCTAACATATTTCTGTTTCAGAACAACAAAGATGATTGAGAAGATGTGATTCTCAAATGTGCAAAAGCAAAGATTAAGATGAGGATCTACTACATTTAAATAAAATTATATTCCACACTCCCTAGTCAGATGTGATGTAACTACCCATTCTTAGAACAACCTGACTGTGGTTCTCATTTAGGGGAGTAGTTAGGAACTATTCAAATACTACTGAGGTTTACCTGAAGACTATAACAAGTCAAGGAAGTTGAGTTTTCCTTTTCATTGTGTGATGAAGGAGAGCTTCGCATTCAGAACAATTTATTTTGCACACCATCCTCTATGCCCTAAGGTATTGATGGCAGTGCTCGTATGAACTTAGTAATAATGGTGATTTTCTTTGGAGAAGTGACCAGTGAAGAATTGTTGCAACATTTTGGCAACTATTTTACCAAGTTTAGGACAACAATATGCACAACAGACAGGTTTTTGGTGTAAGTGGGGGTTAAATAGGGTACTGCACAAAAAAAACCAAAAAACCCTCCTACCTCATAAAACATAAAAAATGACAGTAGCGTAAGTCCAACATTATAGACCACTAGAATTCCCCGGCATGAGAATGGTTGCTTATTCTGCATGTACTTTGGTCCTATCCATACGATTAATAAGTATAAGACAGAGAAGATAAATGTAGGTGTATAGTTATCCAGAAGAAGCCATCCTTTTACTCTGGGATCTGAAATAAAATTAAAAAAAAAAAAATTTACTACCGCAATTTAGTAAATGGAAATATTTAAAACACTGTTACTATAAGCCTTGTCAGGAAAACATTTTGCTCAATCTAACATGAACCAATGTGAATGAAAGAAAATGCTTGATGGAAAACAGCAAATAAACTTACTAGAAATGCTGATTGTTCTGAATTACACAATAACTTGCATATATAGCAAGGTTACATTTAATCACACTGTTGCTAAGCAAAATGCAAGTAACACCGCTCCTAATGAAAACATTGCTTTCAAAAGGGAGTTATTGCTGCTAAGTGTTTTAAACTATTATTTGAAATCTATCTTTGGTATTTGGGACAGAAGAAGATTCTGAATAAGTTTTAAAGCTGATAAACTTCACCATGCTGTTTTTTGTTTGTTTCTTCCTCTCTCCCTGAAAGCCTCAATATATCAACATAGCTAGTTTCCAAAGTCATATCTGCTTACTGTATTAAGCAAAGTACATTCTTACTGTTTTTATTTCTGCTAGTCCTTGGGAGCCAGTATGGCTAAGAGAGGGAACTGGATTCCTTATTGTGCATCACACACTATATTCCAAGCAATAAATTACACCAGTGTAAACCCAAACAGGATGCTGATTTTACACAAGTGTTACTCAGCATACTTTGGCTTTTGGAACTTTTTTATTGGTGATGCATCAGAAGGAAAACAGTCCAGTTGACAGTCTGATTCCAGGGGGAGGTGGCAAGACTGGCAAGTAGAAAAAGACACATTTTTAAACAGTAAACTGAACAAATTTGATACGGATATAAAAATATTCAGACAAATATATGATGCTCTTTTTACAAAAAAAATTTTTTGAACTGAAATATACATAAGGAAATAGTCATGGAGAAGGTGTCTGCTTGTCCCGTTCCATAGAGGCCTGTCTATAATGGGATCAACACACAGTTTAATACAAGCTCACACCAATTCAGTTTAGACACTTTGTAGCAGTGAAGAGGCTCCAGCTCTATTTTAGTGGAGCTCAGAAACCATACCATACCTGGGGGCAATCTACACTGTAGTCATAGGGTGTGACTGGACCTCACATAAACATACTCGAACTAGCTTTATTCTAGCTGAGCTAGCTTTTCTCGGGAGTGCTGAAATCACAGCAGCACAAGCCCACCCACAACCTTCAGCACTTATTCAGGCAGCTAACCCATGCAGATGCCCACTCAGCTACAGCTGCTCTGATACTTGAGCTAGCTCTATTAAAGTTAGCTCAGGTATGCCTAGGCAAGTTGCAATCACAGCCCATGACTGCAGTGTAGATATAGAATAATAGAATATCAGGGTTGGAAGGGACCTCAGGAGGTCATGTAATCCAATCCCCTGCTCAAAGCAGGATCAACCTCAACAAAATCATCCCAGCCAGGGCTTTGTCAAGCCAGGCCTTAAAAACACCCATTCTAGTGCTTCACCACGCTCCTAGTGAAATAGTGTTTCTTAATATCCAACTTAGACTTCCCGCACTGCAGCTTGAGACCATTGGTCCTTGTTCTGTCATCTGCTACCACTGAGAACAGCTGCGCTTCCTCTCAGATAGTTGAAGGCTGCTATCAAATCCCCCCTCACTCTTCTCTTCTGCAGACTAAATAACCTCAGTTCCCTCAGCCTCTTCTCGTAAGTAATGTGCCCCAGCCCCCTAATAATTTTCAATGCCCTCTAAAACCAGTACATAAAACTGTTATAATCTCCTTACCTAGGATATGGCATTCAATTTGTCACCATCTCAAAAAAGGAGAAAAGGAAAAAAAACGAAAGAAGGTAAGCAAAATGGATTAGAAGCATAAGGCATTAGGGACAGGAGAAAAAAATTGAAAGACTAAACAAAACTAAAATGTTTGGAAAAAAAAGGAGAGGATAGGATTGTGTCATTTTAATTCATGAATGATTGGTCTTCAGTAACAGACACTCTTATTTACCCTCTCCCTCATTACAAACGGGTACTTCATGAAGAGCAAACTTAAAACAGTATTTTTCATGCAACATTTAATTAATTTGTAGGATTTCATGTTGCAGGGTATTGTTGAGGCAACCAGCTGAATAAGACCATAAAACAGGTTGACACTTGTAGGAAGAAGAATAGCAGCTGCAGTATATTAGCTCAGATACAGTTTCAAGGTCTGTCATTCCTCACTCTTCAAGTCATAAGCCGATTGCTCAGTAGCTTCAGAAGCCCTTTTCTCTGAACATTACAGTTTTGCACAATTGGGTGTTTATGAGCACCAAAGCAGTTGACACAAACCATATTAGCTTCAGGATACTAGAAAGCCAGTCTCTTCCTATGGCAGTTTCTATACTTCAATATATGCATTTGAACTTTGGTTCTAGAAATTAAACGTGCATTATTTATAAAATGAACAACTTACCTCTTGGCCCGAGCCAGACATCCAGGTAGCTATTGATTGTTTGATCCAGGGATTCCATTGTACAACCTATAAAAATAGAGAGTGAGAAAAGAGTTATTTCTGCAGGTGACAGTGGTCATGGTAAGCTATGGCATAAATCCACCTGCACTAGCCCATGTTGGATTAAATGATTTTTTCAGAAAAAAAGATTTAAATTGGATTTTTTGATTGTTATTTAATTAATAACTTTCTTTTTAAAAAAAATCTGTTTAAAATTAAATCTGAATTGAATATAAAATATGTTAAGGCCTTAATCTTATCATAACCTCCAAAAATAGTTCATAAAGAATACATATGCTGAATCCATGAGCCTCTATAAAAAAAGAGTTAAAGTCTGCTTTTCTATATAAAGAAAGGATCAGGGGGAAAAATATATAACTTTTGAGATCAAGCTTTATAAATCTGGCACAAAGGCTGTGTATTGGATAAAGAGCTTGATCCTGGAAAGGGGGTGGGTGGTGGTCTGTGCTACTGGATGCAAGAGACTGGCAAAGTCACCACTGCTGTTGCAAACAAACTTCTGATTCCAGAGGCACCAGCATGTATCTGCATGCATCTCATCAGGATCATCCACTGATCCAATCTGGATGGCCTCATATTCCTATTTTATAGTTTCTCCCTATCTGAACTCTGATTGGCTCAGTTCTCAGATCATTCATATTTATGACTCAGCCTACCATGAAAACTTACTCTCCTGCTCTTAGAAGAGAGGAGGGACAATGAAGTTTATGTATGCCAAACAATTAAGGTTGCTTTGTTTAATAAATAAGTTTTATATGCTGTTCTGCATGTTTAATTAAATTTCAGTTACCATTTGAATGCAGCTTTACATAACTCATGAGCAAAAAGTTAATTATCTAGTCAATAAGCAATACATTAGTCACTATTTTCTAACATACCAAAATTGTACAATAAATAAGAATCTTAAAACCATTAAGCTAGATAATTGCTTAACTGAATGTATATAAAGTGTACCCTCCTAGGTAGCAAAAAGTTACCAAGTCCAGTGTAAAGGCTCTATTTAGTTGTAAATCAACATATTTTAATGGTTATATCAACCTATGAGAATGAACCTTCCTTTAGACAACAACTGAAGCACAAATGGAAATGAAGATTAAAAACTGATTATTCAAATTGAGACTTTCCCTTTTGTGATATAAATCACAGATTTAAATTGGCCTTAATTTAAAATCAATCCACCCTGCATTAGCCTGCTACAAATTAAGCATCCATGTGGACCCTGCTGACAGGCAGTAACAATTCCCTAGCATGCTTCGATCTACCCTGCTTTGAGCAGACTGAAGCACACTAATGAACTGCATCAGCAGGGTCCTGACAAACACTTAAGGTATGTCTACACTGCAAAACACATGTAGCTAGCCAGTGTCAGCTGACTCAGGATCATGAGGCTTATGCTGCAGGCTATTATACTGAAGTGTAAATGTCAGTGCCTGGGCTGGAGCTCAGACTCTGGGATCTCCCCTCCTTATGGGGTCCCAGAGCCCAGATGGCAAACCAAGGCATCTAGAGTTCAACTTTATAGCCCCACAGCCCGAGTCTGCTGACACGAGCTAGCCATGGGTGTTTTATTGCAGTGCAGATACACCCTTAGTGCATGGCAGGCTAGTGTGGGGTAGGTTCATTCCCCATCTGCTTCAAACAAATTGTGTGCGTAGATAAGCCTATAGAAAAACTGTCCCAGCCCCAAAGAGCTGCTATCTTTGCAGAACGTTGTAAGTTCAGTATTGCTAAACCCAAGTGCTCAAACATTGAGTCCCAGGAAGGTTGAGATTTTTCTCAATACTTTTAAGCCAAGAAATAAATAAATAACTTTGTGGTTCTTGTTGTTGTCGAAAACTTGTTGTTCTCTCATTTTGGGGCCTAGTTTAGGGTATATTCAGATCACCTTTTCAAGTTTTACTCTGCAATCACAATGACTAGAAACTTTCATTTAAAAAAAAAAAAAGAAAGTCGCACATTATTATTACTCTCCAGAAGTTAGGGTTTTATGCTAGATACCAAATATCATATGACTCACAATAAAAGTCATAAGAGCTGGCAATACTAGGTGCCGTGTTTGGTTTAGAACAGCAAAGTAAAAAATACCATTTGAAGTATAAAAGGTGTGGGTGTGTGTGGAATTTTTAATAACTTCAGACATTTTCAGTTAATTAGGAGCTGCCCTTGCAATGGGAGGCTTCCACAACATTACCCCCGCCACTCCCAATACCGCCCAAAAACTCATGGAGTAAATAAACTGTCTGAACAAAGACAACCTTCCATGGAGTCCACTACAACCTTCGCTACTGCTATCAACTTTACATGGAAGGTGCTCAGATTCTACAGCGATGGACAGCAGCAGCAAACTAAACTGACTGAAATTCTGAAAGAATAGGATGGCGTGGAGAGTGGGGGGAGAGGAAGCGGGGTGAGGAGAGAAGGAGGAAGATGCAACTTACTAGAACAAGTGAAAGATCCAGTTCTAAAAAAACTTCTACAATGGCAAAATAGCCAGAAGAATAAAGCCAAACCAGAAAGCACAACAGAGAAGAGATCAAAAGGTAATCAGACTCCTAAATATAAAGAGTGTGTTACTGGCCTTTTATTGTAAAGTAGCACTGCTGAAGTGTTTTACACTTCTAAAAGTCAAAGTACAACTCCTGAAAACTGCAGCAAAGATTTTATTATTAGCCATAGCCAGCTGTGCACAAAATGGTCTTTTTGCTCATGAGGCTGTAATTTGTCCACTGTTTACCTGCTGCTAAAGTAGTCTCTTCAGTTATTTAATATAGTTCTCAGATTTCAATGTTAGTATTAACCCTCAGCTTCTGAGGGTGGAGGAGGGAAGAGACAGTGAAACCCACACAACACGTTATTTTTGATTCACATGGCATATTTCCACGATGATCATTTGAAGCAACAATACAAGTCACACAGAGTCCTTAAGTAATGAAAATTTTAAGAACAGCTTTACCAGAGATAGTTAAATCCCATTGCTGGATGTCTGAGACTAGGGTTACCAGATAGCAACTGTGAAAACTGGAGGATAATAGGCGCCTATATAAGAAGTCCCAAAAAATGGGACTGCCCCTTTAAAAACGAGACAGCTGGTCACCCTGAGACAGCAGTCTAATGGAACATTGCACACAAAGTTTGAAATAATAATAAAGAAGAAACAATCCAAGGGCAAGTGCTAAGAGCTAATGCCAAAACAGCTCTGGCAAGAGAACTTCTAAATCAGCTGATAAAAAAATCATCCCAGAAAGTGTCCTTGTTCTAAATATTTACAGTTCAGTGTAAACTTTACAGAACTTTAAATAGTTAAACAAATCTTAACAGGTGAGGACATTAACCCAACAAAGAGGCAAGTAGTAAGATACCCTTCAGGGCTTGTCTACACTGGCAGTTAACAGTGCTGCAACTTTCTCATGCAGGGGTGTGAAAAACCACTCCCCGAGCACAGCAAGTTGCAGCGCTATAAAGCACCAGTGTAAACAGTGCCCCAGCACTAGGAGCTATGCCTCGCTGAGGTGGTTTTTTTTTTTTTTTGTTTTGTTTTTTTAAAAGAGTGCTGGAAGAGCTCTCTCCCAGCACTGCGCCATGACTATACAAGGCACATTAAGGCAGTCTAGGTTAATGATCCCCACCCCTCAGCTAGGGAAAGGCATCTCTCACCTTATCATGTTAAATAATGGTTTGTGGAATTCAGTACTCTCCATGTGCACAAGTGACATTAATGCCTGCCACTTTTTTTCTTCTTTGGTTTGCTTTTTGTTTTAAAAAGGATCCCCCCCTGGAATGATACCACACTGCTTTTCTAATCAATAACCTTTTGAAGCCCAGTACTTAAAGAGGGAAAACACAAAAAAAAGAGTCTTCTCACCATTCCTTGTACAACTCCAAAGAATTCTGTTCACCAAACTGAAATGGCAGGAGAAGACAAGAACATGATACATGCTCTCCCCTGCCCCAAGCCCAGTATGCTGGGCTGCAAAACATATTTCAAAATTGCAATGTTTGCTTAGAAGGCAAGTAGGAGCTGGAATTTCATTTTTGACAAGGCAGCTTCTTACTTCCCTTGTTGCAAAGAAAAAAGTGGACAAATTCATTTGTTAAATTACACTGTTTTCTTTTCTTAATACCCATCTCCACCCTATGACAGAAGAGTTGGAAGAAATCTCAAAGTCTTCCCCCACTCTCTCCCCCCAAAAACAGTATAAACACACACAGGCCACACTCAACTCCATCAATCTTTCCTCACTGCTCTGGAGAGACCCACTATTAAAGTCCCTTTATAGCAGGATCTCCAGTATGTTCTTTGAATTGGGCCATATTCAGATGTAGAAGCCTGCTTGGGATAAAGTGATTGATTAAAATAATTTTAAGTATATAGAATGACATTAGTTTATCCATTTTCCAGTACTATTTTTGATGCATTTGTAAATTTCAATGCAATCTTCTTATAAACAATATTACTAAAACAAGCAAGGGTCTTCAACATCAGAATACCACCATTTTAAAATTAGATCAACATTTTGGATCTATACAAATTACCAGTGTCCATATAAGTGTCCTGGACACCCTCAAATACTGGTTTCCTGTGAATAATAAAAATGAACAGAAAAGGCTATGCTGCAATATGTTTCTGATCCAAACACGCCAAAGGCTGTACAGAATAAGGTTAGGCACTTAACTTCCCAGAAGATAATCAGCTGATGTGGAAAATCTTCTGCCATTAGATGCACCCCCAAGGCGCATTACTCCCTAGTAGGTCTTCAATTTTATATTTGAAATCTCCGTTTGCTCATCCTGTTAGCCATTACTTTGATCTAACAAGAAACTGATTCAGTTATATAACACCATCACTGGATAAACCACAATTGGCTTCTTATTCGGATATTTTGAAAGAAAACAAACAGAAGAGAAGCATATTAAAAGTTAGTAATTAATAGCATTCACTGAATTCATATACAAAACTGGTCTGCCATATTTCTACATCAATCATTTCTTTATGCAAAAGGGCAGCAGAGATATGAGACAGCTAAGTAATTTTAAAAACTGCAGCGCTGAAGTATAGCAATGGTGGGTAACTAAGGAAAATAAAGTGTAGTTACTTTTCAATCCCATTCACAAAACAGAAGAGAAACTCATTCCACAGCAAAAAGTCTTCCTGCAGAATTCTCACTTAAGTTAGCTTCTCTAATGTAACCTTTTTTGTTTCATTATCATCATGTAGTAGAATAAATGGGTACAAATGCAGGATGAACTAGCCTTGGTGTCAGTCTGCAGAAACAAAAAAATGTTTCATTCTGTTTTTCTATTATACAAATGAATCTCTTTTCAAAAACAGCTTTTGTTTCAGAGGGTCATCAGAACATTCTTCAAATTTCTTGCCATTACTATCCAAAATTAAACTCTGCTTCAACTGCTGCAGTTTAATTAAAAACCAACAACAACAAAAAGTGATTTACCAACACCTCAGAAGAACAAAAAAGTTTCCTAGAGAAATGAAGCAAGTTGTAAAAACTCAATCTGTGCAATATTGAAGACCTTTTAAGAGACATTTTCTAGCACTGGAAAATAAAGGTCAGCGCAACCATGAGCATTTGCCTATACATAGTGCTTATATTTGACAATTAGTGATATTCCAGAATCTAGGAAATGCAGGTCCCAAGCAAACCACGTCTTGATGACACTTTCTAGAGTAGGGGTCTCAAACATGTGGCGTGAGCTGATTGTATTATGTCAACAGGAGAGCTCTCTCCAGCCAGCAGAATGCAGCTATAGGAGCCATCTTACTGTGGCAGAGCTGTATCTGTACAGCTGTGCCGCTGTGGGCTTGTAAATGTAGACATGACCTCGGTAGTTTTTAACAGTTAATTTTTAGAGACAAGAAATTATTCAATAGGTATATACACAATAGATTTCCCCAGCAAAGTTCCCAGGCATTCATATTAAGGGAGAGTGAATGTTCCCAATAAACATTGTGTACGTAGGCAGGGAACAATCACTAACACTGTCCTCACAAAATTACACTGAGTCTAATTATTCAAAATTATTGAACCAAGAATGATTACATCTTAGGTTCCAGAATGGAGATCAAAGACCCAATGTACGTATATAATTAATCTGTGATTAATATATCAGGTTAGCCGTCACAGTACTGATGGGTGGCAAAGACTCCCCAGCTTTTCAAAAGAGACTATCATAAGGGAAAGACTGGTGAAACAGGTTGTCAATATTCCCAGAAGAAGCATTCTCAGAAGAGTTAAATAGTAAAACTTTTAAAAGATTTTTTAAATATCAGTATGGCTACTAACAGTATTTGTATGAGATCTATTTAAACTAGATTGGAGCAGCGGAGAGCATACCACAAATACTCTGTTCTCAGATTGTGCCTGCAAGTGGGAAAACTGGCCAAAGACAGCAGCATTTGCAATAGTTATGATGTGTTCACATTTCTGAAAACTCTTAAGTGGGCTGTGAAATATCTGATAGATTTTAGTGTAAACAAATGCTTGGCAATATAAAACAAACATAAAATCATTAAAGGAATCCGCACACTGCTTGTTAAATGACTTTGGTTATTTACCCAACACAAACATTCAAGTTAACAGGAATGTGAAGATGGAAATGCATTGTGCAGTTGAAGAAGGCATTAAACAGGATCCTGAATTGCATCAGAAGGGTATTATCATGATTTTGAAGTGTCACCTGGGCTAGCACAGCCTGTTTTGGATACATAGGAAAGAAGGCCCAGAAAGACTCTACTAGCTGAGCACCAGTTATGAGAAAAGGCTGAAGCACTTACCAGTCTGAAGAAGACAGCTATGTGATTGCAGGGCGGAAGTAGTAATCTCCTTCAGTGTACTGAAGGAACAGTCTATATATGTTGCTGGTTTTCTCTTCCCAGAGCAAAATTTTGTCATTACAGCCTGGACACAGGCAGTCAAATTTGGCTAGTGCACTTCTCTCTCTTTATACGTGAACTCTGTGGTTCACAACTATTCACTTTCTGTACCCTGAGTGGCAGTACTGTCATACTCTACAAATCCGTTTCAGCCAGACAGGTTATAAATGGGACATGAGATAATGCAATTTAAAACCACCCTAGTCATTGACTTTTCAAAAGGAGACTAAACTAGTGACTCAAGCCAGCTGAGATCAGGAAGACCAAGGTGATGACTGTCTCTACTGCTCTACCTACTGACAGAAGTAGCAACAGAATCAGCACCAGCCAGATTGCATCAAACTCTACCCAATCAATGAGAGATAACATGTCAAGATGGAAGTTGTTCAGCGGGAAAGAAAAACTGTTTGCAAGTCTTAACCAAATTGCTGTGAGTATTCAAGTCTTTTCAGCTTTTTTTAAGCTTCCCTACAACAGTTAATGCTCCAAACCTCTTCTCCATTAGAAAGAATGAGCCAGATCCTCAGTTAGCATAAATCAACATAGCTGCATCAGCTGTAAGGAAGTTACAGGGTATGCCCAATGTTTTTAAACACTCCTTCCCTACTACAACCCTTTCCTGCTTAAGTGAAATATTGATATCTGCTATGGGTCCTAAGAAATTCACAGCACCTTGTACCAAGAGCACGCTCTTCCACCTAGGCTTTTTGTTTTAAATCTGGCATATTTCTGAAAGAAAAGTCTTGGGTGATAAAGCTCCTTTCATAGAGTCTTCCAAATCTCTAGGTCAGGGGTCAGCAACCTTTCAGAAGTGGTGTGCTGAGTCTTCATTTATTCACTCTAATTTAAGGTTTCGCGTGCCAGTAATACATTTTAAATGTTTAGAAGGTCTCAGTCTATATATTATATAACTAAACTAGTGTTGTATTGTAAAATAAACAAGGTTTTCAAAATGTTTAAGAAGCTTCATTTAAAATGAAATCAAAATGCTGATCTTATGCTGCCGGCTCGCTCAGCCCGCTGCTGGTCTGGTGTTCTGTTCACCTAGGCCGGCAGCAGGCTGAGTGAGGCCTGCGGCTGGAACCCCGGCTGGCAAGGATCCAGCAGCCAGAACCCCAGAGCAGCAGCAGGCCGTGCGGGGCCGGTGGCTGGCACCCAGAGGGCTGGGGGCAGAGGGCTGGAGTCAGGGCTGGGAGCTGGGTATGTGGGGGGTGCAGGTGTCAGGGCAGAGGGGAGCCTGGGTATGTGTAGGGGTGCCAGAGTCAGGGCTAGAGTTGGGGGGGCAGGGAGAAATGGAGTCAAGCAGAGGGCTGGGTGTGTATGAGGGAGGTACAGGGCTCAGGGAAGGGGTCTGGGGTGTGTGCAGGCAGACAGCAGTGTGTGTGTGGGGGTGGGGGGTCAGAGGAGAGGGCTAGGTGACTGCCCCCCTAAGAACTCCCAATCCCCCTGCTCCTTGTCTCCTGACTACCCCCTCCTGGAACCCCTGCCCCCAACTACCCCCCAGGACACCACCCCCTATCTAAGCCTCCCTGTTCCTTGTCCCCGGACTGGACCCTAACCCTTACCTGTCCCTGACTGCCTCGATCCTTATCCACCACCCTGTCCCCAGCCAGACCCCCGGGACTCCCATTGCCCATCCACCGCTCCTGACAGATCCCCAGAACTCCCAACTCTCCAATCCCCCTAACTCCTTGTCCTGACCACCACCCTCCAGAGACCCCCATCCTAACTGCCCAACTGCCCCCCCGAACCCTCCTTGCTCCCAGTCCCTGGACTGCCCTGACCCCATCCACCTCCTGACAGACCCTGGGACTCCCATGCCCATCCAACCCCCTCTGTCCCTGAGTGCCCCCTCCAGAGCCCCCCGCCCCTAGTCACCCCCCCCCATCCAACCCACCCTGTCCCCTGACTGCCTCCACCCCTTATCCAAACCTCCCAGCCCTGGACCCCTTACCATGAGGTTCCACACAGAGCTAGACATGCTGCTCTGCGGGAGCACACAGCCCCGACCCACAGAGCACTGCGTGCGGTGGCAGGGCTCCAGGGCAGGGGAGAAGGCAGGGGAGGGGCCGGCAGCTTGCTGCACTTGGCCCGGCGCTCCGGCCTGGAAGCGCGGACCCCACAGCTTGCCGTGCCGGGAGAGTTGGGACATTTGCCACCCCGTGTGCACGGCTATGCTTCTGCTCCCTGCCCCTGCGGGGGGAGCGGAGGGCAGAGGACAGCGGGCTGGGCTGGGCAGGATTTTTTAATGGCACGCTGGAGTCCTGACAGGCTCCAGCGTACCATTAAAAATTGGCTCTCGTGCCGTCTTTGGCATACGTGTCATAGGTTGCTGACCCCTGCTCTAGGTTAATGAAGCAGACTACAGGTGAAAAGGGAGACCGTTTTGGACGTAGTGTCTTCTAAAATTCCATTCCATATCAGTATTTCCTTCAGCTTTTTAAATCACAGACAGGGGACAGATGACAACACTCCAAGGAGTTAATATTTAAATTATTTTCTTTTTGCTATATGCCACATCTTAATATGTCACTATGGATTTAATTCTCCATCCTGCAATTTTACATTCACACAACACATAATTTATGCTGGTACAGCCTGAAGCAAAAAGCACACTTCATGGGAAGTGGTTCGTGTCATAAGTGGTTCCTGTATAACCAGAAACAGAAGGTAATGTTAAATATATTTATCATACTACAGATAATTTTAAGTATAGCTTAAAATTATCTGTAGTATGATAAATATATTTAACATTGTCCCTCTTCTTTAGTTATTGTATTATTCCAAAAAAAATATAACATGTTCCCATGGATCATATTTCTTTCCCCCTCTTTCTATTGTTTTTATTTTTAAAGCTTATTAGTGTCTTTGGGCAGCATTCATCTTTAGAAAGTTACCCAGTGTTTGATTATTTTTTTTTTTGAAGGGGTCTCTGCCTGAGACAAAGTATTTATTTAATAGGGAAATCTCCCAAAGTCTTGACTTGTTCATTCAAAATGAAACTTTTCCCTATACAGAAATTTTTATTGCTGAATTTGAAAGTCAGAGGCTTCAAAAAAACAAAAACAAATCTTCAGTTTTGCAGATAATTCCAAGTCATGCAATTTCTGCAATGCACTCAGGGTGAAAAAAAAGTAAAATATGTCCAATAAACAATTTTGTATTGTATTGTCTCATTCTATTGTCCCATGTTATGTTATAATCAGGATAAAATATCACATCATATTTCTGAGAAGGGATTAATGCTACTCTGCAATTTAATCCAAGAACAGATGACCACTGGTTTGCCTTCATTCACATGCCAAATAAAAATGCAGGTGAAAGGTTACACACTGATCACCAGTTGTTTTTGTACCCTGGCTTGTGTGCATAGACTTTGTTAATCTAAATCAGCAGGGTTAACGTCAAACATACACTTCTGCAACTACTCAAAGTGCAGCTGGGTTTCTTCCAATCCATTTAGATACAGAATTTCACCTCCTGCTAATTTGTCTCTGACTAAGAACTACACTAAATGTGACACAGTACTGTATCTTTCCCTAATTTTTTTAATGTGATAAAGCAAGTTCTTTCCCACTATTGTCAATCAAAGGATGTATTTTTATGTCAAACATGCTGTATTCTAAACATTCTTGATCAGACTGTAATATAGTTGCTACTTCAGACAGCGTTTCCAGGTCCAAAACTTGTGAATTCATATTTCTTAAATAGCTAAGTGCTAAATAGCTAATGCATTTTGGGCTAATGCATTAAGAGTAAGGTCCCTGCTTTAAGTACTTATAAGCAGTGTCCTGTGTATTCTTCATTCCGCTGCAGTAAATAGACTTCCCCTGTGCTACAGAAGATTTCCAAAAGTAGATGCCTAAAGTTAGGCTCTTTAATCCTAGTTTAGGAATTAAATAAATCTACTTTCAAGAGTCTTGAGCAGCCAGCCATTAACAGGGTACAGCTACACTGAAGCTGGGGGCCTGCTTCCAGTTTGGTTAGACACACAGACATGCACTGGCCCTGCTCAATCTAGCACACTACCGGGGTAGTATGGGCAGTGGCTCTGGCTAGCTCTTCAAGTACATACCCAGGGGGTCTGGGCAGATTTGTACTCAGGTGGCTAGCCTAAGCTGCCCCCCTGTGCTACTCCTACCTACACTGCTATTTTTAGGGTCCCTCTATCTGAGCTGGGAAGCACACTCCCAGCTGTAGTCTAGATGTACACTCAGTGACATCTGTGGGACTGTCTGCGACTCAGCACTTTTTAAAAAGTCAGGCCAATTCAGTGCTTACAACGGGATTTGAAAACTTAACTATGGATACCTGTGACAAATGTGGGAATTTTGGTGATATTTTAGAATGCCTGTGCATGCCTCAGTTTCCCGCTGGGCTCTGTATTGTTATGCACTGAGTGTAAAGGGAAGAAACAAGGTGTTAGATTCAGACAGCCACATGGCTGGAGACCCGAGGAAAGTCTACACACATGAATGGAGGATGAGGAAAAAAGACGATGGAAAGACCAATGGCTAGAACATTCACACCTAGCAACCAGCAGCCAAGAGGAAGGAGGAGATTTCCCTATCGCTCTCAGCATGGAAGCGGAGCAAAGACCCTGAGCTGGAGAACAACGAGAAGAGCTGTATTAAAAGCTGAGCTCACAGAGACACAGGGCTTTCACCTGGGAGGGCCTACAGAAAAAGACAGACAGAGAAAGGAAGTGGAGATGGTTCCTACAACACCATAGCTCAAGTGAGCCCTGGGATTGGCCAGTCTAAACCTGGTCTTAACCTTTGCTGCTCTCTACTAACTTAAGGACTTTCAAATTCTGTATGCCAGGTTACCAATAAACTGCTACCTTGTTTTGGTAAGGCTGCCCTATCACTGCAAATACTCACTCAGAGCACTGTGCTCTGACGGGGTATAAAGAACATGCCTCCTGCAGGAGTCTGGCTTGGCTGAACTCTGCAGGGAGCCAGAGAGAGAGACAGGGACTACTAGTGCCTGAAGACCGTTTCAGAGTTGTGGAGGCCACAGGCCTGCTCCCTGTGGAATGATGTGGACCCCTGAGATTCAGCACACCAAATGGGACACTCACAAGGGACTGGTTACAAACTGGGGAGTAGACCGGACCCTATGAATCCATGATAGTGCCCAATTTTGAAAATCTTGGCCTGATTGTTTTAGGTGATGTTTCTAATCCTCATGGTTACAAAGATAATCCTCAAAATACAAGTGAAGTAGAACCTGTTGTAGTGTTACCTTGCTGATTTTGCAAATAGCCTGAAACAATAGCCAAGCGATGGGCTTCCCCATTTATTGCAACTAATTGTTAATGCTGAAACCTAAAAATACAAAATCAGCAGCATTAACTGTTTGCTGGTGATTTTAGTAATATTACCAGGCCATCATACTTCCCCCCCACAATCCTAAAGTGCCTCTGCCTGTCTTCCTAGATGATACCAAGCCCCGCAACATTCTCCTCCAAAACCTCCCACTTTCCCTCAACTTTTATAATGTGGCTTTGCATTAGCAATAAAAAAAATTGTCTGCATACTTAGAAGTGAAAGTGTCACATAAAATAAGTGCAATATGTAAACAAACACCATAGGGAATATCATACTGATATCATTGAATTTAAATATGAAAATAATGCAAACTTATTTCTAAATTTTTATTCTGCCACTGAACATCTACCAGACTGCTTCAGAATTTTGGTCCACCTTTCACTGGTGATAAATTCTAAAATATGCTTGTCATAAACAGATGGTTAAGGGTTAATGTCTCTTTTACCTGTAAAGGGTTAAGAAGCTCAGTGAACCTGGCTGACACCTGACCAGAGGACCAATGGGGGGACAAGATACTTTCAAATCTTGGTGGATGTGGAATCTTGTGTGGTTTGTTGGTTTGTTGTTCGGTCTGGGGCTAAGAGGGACAGAGTGCAACCAGATCTGTCTCCAATTTTCTGAAACACTCTATGTTCAAAATAGTAAGTACTAGCTAGAAAAGGCAGATTATCTATGTTTGTTTCTTAACTTGTGAATTGTGTTTTTGCTGGAGATTTATCTCTGTTTGCTGTAACTTGAATCTCAGGCTAGGGGGAGGAGTCCCTCTAGGCTATATGAATTCTGAATACCTGTAAACATTCACCATCCTGATTTACAGAGATAGCTTAATTAAAGAAAAAAAGTAAAAATTTCTTTTTTAAGAACCTGATGGATTTTTCCCCCCCCTTGTTTAGACCCAAGGGGATTGGGTCTGAACTCACCAGATTGGTGGGGGAAAGTAGGGGAGGGAAAGGTTAACCTCTTGGTTTAAGATCCAAGGAGTTGGATCAGATATAAGTCTCCTCAGGGAATCCAGGGAGGGGAAGTCTGGAGGGGAAAGGAGGGGGAAGGTTATTCTCTGGTTTAAGACCAAGGGGTTGGGTCTTGGTTCCCAGGGAAGGTTTTGGGGAACAGAAAGTGTGCCAAGCACTATATTGGCTGGTGGCAGCGCTATCAGATCTAAGCTAGGAATTAAGTTAGAAGTGTCCATGCAGGTCCCACTTTTGGACGCTATAATCAAACTGGGGAAAATACCTTGACAAGGCTGTGAGTCATCATGGCATAACTTGAAAAAAATGCACTGAGCTGGTAGCTGGGCTCCCACAATGAGACAAGAAGAGTCAAAACGTAGGAATAAAAGTGTGGTTCAAAGGCACATACTTTAAAGAAACCAAGAACAATTTATATGCTACTGGAAACGTAGGAAAGAAAGGCAAGGAAGGGAGTTAGACAGTAACTATAATGGTCCAGGTTAAAAATGCTCTTTCTAACCCTGGAGCCATTGTGGTATAAATGTTTGCTCTTTACAGCACGAGATCCGGATCCTCCACTTGCATGTCCTAACGCCTGGACTCCAGTGCAACGTAAATCTACACTCAGGGCGCTCCAGGCCATCACCCAGCAAGCAGCTATTGGGGCGGCAACGGGAGGTGGCATGCCGGACCTCAGCAGCAATGTGGCGGGTCCCCTCGCTCCCCAGAGCGAAGGATCAGCCACCGAATTGCTGCCAAAGACTGAAGCAGTGGCGCAGAGCTGCAGATTGTGATCGCGACTTTTTTTTTTCTTTTGCTGCTTGGTGGCAAAAACCCTGGAGCCAACCCTCTACACTGCAATTAAACTTAGCCCAAGCCCACAACAAGGGGTCCAATGAGAGGGGCTGGGAGGGCGGAAGCCCTCCCTCGAGTTCATACAAGGATGTGAAGCTCCAGGTGGACTCTTAACTACAGCACAGCATTAGTGTGACAATGTAAGGAACATCTTCACGTAGCAATGTTAAAGCACTGCCGTGGCAGCGCTACAGCTGTAACATGGCTCCCAGCCACGTAAAAAAAAAAAAAACCCCACAAACCACCCCCCACAAGGGGAACAGCTCCCAGCACTGATGCAATGTCTAGACTTGTCTGAAACTTGCAGCACTCGGGGGAGGGGGCAGGGAGTGTTTTTTCACACCCCTGAGCAAGAAAGTTGCGGCATTGTAAAGTGGCAGTGTAGACGAGGCTTTTTAAGTTCTGCAGAGGAGAGGAGCCTCTGGGGCAGGGAGTCAGTATTTTGTTTATAAACAGAGGAAGGGTGATTAAGAGAAGAAAGGGCTAGTGATTAAATTAAGGATATGGAAGTTCACCCTGTAAAAGGGAATCCCTTTGTGGAGGGAGGAGAAGTTGTTTTAGAGAGAACACAGGGTGGAGAGCACTTAGGAAAAAAAATAATACAGCAAAGCACTGAGCCTAGGTTACATTCAGAAAAGGGTGAGATTTGGGGGCAGAGGTAAAAAGAAGGGGTCAAACCCAGGGAAGGGCTAGCAGTGTATAGAGAAGTTCCTACTCTCTGTGGTAGTTATGTGACACCCATTACCACGGTAAGAGGCTGTGCCTCACAATGTCTAACCTATTTCTCCTCCCAGCCCCTCGGTGAGGTAGAGCAGTGCTATTATCCCCATTGTACAGATGGGGCACTGACACATACACCAACTAAAGGCCAGATTTTCAAAGGTATTTAGGCACCTAGTGAGATTTTCAAATGCACTTAGAAGGTTTGGTGCTTTGTAAACCCCACTAGATATCTAGCTGGATCTTTGGGTGCTTAAAAACCTTTGAAATTGTGTCCTTAAAGCACTGGCCTGGGGTCAGACCAGAAATCCATGGGGGCGGAGGGGAACAGAACTCAAGTCTTCCAGGGATAGCTCCCTATCCAGAAGGCCAGCCCCCTCCTTCTGCTGCATGTTGGTGGGGGGGGAGGGGGAAGTACTCTGATGGGAGCAAAACCAAGGCAGCCAGTTCTCTGAGGGTAGTCTACACTACGGGATTATTCCGATTTTACAGAAACCGTTTTTTTAAAACAGACTGTATAAAGTCGAGCGCACGCGGCCACACTAAGCACATTAATTCAGTGGTGTGTGTCCATGTACCGAGGCTAGCATCGATTTCTGGAGCATTGCACTGTGGGTAGCTATCCCATAGTTCCCGCAGTCTCCCCCGCCCATTGTGATCTCAACCCAGAATTCCAATGCATGATGGAGCAAAAACAGTGTCGTGGGTGGTTCTGGGTAAACGTCGTCACTCAATCCTTCCTCCGTGAAAGCACACAGACAATCATTTTGTGCCCTTTTTCCCTGGCTTGCCCTGGCAGACGCCATAGCATGGCAACCATGGAGCCTGTTTAGCCTTGTTTCACTGTCACCGTATGTGTACTGGATGCTGCTAACAGACACGGTACTGCAGTGCTACACAGCAGCATTCATTTGCCTTTGCAAGGTAGCAGAGATGGTTACCAGTCATATTATACCATCTGCTGCTGTCATGGGTGCTCCTGATCAGCGCTCCATGCTGGGCAAACAGGAAATGAAATTCAAAAGTTCGTGGGGCTTTTCCTGTCTACCTGGCCAGTGCATCCGAGTTAAAATCGCTTTCCAGAGCGGTCACAATGGTGCACTGTGGGATACCGCCTGGAGGCCAATACCGTCAAATTGCGGCCACACTAACGCTAATCTGACATGGCAATACCAATTTCAGCACTACTCTCCTCGTCGGGGAGGAGTACAGAAATCGGTTTTAAGAGCCCTTTATATCGATGTAAAGGGCTTTGTTGTGTGGACAGGTGCAGGGTTAAAATCGGTTTAATGCTGCTAAATTCGGTATAAACCTGTAGTGTAGACCAGGCCTGAGACTCCAGAAAATGGTCCCAGGATGAATGTCATGACTGACAGCATGAAAAGCAGCAAAGAGGTTAGGAAGGATGGAGAATGAGAGGAAATCACCTAACTCCCAAGGGTGGAATGTTCTGTCCCATGCTGCGTTGTACAGCAATGGCTGCTGTGCAATTTTACATTTTAACTGAAAACCACTTTGTTCGGTCATTTTTTGTTCTGAGTTTGAGAAAAGGAAGGAATGAGAGAGTGTCATAAGTATCAGATGTGTTTATGCCTCAAATTCTTAGGGTTTCAGCTGCATTCAGGCCAATTCCAAAACAAAGAACAGAAACTGCATCCAGAGTCCATGAAGTCAACAATTATTGTCATGATTTGCATTATTCACTAGGCACCATCTGTGTGCTCAGCACTGTTCAGAATATGCCAAAAAAAACCCAGTCCCTGAGCCAATGCATGTAACGTGTAACTCTGGTTAAAATGGCTCAGATATTTAAGTATGAAGTGTATAGTTATTGACCACAGATGTTGTCACATGTCACTGTGATGTTTATATCTAGGAGTGGAGCCACTGATGGCAACAGAAATTTTAGCTGATTAAGGACTAGAAGATTTGACCCTCCAACTTTCTTTCTAAAGGAGGAGCTGCCCAGAGCTCCCGTGCTTGTTTATTTTCCTTTCCTGCCTGCAGTGGCCCTGATATACTTCAGAAGTGTCAGTTTTTTTCTCAGCTTTAAAATATAGAATTTTCTTGGTGTTTGGTTTTAAATATTCTCCTGTGAGAAGTGCAACTCAGTCGCTGTAGTGCTGTGTTTAAGAGCCTTCTGCCAAGTAACTAGCCTTTAAACAGAAGTGCAGTGTTGCCAACTCTCATAATTTTGTCATGAGTCTCATAATTGTTTTCCTTGAAGCCCCAGCTCCTGAAGTCAAGTGGATATATGATGGTTTCAGCCTTCATTCTTAAAGAAAAAATGAAGTTTCTAGTTCCCGTGCCTGTGGAGAAAGCTCCAAAATGTGACCCCAGTGCACCTAAACGCTCAAAAAGCAGAAGGCAAATAAAAAGAACCCCAGATCTGTTATATTTACATAATTTAATGATGTTAAAGTTGATCTCATGATTTTTGGTGAGCCTGATTCATGATTTTTGAACATTTGGGACTGGCAATACTGTGAAAATGACCTGAAAGTATCAGTTTCACTCGTGTTTAAGGTTAGTTTCTAGTCTATTATGTGTAGTAAGGTGACACCTCTAGAGCCCCAGGCAGGTGCAGTATAAACTCATGGGGCCTTGCCCTAGTATGATGTTTCCAAATTTAAATGATCTATTCCAAGCTTAGTGAACTGCAAAAAAGTGATAGAAAGTAACCTAGATTTTTCTACAATTGTTTCAATTGTTGTATTCAAGGGTACGTCTACACTGCACGATTATTTCGAATTAGCTTAAACCGATATTACAAAACAGATCTAATAAAATCGGTTTAGCGCATCCACAGTGGGATCACAAAATCGATTGTTTGCATCCATGGTCCAAAGCTACCATCGATTTCCGGAG
>NC_133771.1:47238179-47240302 GCF_003597395.2 Chelonoidis abingdonii
TCGAATTTAGCGCTACTCCTCTCGTCTGGGAGGAGTTCCGAAATCAATTTAAGGAGCCGTTTAACTCGATATTAATGATGACGTCGTGTGAACGGGTACAGCGTTAAATCGGTATATCGGCCATTAAACCGATTTAAAGTCGCAGTGTAGACCTGGCCCAAGAGTTAGTAACAAAGAATATACATTACAATTTTGAACCTAACCAGTGTTACTTAAGTGACTTGACACAAGATGAGAACATGTTCGTGTTAGAGTTGAGTGGATCTAATATTTATTAAATCCTCTTTTTTAAATATAGGAATTAGATACAGTGCTCCTATCAGCTAATTTCTAAGTTATCTGCAAGAAACCCTAGAGTTTTCAGGTGCCTAAGTAGCTCTTGGAATCACGATTAAAATTTGCCCCTCCCCCCATCTGAAATAGCACCCCTGCCCACAAGCTGGAGTCAGCTGGCATCAGCCAGCCGTGGGTGTCTAATCGCAGTGTAGACATACCCAAAATCCTACAGGCCTTGCAGGGTAACTGGCAAGTAGGAGAACACTGAAAACATATAAGAAAGATGCATTTTCCCCCCTTCAAGCTGAAAAGTAGTTAGTTATCCAGTTCATGACATTATTTCAGTCTCTTGAAACAGACAACAATATGAAGGGAGGAATAGCTCAGTGGTTTTGAGCACTGACCCGCTAAACCCAGGGTTGTGCGTTCAATCGTTGAGGGGGTCATTTAGGGAACTGGGGTAAAAAAAAATTGTCTGGGGATTGGTCCTGCTTTGAGCAGGGGGTTGGACTAGATGACCTCCTGGGGCCCCTTCCAACCCTGATATTCTATGATTTCTTGTGTGATAAATATCTTAAGCCTGAAGAAGAAAACTAAGGATGATAGCCAAGAACAAGGATCACCTAGTATTAAATAAAATACATTAATAGGAACACTGAGACAAGGCAGCAAAGCAGAACAATCTACAAGTCTCCTCACTAGAAAGATGTCCACTATTCCAGTCTAAGGGATACTCTCTCACTAAAAAAGGGAAAGGATAGAAACCAATGCAGATCTATTTAGAAAATACTATAGGGAAGAATTCAGAGTTCCCCTTCTGCCTTCAGGAACAACTCCCTACTAGTTTACTAGATACCTACTAGCCAGAGGCTATAAAAGATTAGCCCCTGGGAAAAGTAAAAGCAACCTCCAAGTGCCAGGGATTTTGACTTCTCACCAGGGTGTTGTCCACAGATAGTGGGGCCTCTCATCTTGGTTTAGCAGTTTAACAATTACAGTTGTACGATAAAGTTTTCAAAGTGCTATATATAAGGAAGTGGATGGGAAGAGATTGAGAGAGTTTGGGAGCTGGTGCCTGAGAGAGAGTGGAAGGTTCTGATAGGATAAATTAGAGAGAGAAGTAGGTAGGGTATTGAGAATGAAAGAAAGAAGCCAGGAAAGGAAAGAAGATAAAACAAGTGCAAGAGAAGCACAGTAACATTCTTTAAATGCATATTAGAAAGCTGACAAGTACTACAATTAAATACCGTGCAAGATAGACAACAGGCAACAGTTTATTCCTTTAAACTCCAAGGGCATGGCTTTGGGGGTGTGGCCCAGCAGGTATTTTTCATCCCTCTCCTACTCATCTTAATTCTTAGCCTAGCAGATATTAGGTAAATTGTATTCTTAGAGTACGTTTTTTTTAAAGTAAGAACATGTCTGCCTTTGTATAGTCCCTATCATAACAGAGCCCTTTTCTTGATCGGAATGTCTTGATACTACCATAATAAAAATGAGTAAGTATTTTCACGGGATGATGCCTGATTTTAAGACAGACTAACACTTTAAGATCAAAAGATCACAGACAATAACTGATGGGCAAGAGAGAGGACAAAAGATGGCATGAGTATGATATACTTGGTCAGAAGGGACCAAGTCTAGATGCGATAAATCGATCCTTGAGCCCTCTCCCGTTGACTCCTGTACTCCAGCTCGGTGAGAGGCGCAGGCAGAGTCAATGGGGGAGCAACAGCAGTCGACTTACCGTAGTGAAGACACCACAGTACGTAATTTAAGTACGTTGACTTCAGCTACATTATTCATGTAGCTGAAGTTGCGTAACTTAAACTGATTTCCTCTCCCCC
>NC_133771.1:47240323-47265476 GCF_003597395.2 Chelonoidis abingdonii
CCCCCCCCCGCAACACCCAACATATACCAGGCCACAGTGTATCATTCCTATCTAGCTCTGCTTTTTTCTGAGTGTAAAACTTGATATGTTTTGCAAACAGGTTTAATCTCTCTCTCTCTCTCTCTCTCTTTTAAATACAGTAGACCATTTAAATCTCAGATTTGTGAACTTCCATGCAAAACATCTCAACTTTCAACCTCTGACAAGACATACAGTGAAGAAGGAAGGGTGTCCTGGAGTCCGCATCAACTGGGATTCTTGCTAAAATATGCACAGGCTAAGCAGCCCTTTCCCACAAGGTACACAGTTCCATGGCTGAAGTCCACAGGTATGCATGGAAAACACTTATTGAGAAGAGAGTGGCCAGGTGACTTTACCTTTAAAGTATTGAGAGAATTCAGGTATGCTCTGGATAGCATTCTCTCTGTTCTGCATGGCAGTTTCCAGATCCACTGTTGTACTCTCCCTACAAGCACAGAACTCCCACTACCATCAAAGGAAGTTCTGGGCCTACCAGGAAGTCTACATAGAACAGCAGACCTGAAAATTGCCATACAAGAGGAGAATCTTACCCTTTGTCCATAAGAAATCTACATCTTTGACTGCCTAATGACTGGATTTCAGATGTAAGAATTAAGATTGGAGAAGGGGGGTGAGGGGAAAGGTTACTC
The DNA here is from genome assembly GCF_003597395.2 of Chelonoidis abingdonii. Lineage (NCBI taxonomy): Eukaryota > Metazoa > Chordata > Testudines > Testudinidae > Chelonoidis > Chelonoidis abingdonii. The sequence continues at coordinate 47,240,995 of NC_133771.1, forward strand.
CTACACAATGCCAGAAGAAGTTTGAACCCTGTGAGTATCAAAGCAGAAATGTACTTTCTAACAGCTGTAAAAGGACATTTCCAGTATACCCTTCTATTACTGCACAAATACTGCTGTTGCAGCATTTGAATGGCATCTTGCCAAGTCTGAAACAGAAATGTGAAAAAAAAAATTTAGCAAGTGACATTCAAGTACAAAACAAAACCTACAGGAACTAGCTTTGATTTCAGGTGTTGCCTTGCTCATGGCTTTGATTTATTAGTGTAAAGTATGCACATTCTGTTTGGTCAGAGAGTAAGAGCCATTACACTGCTATTGGACAAGTGAAATACCATGTCTGGCAAGAGTACTCAGAGGATAGCTATCCAATAAACAGGATTAGTTAAAAAGAGATTAGTTAAAAAGGTGACTAGATACCGTAATCCGATAAAAAGCAGGGAAACAAATAGGAAGAGGCATGGAAGGAAGTTGAGGGTGACAGAGCAGGGAGGAGCTTGATAGTGTGTTCACTAAGGGATATATAATAAGTTACAACATCACAGATAGTAATGCTTGAGGGACCACTTGTAGCTGGGGATACAGGAGGACACTGAAAGCCTAAATTAAAAATTTTTCTTTAATATTCCAACATTGTGGTCTTGTAAAATAGCTATTTAATACTACATGATCAGGGCTGCACCATTGCTTGCTAAGCTTCATTCTAAGATGTTGACATTCTGCCAATGGACACTGTTCACTACCGACCCTTGAACAATGGAGGAAAGTATTCTCACATATCCTTTGTGCTGTCAAAAAAAGCAGAGTAAATGCCTCAGCCAACCCCAGACAAAACATGATGGAATAACTGTGGGAGAGGGAAGGGAAGAAGAAAATGGAATTAGGACTCCATTAACAGTCTTTATGTCATCGCTATATGTTGCTCAAAATATAACCCCAGAGCTGGAAGTTAAAAAAACCTGTTTTTTAAAGTGTCAAAAATCTGCTTATTGTAATAATGTGCCCTGTCATGATCTCTTTTCCAGAAAGGTTTGATTTCTTCTGTATCTATCTGCAGAAGGGCAATGATAGGTATACCACGACTGGCACACACTATCAAAAACTAAGATGGTTTAAGCCAGTGAAGTGGTTAAAAAAAGCTAGAAGGGACTTGACTGTGGAATTCATTCAAAGTTATAAAGGCCAAAATGAATGATTATTTCCTCCTTTTTTGTTTTCTTCATCAAGTGTCCTCATATTACGTAAATGATTGCTTGAAGTTTGGAACCAAGAAAGAGAAACTACTTGGAGCAGCACGCAGTCAACTTGTGAAATTTACTGCCACAGAAGTTCAGAGTCCAGGATTATGGTTGGATTTTTAAGGAGGGCTAAATACTTCTATCACCAACATTTGTTGCTATGCACACAATAATAAAATACTCTGATCTCATACTACCAGGTATAGAGCGATCACCTGTGGGGACCAGGAATTCTCACCCATGTCTTCCCCCTTTACCACTGTTAAACTGGCTACAGTAGTTGAGTTATTGGGGTCTTCACCTTTACCAAAAGTACATACTGGCTTCTGCAAGAAGTGGGAAACAAACTATTTGTCTGTTTAGTTTAGATTTGACATGGGAATTTCTATGTCAAAATTCTGAATTCAATTATCCCAGTGAAAGCTGTCCACCCAACAGTGGAGTAACTACAGAAATATTTTCATCTGTTAAATCTCCTTATGCAGACATTGGCTGTGTTTTTCAGATGTTTCATCAGATACCTCTGTTCCAGGATGCATCAAACACTGCAACTTCCTGTATTCTGCAGGAATCATACAGGTTACTTTTCTCCGCAGACAGGAGACAGCATGAATCAACTAGTTGGAAAAACTGACTCAACTCAACATGACTTGGGGAAATGCTTAGTGCAATCATAATATCGAAACTTTAAATGTACAATTTGTAGTAAAGACCACCGAGGAACTTGCTCTGCTTAAAAAGTTACCTAGAGTTTCCCCAAAGACTTATCAGCCTGTTACATTCTCCACCTAAGTTTTCCTTTTCTCTCCCTCCCCATCTCACTCCTGGGGTGAATGAATTTAATAGAAGCTTAAAGTTACATTTGCTAGTAATAGATTTTTGGATCAAATGGTTGGGGGAGGCTTTCAGTGAAAATGTGGGTGTACAAAATGAAGTATACAGTCACCACATTTTAACATTTGCCAAGCTTTTGAAAACTGAACAGCCCCTTCAAAAAAAAAAACAAAAAACGAGTCATACACACACCCTGCAACCTTGCCAAGTGGTGTATAAATTAAGATATCCGCTTTTAACATTTTCCAAGCTCCCTCAGCTAGCTTTTTATGCCCCATGCTTTGGAAAAATGCTGCTTTATGGGAAACCCTGAACTTGCAAATGTGCTACAGCCCTCCTGTGACCCCTAGAAGTTAGGATTTCAGATACCGGATGGGCATTCACAGAGGGCCACTGGTGAAGCCTCTGGCACTACAAAAGGGTAATTTTCTTGTTTCCTCAAAATGTAATTTCTGCCAGCTGAAATGCACCAGTTTACCTTTCCTTCCAGTATGTGGGGACAAATACTTTGGTACAGTGAATAATTCCTGTCTTCATCATGCACCATCACAAAACGGACAAGAATTTCAAAAGAATCCAGATATTCAAAAAGCACTACGAAATTATCTTTTTGTTTTGGAATGTAAAAGAGTGTCATATTTGCATAAAGAAGCCAATTATACTGAAAGCCAAGTTTCAAAGTTTGGATAGACGAAGTTTTACTATTTGAATGCATCTACCCAAAAATGCAATGATTTATGGGATAAACACTGCCCTTTGAAGATTCTGCTTCGAAAAGGAAGAAACTAAAAACTAATCAGCCATCTAAAAAGCAGAAGACAGACCTCAACTCATGTTATAGCTATTCTGTGTTCTGAAAAGCAGTCTTCATGCTTCAGAACAAGTTACACCAGACTAAAACACCTCTGCCGAAGCTCTGCTACACGGATCTTAGGGCTTGTCTCTACTTACCTGGGGAATCGACCCAGAGCAAACGATCCACCAGAGGTCAATTTAGCCAGTCTAGTGAAGACCCACTAAATCAACCACCAATTGCTCTCCCGTCAACTCTGGTACTCCACCGGAACGAGAAGCATAAGGTAAGTCAACCGGAGAGTTTCTCCCATCAACCCAGCATGGTGTAGAAACTGCAATAAGTCAGCCTAAGATAAGTTGACTCCAGCTACATTATTCATGTAGCTGGAGTTGCTTAACTTAGGTCGACTTAGCCCCATAGTCTAGACCTGCCCTAAGGTTCCACACCCACTAGTCTGACATTAAAAGATAATGAGTTTATGTCTATGCTGCAGGGACTACAGCATCACAGGTATGGCACCATAGCTACACAGTCATAGCTCTGGAACACAGAAACGGCCTACAGCGATGTAAGGCTTTTTTCCTGTCACTGTAAGAACACCAACTCTCTGAGTGATGGTAGCTAGGTTGAAGCATGATAGAAGCATTTTTCCATTGACCTAGTTGTGTCTACACCAGACATAATGCCAACATAGCTATGGTTCTCAGGGATACAGATTTTTAAACACCCCTGAGCAGGGGCGTTGGAACAATTTTTATAGTGGGGGTGCTGAAGGTCATTGAACAAAACTGTAAACCCTGTACATGATGGAAACTACTTCAAGGCAAGGGGTACTGCCACATCCCCAGCATCCCTGTCCTCAAGTCCTATAGCTATATTGACCTAAGTTTTAAGCAAAGACCAGGTCTGACACCATAGCAAAAAGGAAGTTAGACAAATTAGACAAAAATGCCAGATGCCTGTATAATCGGAAAGCAGAATTACTTACATTAGCTTCTGTTTAATAGTGTGTAACTGATGTATGTTATACACATACCTTTAAAAATAAGGACGATCAGGTGAGAACTGTAAAACTGAGAGCAAAAAATGTTAAAAAATTGCAAAAACAAACACAAAGTCAAGCAGAGTTTATAAATAGTTCTGATTTTGGACTATATTTAAGAAGGTGAACTGAAAGAGGAAAAAAAAGGCTGAATGTGGAGTATTCAGAAGACTAAGGAAACTGCTGATTTGTTAAGGTATTTCTCTTTGCTTCTGCCTGAAGCAGGAAGACAAGAAAGATGGATCTGAATCAGGAATCAGATTTTTGACGAGACAGGAATAAATGTTAAGGAACAGGAGAATGTTAGCTGAGAAAAGGCCAAATATATTGTAAGACTTCTCAACGAAAGCCAGCTTCCAATGTTTTGGCACAATCTAAAACACAGTGTACCATAGTCCAAGAAAAACACAACTGATAAAAATTAAAGTATATAGAAAGAAATAGAAATTTAAATACAGGGATTCAGCCAAATGACTAAACAGACTGATGGATTCCCAGGCCAGAAAGGACCTTTATGATCTAGTCTGACCTCCTTTATTACACAGGCCACAGAACTTGCACAAAGTAATTCTGACATCCAATCTTCAGTGAAGGAGAATCCACCACAATCCTTGGTAAATTATTCCAATGGTTAATTACTCTCACCATTCAAAATTTACACCTTGCTTCCAGGCTGAATTAGTCTAGCTTCAACTTCTAGTCATTGGATTGTGTTACACCTGTATCTGCTAGATTGATGAGCCTATTATTAACTATTTGTTCCCCACTTGGGTACTTACAGACTGCAATAAAGCCACCCCTTAACATTCTCTGTTAATCTACACAGAACGAACTCTGAGTCTAGCATTATAAGATAGGTTTTCTAACCCTTTAGTCATTCTTGTGGCTCTTCTCAGAGCCCTCTGCAATTTACCAACATTCTTCTTGAATTGTGGGCACCAGAACTGAGTGGACACAGTATTCCAGCTGCAGTCAGACCAGTGCCAAATATAGAGGTAAAAAACCTCACTGCTCCTATATCAGATTCCTGTTTCTGCATTCCAGGATCACATGGCTTTTTTGGCCACAGCATCACACTAGAGGCTCAGGTTCAGCTGATTATCCACCAGGACCCTCAAATCTTTTTCAGAGTCCCTGCTTCCCAGAGTAGAGACCCACATTGTATAAGTATGGCCTGCATTCTTGGCAGCTGGAAGTATATATTTACATTTAGCCATATTAAAACACATTACTTGCTTGTACTCAGTTTGAGTTAGTGAAGATAGCTTCTTGCCTCTTTCAGATTAACCAGAGTGTGAAGATCCTGGAGGAAAGGGGTTGTATTTAGAGGAGTTAGCTTTGAGTCTCATAATACATTATACTTAAAATGAAAATTTACATCCATGGCAGTGATTTGAGCCAAACTATAAAAATAGTAATCTACAGAAGAGCAAATCTGATAGGGAGTCTAAGGTATTGTCATAATACCAAGCATCATAGCTCTCTGCTCAGACTTAAATGATTTTTGTGTATAAGATAATGATTTACGTATCCATACAAATTTTGTTCGTGTCTATTGTAGCAGTGGAAAAATAGGGCTTGTCTTCACATACAGCGCTGCACTGGAATTTTTTTCCCCTTAAAACTTTGCTGTTACTGCAATTCTAATGCTTACCACTTTTTGAAAGCTAAAAATGTTTTGGTCTAAACCATCTCTCTCATGAAGGAATAAAATTAGAAAGTAAATTCCAGTGATTAAAGGTTCGTCTAGAGTGCCTATCATCATGGTACCTACTCTCTACACATAGATATGCTATTTATAAAACAAACATAAAATTAGTAGTGTTATTGTAGACAATCAGGGCTAATCCACCCTTCTGGAGTTCACTAAGAAATTGATAATTTGGTGGGAAAACAGGAGAGGGAAAAAACAAAAAATTGTCCATAGTTTTGTTTAAATTAACTGTAGGAAGAAAAATTTTAAGGGGCACCCCAATGATTTTAGGTGCAACCTTGCTGAGGATGCTTGATAAAGATCTGTACTTCTTTAAGGAGCATTCCTGACCCCTTTCTTGTCCCCAGATCAAAGATGGGGACCCCCTGCTGCAGTTCATCACACAATCCAACCTCGCACTATCTGCTTTTGCAAGACAAATTCCTAAAGAATTTTCTGTAAGTGGGAAAATGGCTTTTAAAAGTAAATGTTTAAGATAGAGAGACACACCAACCAGACAGGACAGGCAGATGTAAAAGCAAGAAAGAACAGCCAGGAAAAGTTGAAGGGGAGGGCAGAGGGGGAAGCATAATCCACACCTCTTCATAAGTCACCTCTACTGGCCATTCACTTACAGTCTTGGCAACAGCCAATGATATTTTATATATACATAAAGCAAACAACAACAACAACAACAACAAGTTCTCAAACAGGGAAGTGGTCTTGCATCCTTTTCCTCTACCCTGAGTAATCTTACTCTGTTGCTGGAAAGAAAGAGACGAGTGGAAGGAACAGAAGATGAGCAAGTGAGTTAGAGTAAACAAATTATACTGTGCAACTTTAACTATGGTCTTGCAACTGCTCCCTGATTTTATTTATAAATTAATTGTCTACTCTAATCCATTCACTAGATATAAGCTAATTAGACAGTTGATTTTAAGCAGAATTATAGAAAAATCCTTGAAAAAAAAATGCTAATGTTCCTCTTCACACACACCTCTACACTGAAACCACTCAGTAATGGGAAACTGAGAAATCAGTGGAAGGATGAAATATTAAACACAAACTATGTTTGTTCTATAAGGCATTGTCAGCCCTAAGATAGAGTGCCATGTTCTTGCTTTGGTTTCTGTTTCAGAACACGATTATTACTGCCCTTGAAAAGGACAAAACAAAGGGCAATGAAGATATAGATTTCGGGAATTTGTCACAAGGAAAGAGTAAAAGGTTTGGGCCTTATCTGGCTCAGGAGGCAGGTCTGAAGATTTCAGAATTATATAAGTAGTTGGTGAAGGGTTCAAAAGTCAGGACGATGCTCTTTTCACAATAACTTAACAAGGTGTGTAGCCTCAGGGATGCAGTTGACTCTAAACATTGGTTTTGCCCACACAGTATAGTTAATATTCCATAAGTAAAGATAGCAGTTAATGTTTTACCCTTTCACTGATTTAGGCTGAAATGTGCTTGTCTTCCTATAACCTGATCATCCTGGTTTTCTACAGTATAGATACAGCTTCCTAGACATGCATGTATAGCCAGTTTGGCTACTAACACTTCTTCCCAGCTCGGTGTGGTAGGGCATGCCAGACTGCATTGCTCCAAGACTCCTGGTGCTGCTCTCTGTGTGCATTTCCCATGCACATTCCCCTGTAGAGGGACTACACGAGAGCTGCCCAGATTTTCTGAGAACATATGGACACATCAGTAGGCAGTGTGGTGAGCATGGATGCACAAATGTGACTGTTGTGAAAAGAGCAGCTGTGTGGGCAAAGCTCAGCCTTGTTTGTTGTAGCTGATTCAAATTATGTCGTCATGAATGGATTATGAAACTTGGTTACAGAAGGGAAAGTGAGAAAATTAATCAGAATTATCACTAAAAAAAATGAACATGAAAGACCCTGTCAAAGCCACTAGAGCAGATCATGTAAATAAGTGTATGGCTAGACATTTTTATAGGCAGAGAAGTGATGAAAGAGTGACAAAGAAGGAAAATGGTGGACACAACCTAAAGCTGCTAGGCTTGTTGGTCAGTTAGTTTCCTGTCCAGAAAATAGATATTTTTCATGTGAACAGGAAATTCTGATCACTGTAACAAACAGAACTGCCTTTCCTATAATCAGAATGGATGCAATGAACTGTGCTCCTCACATGACAAATGTAAAGCTTAGCAGAAACTAAAAAGCCATTGTACAAGTATGGACTGATGGACAGATCTGCTGCCCTAGTCTGAGACAAACAATTCAGAGCTGGTGCCAGCAAGCAGTATTTGTGGTCAGGAAAGAATAAATGGTATAGGCCTGTGGTTTAAGAAAAAAAATACACAATTAGACTTTCATGGTAAACATCTGCTACTTAAAGATTCAGTTGTAACACTTTCAATATAAAATAAAAAGGAATATGAAATGTAACAACATTTAAAGTGGAAGCAAAGGAACGCCACTTATCTAATCAATAGTTTATTGAAGTGAATGGCATAAATCCAAGTAATACTGTAAATTGTATGAAATTAAATGCTTACTTCCTCATCTCAGTACATGCCTGTTTGTGTTAAACCTTTCAAAGCACCACCATCAGCAATATCCATAAGAACTGTGACACTAACAAAAAGTCCCCCATGCCATATATTCCTTAACAGCCAGAGCATCATTTGAGCTGAAGTCCATCACTTTAATTCTACAACAGGAGTTCTAACCCTGTGGGTACAGCAAGAGGAGTTATTCTTCCAACCACAGAGAGAAAACAAGAGTGCTACTTTTCTCCTCAAGGTAGTGAGCAGAAGGGGGGAGCAGAGATCCTTTGAGGTAACAATAGAATTAGCACCTCATTTAAATCATTGAGGAAGTGGCACAAAGGGTACAAGGATGTGGCTGGATTTTAGATGATGGGAGGAAAAATTTAAGACTCTTGATCTATAGTTTGACATTACATAAAAAAAGCAACAACAAGCCAGCTTCATTTACTGCAAGCTTTACTGTAATCTGACAAACCAAACCAACATAAAAAATATCCCCATCTGTTAGACAGGTGTTTGGTGCAGTAATTTAAACTAAAGATTAATAAATCCAGAGAAACTAGAGTCCATGCAAGATGTTTGTATTCCTACCAACTAGAAATGTGATGCACCATTGAAGTAGCTACCATTAATGAAGCATAGTCACTGAGGTAAAAGTTCTGTTTTAGTAAAAAGCATACACAATCCTGAGATGCAGTGTAGTGGATGCAGTGTCTGGACTGATTGACTGTTGTTTTAACTTGCAATACTGAGCTCAAGAGAAACAGTCTGATTCAATTTTAATGGAGTTAGCAATTCTAGATAACTGTAACTGCTAAGCTTGGAGGACTGGTAAGGGAGATGGTTACACTATTGTTTTTCCTCTCTAAATGTCTTGGAACTTTGTGTTTAATACAAGTTAACCATCTTAAGGAAATACAAATAATTCTCTACTACACACCAAAGTACACTGGAGAAGTTTTCAGAACTCATTTACTTTGAACTAGTCTGTTCTTGAACTCCTATTTTTCACACAATCAGAGAAACCAAGGGAATGTATTTAGGAGAGTTAATTTCACTAATTAAAACAGAGAGATTCTACTTGTGTAAAACTGTAGGTCACAAGGCCTATTCAATTTATCTTTAAAATAGATGTCAAGGAAGTGTTTATTTTCACTGTAAGAATCAAAACATGGGCAGCTGCTACAAAGTTTTATCAACAATCTTAGGTGAATTTAAAAACAGGGAAATATCTCATTTACGCTGATCAATGCTAGCAAACCTTAGAGAAGGCAATCTAGACTACTCCCTTCCCTTCTTCTTGGATAACTCATTCCACTAATCACATTCCTGAAGTAGTCATTTAGTTGAACCATTGTTAAGTACTCTCATCGAGAGGATTTGAGCACAAAAACAATTTTAAATTTTGAAAACATAACTAGTTGGTTATTCTTTAGATGTAGGCATTGACTACTGTTATTTTATTATGGCAATTATTTCCAGAGCTAAAATGCTGGACTCTACATGATAAAGTTTGCAAGAACCTGCAGGGTAAAGGGATTTTGTAGGTTTTCAACAACAAGCTAGTTGAGAAGCCTGAAGCAAACAGGGGAAATTATCAAATGCTACAAATTATGTATTTTACAATTGTACAATGATCATAATCATGTAAAATGGAGATGATGTGGTCACAGTTCAGGGCAACTGTACCTGTGTTTCCCCTCAAAGGTCCACCAAGGGCATCCACTGGCTCCCCAACCATTGACTTTGGGGACCGGCATCTCTCTCCCTTCTGACTGGTTATGTCCAGACTATACAGTTCCCTGCCTTCACTGTGTTATTCCTAGCACAGATCAGCTGCCAAAGGCACCTGCTTGCTTCCTTCTTCAGAGAGGCTTAACAGGTATAATTGCTACAGCTGTAAATACCACACAGTTCTGTCTATGCAAGCCTATTTTATTAAGGTAAAAAGCATTACAGAGAAAACACCAAAAAACAATAAAAAACTACACACTTGCTAATAAGTTTAATAGAGTTAACCTCAGCCCTAACATGGATTCTGGTAGGAGGAGTCCTTCAAACCCCCACCCAAGGGGGATTCTTTGTGGTTAAAAGTTCATCACCATTGCACTCAGAACAACCAGAGTCTTATGGGACCTCAGTAGGCCAAGTTCTTCCAATCCTTTGGAAAGGATTGGGGACCTCTGTGCACAAGGGGTCCTGATCAGGAAGGAGGCCCTGAGCCAGTTTAAAGCCAGGCTATTTATCCAAAAACCCCTTTCTTTGTCCATTGAAAATTGGATTGTCCAGAGACAGTTAGTATATGCAATGGAGATGGCTTCTCTGGAGATTTCACAACATGAGTGAATTTGCTTGCTCGCTCGCCCCTGCTGTTCTCCTATTTACCCTTCTCATGGAAGTCATACAATTACTCAACAACACATACACAAATGCATCTGAATACAATGTACACCAAAGGTATTAACCCTAATTCAATAAGGTTAACTTAATTCAATAATGTTTATCTTAATTCCATACAGTTTGTTCAGGATATTGTCAGTGTCTCACAGATGCTTAATCACCATGTGAAGCATTTTGAGATCTATGGATGAAAATTACTGAGTATGATCAATTTCATGACAATCCCCTACATTAGTATTTCATTGTTCTCCACAGAACACTAAGCATTTCACAATACTGAAAGGAAAATAGGAGCACTACCCCAAAGAGCTCACAAACTAATTTCAGACACAACAATGAAGGGAGGCAATATACACAGTGTAGAAGGGTTGAGAGAAGAAGGACACAGGCAATATCAATAAGATTTCCTGGTTACTCAGGGTCACTATGCTACTAATGCACATAGCATGAGAGACATCAAAGTATATAGGTGCCTAGTTTGCCAATTTCTTGTAGGTATCATCAAGAGGAACTCTGATGGAGCATAGTAGCCTTATGAAGCAGCTTAAGTAAAGTGTTCCATCTACAAACTCAGTGTGGAATTAAACATGGAGCATCCTTGTACATCTGCAGAGAAACAATGCCAGTACCACCACCAATGCTATAGGAGACTCAGGGGTTAGTGGAGGAATAGCCACCACCATGTGGAACTGGAAACAGTAGGAGCCCCATTAAAGCTCTACATGCATGAAGGGGTCTCTCCAACACTACCTCTTCTGGGATGGCAGAGATTCTCTGTAAGCGTAGGGGATTCCATCACACCAACAGAGATCTCAGCTGGGACAGTGGCAGTATACCACTTCACCAGAATCCCTCAGAATCCTCCCCACCCCCTGCCCATGTCAGGGCACTCCGCTTGATAAGGTGGTCACCCCATACAAGAGCCTTCTGTCAGGGAGACAAGCAGAGGGCCATCACTCTTTTTCAGGCTGGCCAGGGCCTCTCCAGACCTCAACGCACCTTCCCCTGTTTCTGCATGGGCTGGGGTCCAGTCTAGGAGGAGGGAAACCTCAACCCCCATCACCGCAACAGAGGTCTATATTTAGGGGCAACAAAAGTATTTATAGTGCAAGAGGGTTGCCCAGCATTAATTTCATTTGTGGGTGAGAGGGTGTGGCAGATATAGCATTAGTTAATTTATTTACAGGCATCATAGTATTCATTTTTCATCCCTTCGACACACACACACACGTTGAGTTAGATAGTTTGTGCAGGGAAGGGGACATTAACTGGGAACTCACAGTTCAGCCAGCAACAGACCAAGGAATGTTGTGATACCCGACCACCGGGAGATTGGGCGAGGGAAGAGTGGCATAAGGCACTGATGCATTTCAATCTGGTAAGTAGACTTTGGGCACAGGTGTTGGGTAATTTACATTTACATATAATTTACAACAAAACATTTTCCCCAATAGGCAGTTTAGAACACAGCCCAGCTACTTTAAACTTCCCAAGCCTAAACATTGTAACTCCGATTTAAAAAAAAAGATGCTTATTTTAGGAACCTCAGCAAACACATGAAATAGCCCATGAAACAGATTTGTTTAAATCTTTAAACAAGCTGTTCCTGAGTTTTAAAATCATTAGTCTTCAACCCATTTCCGAACAACCATAAGTACTGAGGTGCAAAAGGATTATCCACTTCAAGATATTCTGGTCTGGAGCCCCATTGTCTGGGATTCTTATCAAATTAGATATTTCTTAATTGACATAATTGCATATTTCAACTCAATCAATCACTTCATCTCTATTTAATTCCTCATCTAGATGACATAAAATGAAGGTCAGAGAGGAAAAGAAGTGGATAGAGAAGGGAAAATTCCTATCTGAATGTTTGATTCTAACCTCTGTGTTAACAGGGACCAGGTATGTGATATGAGAATTCCTCTGACCTTGTTTACACTTCTCCACACCAATGTAATAACAATGAAACAATGTAACCGGCAAGATACTTGATACATCAGTAGATGGGACATATACAATACAATATACAAGTGTCATACATGTAACAGTTTTAAAACAGCATGCACAATATAATAGAACGGTCCATTTTGTCAGTCTCTTCCTAATCTTACAAAAGATAACTCATGTCAGTTACTTTTGCTACTATCCTCTTTCGCAGTTACAAATCTTCTGCGTGTCAATGTGCAAGTGTATTAACTAATTTTCAATAAAGACATTAAGCATAACAGGCACTTAGAGACACCCTGGAGTTTTTCCAGTGTGGTTTTGTTAAGCAATATGTACCCTTCAAAGAATTCAGTTATATAAGCAAACTTTGGCTTCTGTTTCAGTTTATTTGATGTGTGAGTCTTGTTATCCAGTAATGAAGTCTTCACCTTTAAAAACAAACAGTCTTAAAATGTAAACTTGGTAATATAAGTACAATGTCCTTTTATCAGGCTCTGGCATGCAACAAATGTGAAAAGCTATTTTCTCTAGGCAAACTCATGTAATTTAATGGCATCAAAAGTCTTCAGAATAATACTGAAACTCAGATGTTTGCAGCCGGCCTGCATCCCATTAGCACAGGTGCAGTTCCCATCACACAGGACAGGTACCAGTCCCCATTTGGCAACTATCCCAATTCCCCATCAAAAGATGCTGATCTCTCCTTACCCCAGGTTTGTCTAGTCCACCCTAGAAAAATTAGCATCCATGTTACAGAACTCCAGGCATAGTTGCTGAATAGATTTAGATGACAGTGGTAAACACTTCATTCCTGTCTCTATTACAGCTTCCATCACTACCACCATTGGCAAAGCTACACCAGTGGTATCTTGCAGCCAAGAAGTAAGTGTACATAAGACCCAATGAGACAGGACAATGGTTTAAGTACTAGTATAGACAAAGCTCAGATGTTTTACCCACCCCTCCCCCCATTCTGAAAATCTGAATACTTGCCTCCTGTTTACACTAGCAACTCAATACCAATACAGTACAGCATTTACCTGAATCTACATTTAAATTTTAAAGCCATAAACCACCACCAGGCCAAGTCCACCACAAGCAATAGTGTAAACCAAATGATTAAAATGTTAGCAGTTGCCAATGGCCTGAATACACTAATACTCCAACAGTTGCTGCCACCAGAGATAATGTGATGGTGGGAAGTTGTGGAAAATACTACTCTAGACAAAGCCTTGTTGAAAGTAACACAAGTACTCATTTCCTCACATCACTACAACTACCTTCTTTTAGGTTCAGCTGCACAACTGTGCTTCAGGTAGCACAGATTCATTTTCAGTGATTTCCTACTTTGTAGACCAGCACCCTATCTACAGTAGCATCAGTTCCCCCCCCCCCAATCAATAATATCCCTGTTGAACCTCCTGCATTGCACTTTTACCAGCAGCCATCAATGCTTTGCTGATCAGAGACAGGCATCTGATGCTTTCTCCCACTAACAGATGTCAATTAGGACATGGGGGAGGCATAATGGTTGCATTATGCACTCCCACAACTGGTTAGGCCCTTTATGCTAGTCTCTTGCTCCCTAGGCTGAGAGCACTGTGTAGCCAACATCCTCACCTCTAGAGGGGATATGTCTTGTGTCTTTTGACAACAACAAAGTTACAGTTGAAAGGATGCTGGCTACAATATGGAACCTCTCAAGAATATGAACATGGACTTCAGAGTCAGATTAGGGGCTTTGAAGACTTACGTTTTAGGGAAGGAAGTGGAGGGACTTAAGTAGAGAAGATGTTTGTTGGCTTCCACAAAGCTTTAATGTGTAGTTTTGCTGACACCCTTTCCTTTCCCTGAAATACCTCGTACAATACCTTAGGCATTATGTCTATGTTTTTAAAAAATGCCTCTACACCAATGCCTTTCAGTCATCGAGACCATCCTGTCTGCTCTCTCACCTAATTAAAATCTAAATTAGTTAAGTAACACAAGGATTAATAAAAAATATCCAGGATAGACACTGAGTCTTCTCACATTTTTTAAAGGATTGCACACCCACTTATGCAGAGCCATAGAGAATATAAATGGCTTGCTACCCCCCCCTCAGAAGTTTCCCCTTAAAAAATGGAACAACAAATAAGAATGTAAGTGTTGGTTGCTTAGGGCTGGCCAGAAAATGAGATTTCCTGTTGGCATAAAAAAAAAAAAAAAAAAAAAATATCAGGTTTCAGAAATTGTTTTAATTCTAATACAGACCAAAATAAAGAGTTTGAATTTTTTCCATGAAAAACCAAGCTCTCTCTTACATACCCATACACAGAATAGCCAGTGGTGAGGACAGTCACCTAGGATGTGGGAGGCTCAAGTTCAAGCCTCTGCTCTGCCTGATTTGCTGTCCAGCCTAAAGAGCAGAGACTAGTCTCCCACATCTCACGTGAGTGCCCTAACTACTGAGCTTATCTGGTGTGTCTCTTGTTTTGACCAAAAATTCCATTCTAGATTGAAGAAACTTTCCCAATGAAATTCTCATAGAAAGGGATTTATTTCCACAGAAAGTTTCAGTTTTGAATAATTGGAATTTTGTGGCAGAAAAATATTTAATAAAAACATTCTCCACCAGCTCTAAATCTAGATTGCCAAAATACTGTTCACATCCAGTTACCTCTACTGAAACCCTACCTCATTTAATATTAATGCCCAGTGGTGCTTCCTTAAGATCAAAATCTGCATGTTGT
This sequence comes from Chelonoidis abingdonii, assembly GCF_003597395.2. Classification (NCBI taxonomy): domain Eukaryota; kingdom Metazoa; phylum Chordata; order Testudines; family Testudinidae; genus Chelonoidis; species Chelonoidis abingdonii. Next base: position 47,256,189 of record NC_133771.1, read on the forward strand.
TCTTATTCACAGAACATGTTCAATCTGGAATGTGTTTCTTTCCATCCAAATACATTATGGATTAGTATTATATCATATGAAGGGGAAATGCCGCAGAAATCTTCTTACACCGTAATAGGATTTAGCCCTCCTTCCGGAGCAGTTTATCTAACTTTCAGGGGCACCTTTGGGGATATTTTACAAATGATTACAATTCCCTTATGATTAACATCTTGGCTTCTGGGAATAATTCTTCTCTATATATTCCTTCTTTCTCTACTTATGTGTCAAGCCAGTGAAAGGAGGAAGTCAGCTGCTGTTGAAGTTAAAGAGGATGCAGTAGTCATGGTAATGAGTAGTCTTGTATGAGTGATTGTAATCAAGAAAAAGCTTGAAGTGAAATATGCTCCCTTCCAACCCCCTCCCCATTTGATTTCACTTAATTACATTCCATAAAATGAAAGAACCTTCAGACATTACCAAACCAACACATTTTCCGTTCATATGGCAATATACTGTATATATCAGTAACAAATCCCCACTAATACTCAATCTGGCAAATTTCCCCTCTGATGTTCAGTTTATCCACCAGCATGATGCGCCACTTTGAGCTTTCACAGCTCCCTCTATTTGAGGATCTCAGCATGCTTTGCAAGTGCTCATTAATCTCACACCGATGGGAATGAGGTGCGGGCTGTAACCACTGTGCTACAGCGGTGATTTAAACCAAGCCCCAAGGAGGCTCCGTGGCTAACTAGAGGCCACGCAGCCAGTCAGCTGAAAAGCCAGAACTCCTAGCTCCCAGCCCCAAGACCACGGCTGTCCCCCGGAACTAGGAAATGGTCGCGATCCTCTCAGCCAGCGGGAGCAGGGCGCTGGGGATGAGCCCGAAGTAGCTCTCGGTGCAGGAGCGGCTCCTGGCCACGCGCACCGGGGTGGAAAATCACCGCAACCAGCAGCAGGACACTAGAGACACCACTTGTTGCGACTCTCCCGGCCGTCGAAAAAGCTCTAACTACTCCCCAGCCCTCTTCCCCAGGCACAGGCGCCAGCTCCTGGCAGAACGCTCCAGCTCGCCGGGCCTGGACCCAGCACCGCCCCCGCCGCAACAGCGAGCGGATGCACCGCACGCCCTTTCATGTTCTGATTTTCATTTATTTATTGCGTGCAGCCGCAGGGTTGCATGAACGCTGCCTGGAAACAGCACCAGGCTCCCTCCAGCACCCGGCCGCCGCCGCCGCCGCCGCTTGCCCCTGCCCGCACACTCTGTCAGCGGCTTCCAGCCCAACCACCAGCCGCTGCGCCCACAGGCTGCTGCGGCTGGGGGCCCAGCTCGCCACCACCCCACGGGCGCCGCGGCGGACCGGGCAGCACAAGTTGCCGTTCCCCCTGCAGGGACAGCAGGGACCCGGCCCAGAAGCTCCGGGGAAGTTTGCCCGGCAGGACTTTACCTTCTCCTCACTCCGCGAGCAGCCTCGGGCGGCGGCAGCTGGTGCCGGAGGAGGGAGGCAGCGGCTGCCGGCCGGCGCTGTCACGCTGTAGAGCGAGGCGGGGAGGGAAGGGCCAGGCGCCGCGCGGAGGAAGGCGGGGAGAAGAGGGGGAAATACGGTCCCCTGAGTAAATCGTGGGCTGATTGTGACGTAACAATGGTGCTAGGGACAAATGAGAAGCTGTCTGGAAAGGGGGGCTCTATGACGTCATGATCGCCAGCACCAATCCAGGGTTAATGGAACGTTCGGGACTGGGGAGCCCCAGAGGAACAGGAAGAGACGGGGCGGGGAGAAGGGGCGAGGCTGACTGGCAGTGGAGACCTGGGAGAGAGGGGCCGAGACTCGCCTGCTGACGGGCAAAGCACCGGCATGGGGACAAGAGAAGCATGATCCCGAGGAGCGGCTGGGGTGGCGCGGTCCGATCCAGAGGAGGCGGGGGTAGTGGGGCTGCAAGAGGGAGGGAGCGGCGGGGCTGGGGATCGGTTGCAGCCCATCGCGCCCTTCCCCTCTAGCCCCCCCAGAAAAGCTACACAGCCCGGCCCGGGACCGTTATGTCTCCTATCCAACCGGCCCCCTCTGCCGCTCAGCCCATGCCCCACCCCATTTGCGGGGCGAGTCCGCGCTGAGCTCATCGCTCTCTGCAGCTGGAAACCCAAACTCTCGACTCATCACCCCAGTCAGCCGGTGGCCGAGGCGGCCAATCAGAGCGGATGTGGGGCGGTGCTGACCAGACTCCCCCACTCCTCCTCATTGTTATTGCGGGCTGCTGATCTGGCAGTTCCCAGCGGGGCTGCAACTCAGACAGTGGCCTTCCCCCTTGCTAAGGTGATTTGATAGCAAGTCTGAAAAATCAGGACAGGGGATGGAGAATAATAGGATCTTATATAAATAAGAAAAGGCCCTACATAGTGGGACTGGTTCTATAAGATTGGGACATCTGGTCATCTTATCCCCTGTAGTGATAGTGTGTGGCAGAGTGGGCCCTGCAATGGTGCGGAAGGTCACTGCACTGAGCGTGGCTTATATTCAGGACACTGCACTAGGGTTAATGACTCGTGGGCTCCCGCACAAGCGATGTCTGGAGCAAAGGGGTAACATGCAGGGCAAGGGAGGACTTTGGCCCAGCCTGGCAGTAACCATCCCATACATTCTTCTTTCACTGTCCCCTGTTGATGTTTGCTGATCACATTAGTGCTGCTAAATGGAGAGGGTTTCTAGAACAGCCTGTTATTTAGGTTGCCTGACCCTTCCCTGCCAGTGTCAGGAGCACTTGTACTCTGGTCGCTAGCCCTGCTGACACATCTACTCTGCTGTTGTTACCCTTGTTGCCTAGATTAAAAGCAAGCGTTTGCCTACCTGCACTACAATCACACCTTCACTTGCATTGTAGATGTACCTCATAAGACCTTGTTTTCAGTTGCTTATAACTTTGTTGAACTTCAACAGTTTGGACTGACATTTTTCATGCCAAGTGTCTGTCTCAGGCTGAATTTTTGGGGAAAATTTTGAACCAAAACAGTTCAGCTGTGTCTGAGAATGAGAGTAGGGAAAATATATTATCTTTCCTATGTTAACTAAGTGTGACCCTTTCTTTGAAAAGCTGTAGCCTGTGCACTGAGTGAGGCATAGGTCCTGTGAAGAAATGTCATGTGATCATATAATTAAAGAGTATATCATTCATATGCATAAGGGGTTGAATTAAGGTTTCATAGGCACCTGTAATTCTGCCATTTTCTAACATTTGAGTGCTTAACTGTGCAACCTTAATAACATTACAGTAGTTTAATGTAGTTTTTGTGTAATATAATAAATACAATTCTATACAGCTATTCTTTCTCTCGTTATCCAACTCCTCACAAGAATATCGGAGTGCTTACAAAAGTTACAGTATCCACAGTTAAATTATATTCTGGCTTTCTCTCCAGAATAGGGTACTTAATAGAGAAATAAAATTCCCCTGCTCCCTGCCCCAGGGGTGTTGGCCATCCAAATTAGATAGTCTTTAGGACAATAAATAAAGCGAGTGAACTGGAGATAAACTAATAGTAAGGCTGTCAGTTTGTCACAAAAGTCACGAAGTCTGTGACTTTCCGTGACCTCCATGACTTCTGCAGTGGCCAATGCACCTGGCTCAAGGGCAGCGCAGGCAATCTCCGTGCAAGGCGCACCGGCCGCTCTGGGTCAGTTTCGGGCCACCGCCAGCAGCAGAGTTTGGGTGTGGGAGGGGGTTGGGACATAGGACGGGGTGAGGTGGGCTCTGGACAGTGCTTACCTGGGGGACTCCCCAGAAGCAGCTACATCCCCCTCACTTAGCTCCCAGGTGGAGGCGTGGCCAGGCAGCTTTGTTCACTGCCTCCGCCTGCAGGCACCGCTGCCGCAGCTCCCATTGGCCGTGGTTCCCGAAGAGAAGCCAGCGCTCTGGGTGGAGGCAGCCTGCAGAGCTGCCTGACCACCACACCTCCACCTATTAGCTGAGCAAGGGGAATGATGCCGCTTCCGGGGAGTCTCCCAGATAAGCGACACGCAGAGCCCTCCTCACCCCATCCTGTGCCCCAACCCACTGCCCCCTTCCAAACCCAAATTCTGCTGCTGGGGGAGGGAGGGAGGTGCGGAGTCAGATAGTGAGCCTGCTGGCCCATCCAACACCAGCGGGGGTCCCGGGCCGTGCTCCATTACCCACCCCACTCCCCCCAGGCAGCCAGGCCACCCTCCCCCAGCACCTGTGGGGTCCCCAGGTAGCCCCCCTTCCAAGTTTTATTCACTGGTATTTTTAGTAAAAGTCATGAACAGGTCACCAGCCAAGAATTTTTGTTTATTAAAAATACCCTTGACTAAAATGTAGCCTTAACTAATAAAGGCAGCAAAGAATCCTGTGGCACCTTACAGACTAACAGACGTTTTGGAGTATGAGCTTTCGTGGCTGAATACCCACTTCGTCACATGCATCTGACGAAGTGGGTATTCAGCCACGAAAGCTCACGCTCCAAAACGTCTGTCAGTCTATAAGGTGCCACAGGATTCTTTGCTGCTTTTACAGATCCAGACTAACACAGCTACCCCTTGATCCTTAACTAATAGTAATGTGTAGATCGGGATAGAGAGCAGGGTCGGGGGCTGCACCACGTGGCTCAGCCCCGCTTTGGCGCTGGGTTGGGGGCTGCACCACGCGGTTCAGCCCCGCTGTGGCCGGGGTGCAGGGTCGAGGCCGGACCACGCAGCTCAGCCCTGCTCTGGCACTCTGGCCGGGGCGCAGGGTGGGGGGCCAGACCACGCGACTTGGCCCCGCTCTGGCACTCCGTCTGGGGTGCAGGGTCAGGAGCCGCACCATGTGGCTCCCAGAAGCCACGACATGGCCCCACTCTGGCTCCTGCAAACTTCAATGGCCCCCTCCAGTGCTCTAATGGGAGCTGCAGGGGCGGTGCCTGCGTATGGGGCAGTGTGCAGAGCTGCCTGGATGCGCCTCTGCATAGGAGCTGTAGAAGGGACATGCTGCTGCTTCCAGGTGCTGCTTGGGGTAAGTGCTGCTCGAAGCCTGCACCCCTGAGCCTCTCCCCATGGCCCAACTGCCTGCCCCATCCCTGATCTCCCTCCTGCTCTCCAAACCCCTCAATTCCAACCTGGAGAACACTCCAGCATCCCAAACCTCTTATCCCCAGTCCCACCGCAGAGCCTGCACCCCCACCTGGAATCTGCCCCCTTCCTGCACCCCTGCCCCAGTCATGATCCCCCTCCCAGCCCAGAACACTGTCCTATACTCCAAACTCCTCAACACCATCCCCATCCCAAAGCCACACCCCCAACCCTCTCCCGCAGCCCAACCCTGATTTTGTGAGCATTCATGGCCCACCATACAATTTCTATTCCCCGATGTGGCCTTCAGGCCAAAAAGTTTGTCCACCCCTGGAGAGAGTTTGCCATGTCTGGCAATAACGTAAAATACTAAAATTTGGGGATAGTGACTGGCTTGGAGACTAGAATGGAGATCAGTATTTACCTGATGTGTCTCTCCCTCCTCAAAAAGGAATTTCACAAATAAAAGTAAATGATGGCTTCTTGCAGCAGCCAGCTGAAATTGAGTGAGTGTGAGTGAGCTCACCTGAACTGTTTGAATGAGTAGGTTGTGAGTCTCTTCTAGTTAAGATAAATTAAACAAAAAGTTGAACATTCCAAGAAGACCTTCACTTTAACAGGGAAGGGAGAAAAGCAGACTTCATGAAATTAACAGAGGATCGAATTTACCTGAGAGCACTTAAATCCAGATTCACAAAGGTACTTTGTGCAATGCCTAATCTCTATATACGCTGCTCCCTAGTGGAATTCTCAGCTGCAAATTAGGCACCCAGGCTCCCTTTTCAATACATTTGGGGAGAGAGGCACCGAAGGAAGGGATTCTCAGTAGCCAGCAGGGAGCTGAGTTACTGAGAATCTGAGCTGAGCAGGGAATCAGACTAAACTAGCTGGAAGTGCTGAGCAAAGCAGCAAGGCATAAGGCTCAGATCCTCAAAGGACGTTGAGGGATCTAACTCCCATTGATCTAGGTATTAGCCATCTGACTGACAGACCAGAGATAGATGCTGCCTTCCAGATGGGATCCTCAGCCATGAACACTCATGAAAAATCTCTGGTTAGGGCACTTACTTAGGGTGTGGGAGACTCAAGTTTAAGTCTGTGCTTCAATGAATATTTATACAAAGCAGAACAGCTCTACCAGGAGATACCGAGAGAAGACCTGTCCCAGAATACTCAATAACCTAGTGGTTAAGGTAGTCATTGGGGATGTGAGGCTTGAGTTGAAGTCTGGAGCAGGGACAAGAACCCAAGTCTCTCACATCCTAGGTGACTGTCTTAACCACCAGGATGTGTGTACATTTTTCCAAAAAATTCTTGACCTGCTTGCCTCAGGCTGTCTTTTGTACAGATTGAAAAACAATGAAGAGTCCCATGGCACCTTATAGACTAACAGATGTATTGGAGCATAAGCTTTCGTGGGTGAATACCCACTTTGTCAGACTCATGCAGGGATCATGCATCTGACGAAGTGGGTATTCACCCACGAAAGCTTATGCTTCAATACATCTGTTAGTCTGTAAGGTGCCACAGGACTCTTTGCTGCTTTTACAGATCCAGACTAACATGACTACCCCTCTGATACTTTTGTACAGATGATATACTGCCTCCCTTCCCCTCATCAGTGGTCTGCATCCAGCCCACCTGCTGGGGGATGTGGCAAGTATTAGGTCCTTGATGTGTTCAGAGCATGCCTACAGGATTGGGCCCCATGGGCAAGGTAGGTGTATCCCCGCAACCCAGTTTGAGAATCACCCTTTGAGGCCATCAGGGCATTGGCTTGTACTAGCACTCAAAGCAGCCTGTTTGCTGTGGGGAGAAGTCAGCACTTGGGTGGCTTTGCAAATGCTGACCAGTAGGAATATAGGCACCTAGGAGATTTAGGTGCCTATGGGATTAGGCAACAGTTGAGTGGCAGTTTTGAGAATGTCCGTGGCACCTAAATGAGGCCTAAAGAGGCAGATAGGTACCTAAGTATCATTGTGAATTTGGGCCTTAGTTATTAGAGTGGTGGGTGGGATTAAAATCCCCAAGACAGATGGAAGGCAGTGATTTAGAAAAATCATATGTTTTTAGTGGAATTGGAGGGAAGAGGAAACCATAAAAAGGGTGGCAAAGTTCAGGGGCATAGTAAAGAGTATGCTGTAGCATTTAGAAAATAATAATGGAAAATATAGGAGGGTGCAGGGGAAAATGCATTCTCCAGAGTTGGAAAGTTCTTCAATAGTTACACCAGAGATTCTCAAACTGAAATCTGTGGATCACTGGTAGACTATGGAGAGCAGGCTGATCACATGTTACTGGCTCCTAAATACTTATACTTTATAGAAGCAATTGCTGTAGTTGCCACAATGATTTTATGCAATCATGACTAGGGGGTGAAATGATCCATGGAAATTACAGTAGAAGGAGGAGATAATGGAGATTGTTTCACATCTACACTATTCAAAATGTTTGTGAATCTCTGAGTTAGAGGCACAGACTAAGAGGTCCAGGAGGAAGGAAGGGTCCCTTTAGCATACAGTCTACACAGATAAAACAACTTTAAGGGCCCATCTAAAGTGCGGGACTAGCTGGGCTAGACAATTGGATTGACACAGTTTTTTTTGTTTGGGACAATCATGTTTAAGCCTATGTCACAATTCCCTAATGGTTCTTTCACATAGACTGACAGAATTACACTTGTAAACAAACCCCAAGTTTAGTTTAAACTTTTGCAGACAAACAAGATAATAAAGAGTTTGGTTGGCTAGAGTTGCAAGAGTGATTTATTTTAAACCAAATAAAAATCAAACAAAATAAAATGGCTTTCTCTAAAGTAGAGTTGTAGGTTAAAGGATGTATGGGTTTTTACCCTTGGTTGTCCACAACCAGCTTTAAACTGTTTTGCCACTATGTAATGCGGGCCTAACTCACTCAACTTTTCAGTCCTAACTCACCCTGACAAACAATTATTATAATCTACAAATTGACCATCAGCAGACTATTTAAAAAACAAAAACTAGGATTTGTGTGGATGGTAAGAGAGATAGCAATTGTGTCTTCTGATTATTGCTAGTTAAGAAGCTTTAAAAAAAAACCTGTTACTTTGAAAACCTGCAAAAAAAGGATTTTTACTGAAGTAGTTTCACTTACATTATTTTCTCTGATTCTGTTACCCAGTTTAGATTTTGAAGTAAGCTAGTAACTGGTGGAGTAATTCCATCGGTACTGTAATTATAAAATGCCCTTCAGGGCCAGTTTTCAGCAACACTTTTGTCTATCATGGCTCTTAGCTGGATGATATAAAGTACATGTTGGTAAGATTCCAAGTTTTATCTGCCAATTCATGTCTCAGTATTGGACTGAAATATCATTGTAGATCTCTATTAAATAAACTGCCAAAAGTAATACAGATTTCAAATTTAGTTAGTATTTTATTGTGATGAATAGATTGCACAAGTGTAGAAGAGAATAGGGGGATGGGTGGTATCTTCCCTTTTAAGATTCCATACGCACACACTCACACACATTCTCTCTCTATATAATCACCTGCTCCTGCATCATTGATCTCTCTTTTATTAACAGAAAAATTAAAAGGACTCTATAGAGAACATTGTCAGAGTAAGGATTTTGTCTTGAACCCTACATTCACAAGGCACATTATGTCTGAAAGACCAAGGCCTACATTTTTAAAAGCATCCAGTGACTTTGGGTGCATGACTTGAGACTTGGCCATAACTTCCAAGGGGGGGAAGCACTCACATCCCTCTTTGACTTCACCTGGAACTTGGTGTGTTCAGCACTTCTGATAAATCAAGCTCAAGACATCTCAGCTGCAGCACTTCAAACAAGTTGCCACTTAAGAGGCTCTTAAGTTTGAAATCCATTTCTTTTAGACATTGGAGGAATATTCATTTCAGCCTATGGCTCCTATCCTGCAGGCTACTGAAGTCAATGGGAGTTTTGCCATTGATTTTAATGAGAGAAGGAGTAGGGCTGTTTTTCCACTTTAGCTAAGTTGTCTTTGTATGCTGTCGTAGCTTTCCTACTCCGATTTGAACCTTAGCGTTCATAACCTGAGAAGCTAGCATGAACCCTTCTAAGCTTAATTACCAGCTTAGCTTTGATTTTGCTGCCACCATTCAAAAATTCCAGGGTTTTGGCCCCCTCTGGTTTCCCCAAAACCTTCCCTGGAGAGACCCCAAGACTCAGAGACTCTGAGTCTCACAACAAAGGGAAATCACCCACTTCCCTTCCCCCTCTCTCTCCC